>NC_133770.1:243177498-243236873 GCF_003597395.2 Chelonoidis abingdonii
GAACTAACCTCGTTATCTCTAGCTTGCTTGCTAGCATATATATACCTGCCCCTGGAAATTTCCACTACCTGCGTCTGACGAAGTGGGTATTCACTCACGAAAGCTCATGCTCCAAAACGTCTGTTAGTCTATAAGATGCCACAGGATTCTCTGCTGCTTTTATAGATCCAAACTAACACGGCTACCCCTCTGATGTGTGAAAAAGTATTTCCTATTGTTTGTGTTAAACCTGTTGCCTATTAATTTCTTTGGGTGACTCCTGGTTTTTGTGTTGTGGGAAAGGTTAGTAACACTTTTCTATTCACTTTCCATACCATTCATGATTTTATAGACCTCTATCATATCCCACCTGAATCATCAATTTTGCAAGCTGAGCAGCCGAAATCTTTTTTAGTCTCTTCTCATATGGAAGCCATTCCATATTTTTAATTGTTGTTGCTCTTCTTTGAACCTTTTCCAGTTCTACTCTATCTTTTTTGAGGCAGGGCAACCAAAACTAGTCAGAGTATTCACGTGTGGCCATGCATCAGTATGGAATCTCATCTGCCATTTTGTTGCCTAGTCACCCAGTTTTGTGAGATCCCTTTTGTAACTCTTTGCAGACAGTTTCGGACTCAGTGATCTTGATTAATTTTGAAAAGATAAAGAATAATAAAAGAAAGGAATGGTTGGTGGGACCATGTATTTGCTCATTGTCTGACGTATCTAGTATATTTAGTGATCTTCAAAAGTAATTCACAATAGCTGAAGAATATAAATTCAGTCATTCATGCAAAAGGACAGTTTCAACTGAATTATGGGCCACATTGTACAGTTGTGATCTGGGTACAAAGAGTCCCTCTGTGTGTCTCTCCCATTCCTCACACACAAGGAGGCTGAAACCTTCACAAACTACTCCACGTGAGGGAGTGTGTGAAAAATTTTCTATCAAAACATTTTAAAAAATAAAAATAGATTATTGGCTAAATTACTTTTTTTTGAAATTTTATAGTTTGCATTTTTTCTATGAAAAAGAATTCAAAGAAAAGCAGTTTACATTTAAATTATGCACAGGAAAAAAACAAGTTTCCTGAGCAGTTCTACTTCCCCCATGACTTTTCTTAGGACTGTCTTGTGCCCTGTGTAGGTTTCTTGAGAAATCTATTACAGTCAGAACTGGATTATCCTTCCTGCCTATCCTACCCTTTACATTGAGGATTCACCCACTGGAAGGGTTTCCAGGGCCATTCAGGGCCAAGGAAGTCCCTGCAGCACCACTCCAAAGGCCTTTCAAACCATGTAGAACAAAATATCATTATCTGGCCTACTCTAGTACAGTGAAAGAATTATGTAATAATGAATAAACCCCATTTGTTACTGTGCTTTTCCATGTGTAAGACTTAATTTGTACAATTAGCCGCTCGATCCATTAAGAACAAAAAAGACATAATCACTTTGAAGAGCTAGTCAGAATCTTGTGTGTTTGTTTTACCTGCAGTTCTTGGTTTGCACTATCTAGTTGGTGAGTGGTTGATAGTGACATGGACAATATGGCCAAGATTTTCAAAACTGACTTGTGATTTCGGGTGCTTCAATTGTGGGATGCCTGATTTTGTTCATAGGGTGGGTGCTCAGTACTTTCTGAAAATAATGCCCCATCAGGTTGTCTCAAGCTGAGCATTCAATAACTGAGGAACCTAAAATTACACATCATGTTGAAATTCCTGATCCAGGTGCCTTTCTTTGATTTGAGGGTACCTAACAAGCTAAGTATCTGCTCCTTCCCAGACACAGAATCAGCTAGGAAAATACAGACATTTGCAACATGGAATGTGCTCACCTGGAGCTCAGTTCTGCATGCCTACAGGCAAAACTCCCTTTGACTTAGCTCTTAGTGTGTATGTGACTGGTGTGATAGATCGATCATTTCCCACTTGGCCATATGCTATTTCTAATGTTTACAATTGCCAAACCTAATTCAAGTTCAATGCCTAGATTCTGGAGTGACAGCTGGACCAGACCAAGATTTGGGAGGCTAACTCTCCAGCCTACATATGAAGCCAAGAAGCTGTCACATGTGAAGTTAGTCAAGAAGGAGGGTGGAAGTCAAATGGTTTGTGCAGAGACACAGCTTGTTCTCTGTTCCTTCTCAAAGCCACATTTTGCAGGGTGTTCTGGGAAGAAGCAACTCTCAGCTATATGTGTTATAAGTAATTTCAAAGCATTTCTTGTGTGGTCTTTTAAATCAGCAAGTGAGCTGTCTCCAGTAGTATATTTTATATTTCATTTCTGAAACATAGATCTATGGATAAATATGGTTTTTGACTCTTCCAGGGATAGGGTGACAGGGTGAACAATGGAGACTCAGGGCCTCATCCGAATAGTGGAAACATTTTCACAGGAAGATAGCTACAAAGAACACTTAAACAGTGGGACATGAGAAGCAACGAGGCCATGCATACAAACACAAGGTGACCCACATAATTATCCCTAAAGAGGTCCTACTCTGTTCTTGAACCACAGTAGGACTATAATATTAATTCAAATGTTATTTTTTCCTTTGATTTCCAATTAAAATTAAAAGCTGTGATGTTCAAATATGGTTATGGATCTGAATCTGAGTGTTCCCAAGTCTGGGTTTTTTCAGGACTCCAACTAGACCCACTACTGAAGTATGTCTGAGCTGCAAAATATAGGTCTAAAACTGAATTTCAGCAAAGTTGGTGAGATTGTGGGTCAGGGCTGTTTCTGTTAATGTTTGTACTGTTATTTGAAGGTGGAAAGTACTCTGTTATGGCTGCATATTATTTATATTTATTTATTCATATTTCAGATCTGGTTATCAATGGTAGCTCTCAGTATTGATGCCACATCCTTGTTTACAGTCTCAGGAGAGGCAGCTAAAGCACCAGAGGCTGAACCCTTTGTCAGCACTGAAGGATGCCCCTACCAAATTGGGGTTCGGTGCGCTGAGTGTGCTCTGTGGGGAAATTTCCCTTAATTATAAAAAGAAAGAATGATAGTATTCCACAATAATGATATAAAACCCTTCATGAAGAGGATAAAGTTGATTAAAGCAAGAGGGAAGCTCTTCTTGCAGAAGCCACGTAGGAGTTCTGCTTTCTTGAGGCAGAGAGACAAGGGATAACTGACACTCTCTGATTACAGCAGAGGACTAGGCACTGAATTGCTCCCAGTCTAGCCCCTGACTGCACCCAGAGACTGCAGTGTTTGGTCAATCACTGTAGAATACTGTAGCAACAAGGGAAACTTCCCCACAGTGTAGCCTTCTGTGGCCCTGCTGCCTTCTGAGTGCAGTATCAACTTGAGGATGGAGCTTATCTGTTCCAAGCCAATGAAATTTGGTGTCAGTGCAGCACAGGGGAAGCTGTGCCCCCGAAATAACATCCTGCAGAGGCAACCCACACGAAAAAAAGGTTAAATCATTGTTTAGGGCACTTTAAAAATATAAGCATAGAGCCTCATCGTCTAAATCAGCATAGCTCAATTGAAGTCAGCAGAGTTATGCTCATTTACACCAGCTGAGCATCTGACATATAATGTGCTACATATGTAATTAGGTCGTTATTATATGGAATTTCACCATTTTAAAATCCATAATTGTATGGGCAAGTCTGAGTAAATCTTGTTTTCCTCGTTTCTCGCAATGAATTTGCATTAGCAGTATCATATTTTAAAGATATCTTTTTTTTAGCTGGCAGAACGACAACTTGTGCCAGTCTCCTAAAGATAATTAAAGAGATTGAGACACAAAGACTACACAGGCAGCCATAATCCACCATTTGTCATCGCTGCCTAAAGTAATTTATAATATGGGATTATGAGAGAGATCATTTGCTGAAAGAATGAAATGTATTAGAATTATATTAGAGTGGGACTGGCAGCGATCCTCTGAATGGAAGTGATTTTTTATCCTGTTAGATGTTAAGAAATTAAATGTAGACACGGAGCTATTGTTTTTTTTCCATTGGCCCCCATGAGTTTTTTATGGGAGATGCATTTGCTAGGTAAAACATCCACTTCTGGTGGCCTTAAAAATTGATAAGGTCCACGCTTTAGTGCCTGGGGAACAGAGACGATGACCTGGTATAATTGATCTTTCCCACCTGTACTTTTAGTTGCAGAACACAGAGGAGAAAACAGGAGTGTGTCAACCAAGGAGAAATGGAGGAGGGAGAAATTGTAAGGCCTAGATTGCGCCTGGCTCACAAAACAGATCCACAAGGGAGGGAGAGGAAAGGCACAGAGACCTTCAGCCCCCCCTTATAGCTATCATGCTCAGAGCCCTGTGTTCTCTTAAGTGCTGCCCCCTGCTAGTCCTTCTGAGCACAACTAATTCCTTTGAGGGAGAGAGCATTTCTGTAGCTTGCATGTGTTCTGTAAAGGTGGGTTCACTCTGTCTTCCTTGGCTGGCAGCTAAATTGCTCCGGTGCAGGGCATGAGGAGTCAGAGTAACAGGCTGGGGTGGGGAAGATTTGAGTCACAGATGTCTTTGGAGCAGTTTGAGGCATAAAGAAGATGACTCCACTCAGGTTCCTGGGAAAATCAAGCACTGGGTGGATAAACAAAGCAGGATTCAGATGAGGCAGCTAAAGAGTTAGAATCCACAGATGTCTGTTTGGAATGACGACACTACTGTACGTTTAATCCAAGCAGGAAGCTGCTTTATTACTAGCTCTCTGAATTCTTACAGGACAGCTGATATCTCCAAGTCAAACTCATTGTAGTGAATGTGACGGCACAGCTAAGAGGTATTAGATAAATTATCAGCAAGTAAAGTAGCTTGGTTGCATTTAATCTGTACAGAAATTAGAAATCTATTTTGAGCACAGTTTCCATTATGTAGTGTGGAATATGAAGAGACAAATTGGGCAAGTATCACTTTATAATCTAGTTCGGAGTAATCCTCTAGTTTTGCTTCTCTCATAGTGAAGGGCTATCCCCACTTTACCTGTCTGTCATATGTTAAGGTTGTAGAGCAGCAGAAGGACTTTGCACTCATGATTTAATCTCTTGACTGCAGTTATGATGTCTCAAGGGGCAGACTGCGTTAGTGTTTAAGCTTTGATTTTATTCAATTCATTTAAATAGCATAGATCTGTCAGTGTGATATGTACCGTAGATTGTAAGTAGCGTATGGCAAAGGGAGCTAATCTCCTTTGTATGATGATCTGCTTCTGCCCTCAGAGCTCCTGTTGATATAGGTGGAATTTGAATACAATCTGATTCTGCAAAGTGCTTTGTGTCCTCAGCTCCCGTTAAGATTAATGGGGAATTGAGGGTTGTCAGTACCTCAGAGAATTAGACCCTTAGACTTATTTTTAAGTTGTGCTCACTGTGGTCACATTACTGCTTACCTATGTTATATTTATTTTTAAGATTTCCTAGTGTTTAATATTTTCCCTTTCCTCATGTTCCTCCTTTCTCCACTATCTCTACCATTCATTTTTTTCCCCACTCCATTTTTTGGTTTTGTTGCATTTTCATGACCGTTTCACAGAATCATATGAATAAAAGCTAGAAGAGATATATAGTCTTAGGCCACCTGGAATAGATCCCAATTAATGCAGGATTGGTGCTTTTATAGTATTGGGCCTCGCTAATATTCTAATATTCCAAACAGTGGCACCTTCATTTCTTCCTCTTCCCCTAGTGGTTGCACAGACTAGTATTTTGCATTGGCAAGAAGTTTTCCGTTACGCTCAGCGTAAATGTTTCCTTTCTCAATTTCATCCCAGTACTCCTACAAGTAGCCCTGTGTGCCACTCCAAGAAATTCATCTCCGTTTTTGTAATAGCTTCCCATATTTTTAGAGCACTACAATGTTCTCCCCTCAGCCTTCACTTAGACAGTCTGTATGTGTTGGACTCTTTTAATCTTCCCTTATGTGTCAGTCCCTTCCAATCATTTAATAATTTCTGGTGCTTTTCTTGGAACTCTCTCCATTTTGGCAAAATCTTTCTGATAGTAAACAGAGAACTGAATGGAATAGTCTCAGTACCGAATGCAATAGTCTCCTGGTATGTTACACAGAGGAAATGGTGTATGTCTTCCTTCCTGCCTGATGTGATGCCTCTGCAGATGCAACCTAAAATCACATTGACCTCCTTTGGTACTTTTTTGTATTGCAAATGCTCATCTAAACGGATGTCTCCTATCACTCCTAGGTCTCCTTTGGCATTACTGCTTTTTAGGCTTTCCTCTCCACTGCTGTGTTTTAGAGCTTAAATTGACCAGCAGAATAAAGTCACTTTTATTGTGGAGTAAAGTGTCCACATGGGGGAGTTATACAGGTATATCTATAATGGAATAATTATTCTGCTATATCTATACTGATCAATTTCTCCACGTACACAAGCCTTTACATAAGTTTCTTCTTCCTGAAACATGTATCAATGTGCATTTTTTTCAATTTTCTATTATGCTGCTCCTATTTCTAATCTAAGTCCCTTTGTGTTACTTTATCATCACTGAAGTACACAGCTCTTCCCTGTTTTTTTATTATCTACACATTTCATTAATATGCTGTTTATTTCCCCTATGAAGATATTTAGTAAGACTGAGTCTAACTCTGATCCCTATGGTACCTCACTAGACACTACTTGATACATTGCCATTCATCATCACCCTTTTGTTTATGCTCTTTGAGCCAATTTTCAATCCACCTGATAGTGTTTATATCCAGGCTAATTTGAATTAATTAGGAGAGTAAGATTTTTTTTGAGGCACTCTTGAATGCTTCACTAAAATTCAGATTGCATCTATTAGTACCATTCACTCATTAATTTTATGATCTGTCTAAAAAGTAATCAAGTTTGGCAAGATTTATTCTTTATAAGTGCAGGCTACTTATTGTTTAGGGTTCTAAGATTTGAAAGATTTTTTCAGTTAATATTTATTTGTTCCATTACCTTACAATCGGTAGAAGCTAGACTTTTGGGACCTGAGTTATTGCCAGATCATGCCAGCTTCTGCCCATATGAGAGTGCAGAGTACCCAGGTAACAGCACCATGATGCACCTGCAGCCCTAATTCTGTTGAAAAGCCAACAGCTGGCCATATCAGCCCCAAATACAGGCAGTGCTATCTAGTAAAGGAATGCACTGAATCTATGTATATTCTTGTCTGCCTTTGCTATTGGGGCTCCATGGAGTCTCTAGCACACTTTAAAGCTATGCTTCCTTAGCTGAATGCCTTGAGAAAGCAGTAAATCCCATCAGGAAATCCTTCCTTGGGAATACCATCCCCCACTGACAGGATGCACTCTCAGCCACCAGCATAGGTCACTCAAGCCCACAGGATGGTAATTTCCAGGACAATGCTGCTTTCTTGTTGTGAAGATGAGCACTATGTTTTTTCTCCAGTTTTCTGGTACCTCCCTAGCTCACCATAATTTTTTGGAATGTCCTCAGATTCTGGATCCTTCTCAATTCCTCTGCTTGTCTTTCCTTTTTTCTTCTCATCCTTTGTGTCATGCTCTTTCTGAGTATATTCTGAAATTGCCCCAGAGTCATTCCTGACTCATTGTCCTGTATACGCCTCTCTAAGCTTTTGACAGGGAAAGACACATATTAAAAAATGCTATTTCCATGTATGTGAATTAGTGCTCAAAATCTTGAAAAGCCATTTTTTTCTCATACAAAGTTTTCAGTCATAGTATTTGTCACACTTTTCTTAACTGGGTTGGTAATGCAATCTATTTAACTGCCAAATAAGCAAGTCAGATGGGAGGTAGTAGTCATGAGACATCATTCATAAACAAACTAGGGAAATGTAGACTTGATGGTGCTGCTATAAGGTGGGGGCATAACTGGTTGGAAAACCACTCCCAAAGAGTAGTTATGAGCGGTTCATAGTCAAACTGGAAGGACATATTGAGTGGGGTCCCACAGATATCAGTCCTAGGTCCCATTCTGTTCAGTATCTTTAGCAATGATTTAGATAATGGTTAGAGAGTACACTATAAAGTTTGCAGACAATACCAAGCTGGGAGGGGTGGCAAGAGCTTTGAAAGGTAGGAATAAAATTCAAAATGATCTGGACAAACTGGAGAAATGGTCTGAAGTAAATTGGATGAAATTCAATAAGGACAAATGCAAAGTACTCCAGTTAGGCAGGAATAATAAATTGCACACATACAAAATGGGAAATAGCTTCCTAAGGAGTACTGCAGAAAGGGATCTGGGGGGTGTAGTGGATGACAAGCTAAATATGTCAACAGCATAATAGTGTTGCAAGAAAAGTGAGCATCATTCTGGGATGTATTAACAGGAGTGTTATATGCAAGACACGGGAAGTAATTCTTCCTTTCTCCTCCGCACTGATAAGGCCAGTGCTTTATTTGTGCTGGAGCTTGCTGGGGTTGAGCCCCAGAACTCCAGGCTTGGCAGTTCATAGCCTGGGCACCTTGGTTCTCCCAGCTAGAAGCCCCCTCTCTCTGGCAACCCAGCTCTGAAGTCACCACTGCTGCCAGCAGCAGCACATAAGTAAGAGTGGCAATATCATACTATGCCATTATTGTCATTGGTAATGACAATAATATCACTGCACATTCAAAGTCATAAATTTAAAATTAAACTATTGTTTGAGTCTGGCACCTCTTTCATTACAAATTAAGCAATGGACTATTGTGTCCAGTTCGGGGTGCCACATTTCAGGAAAGATGTGGACAAAATGGAGAAAGTCCAGAGGAGAGTAACAAATATGATTAAAGGTCTAGAAGACATGACTTATGAGGAAAAAATGAAAAAATGGGTCCCTTTAGTCTGCAGAAGAGAATACTGAGGAGTGACATGATAACAATTTTCAAGTACATAAAAGCTTGTTGCAAGGAGAAGGGTGAAAATTTCTCATTAACCTCTCAGGGTAGAACAAGAATCAATGAGCTTAAACTGCATCAAGGGAGGTTTAGGTTGGTCATTAGGATAAACTTCCTGTCAGGGTGGGTAAGCACTGAATAAATTGCCTAGGGAGGCTATGGTAAAGCTAGCACAGGTATGTCTACTTGAGCTGCAGTCACACCTCAGATTTCAGTACAAATTGTACCATTAGTCTGAGCTAGAAGACAAGCATTAAAACTATCCAAAGGTCCAAAGTGCTATGAATTCCAGGGCTACACAGTCTGCCACCTGCAGCTGTAAGCTGACCCTTTTCTTACAAATGCCAGGGCATTTCAGCAGTCAAGAACCGCACTTCACAAAGTGGATACTAATTAATACTAAACTACAATGGTGAGCCTATGGAATTTTATTTTATAGCCCCATGAAGACCAAACAAAGTGAACATGATTAATGGCACTACAGCAAATACCAAAAGACAATAATGATTCACTATTTTGGAATATATTTTCAGTTTGCTGTGCAGGAAATTAGGAATGCAATTATTTTAACAGATTGTTAATGGAAATTGCATACTAATTAATTCCCTGTGGTATACTATGTTGAAAATTGATTTTGATGTATCGTGTATTGCCACTTGGGTCAAGTTTTAGAGCCATGCTGCTGTTAATGCTGTATTTTGAGGTCAACAGAATCTGATGCTGCTCAGAAGTTTATAGGAACTATAACAGCAATAATCATCATTACAGAGAAGCTTACTTGGAAACAGACATTTTTATAGCTATAGGCAGTCTGTATTAGAACACGAAGAATTGAGGAGATCTGGCAGGAGGGATTTGCTTCCACTGTATTAACCACCCAGAGTGTATAAGGAAGGAAGAGGGAAGCCACTTGTATTGCAGTTTGTGCTGTATTCCCTCTAATTTTTAAATTAAATAATTGAAATCAGCTTCTGGTCTATATTCAGCCAACTCAAATGGAGAAGTGAGGGCTGAATATGTTACATTCTTTTTTTCACTCTCATCTGACCACCACCACCACATTTTCCAAACTATAAGAGCCTACCTTGGCACAGAACTCTTTGAGAGTGGCCTCCCATTGTCCTATCCCATTGACGATGGAAAATATCTTACAACAAACGCTATTAGCTTGATTTCTGGTAGCAGAGAAGGAAGACATCATTGTCTCTATCAGCAGACTATCTCTGGCAATTAGAACAGTCAGGTGTCTTGCTAGGCATGACCATTCTTCTCACTTCATTTGGGTTCAGCACCCATATTTTTGTATTAAGTCAGTGGGGCTTTGTTGCTGTAGAGTTCTGGAGAAGGTCTCCAATAGCCCAGCCCCCTGTCAGTGATAATGAAACAGTGCTCCATGTTAGCCTACATTGTTGTGCCCTAAGTCTAGTGCTGGATTTATACTCTGGGGGTCCATACCCATTTTATGGCCTAGTAGGGCTGGGCTTCAGGAGTTCAAGAGGCAGCTGCAGTATCTCTCATGATGAAACTGAATGCATGTGGGTTTTCCTTGGTTCTTACAGCTGAATTCCAACATTGCCTAGGCCTGTCAGGTTTTATTTACATCAAATTAGGGGATCTGAGAGGAGAGAATGTCAAATTTGAATAGAGCTTTGATGCATTCACTCTGATATATAGTAGGAAATGGTAATCCACGTCCTTTCTTTCAAGAAAAACATGAATGCTTCAGGAAAAGCCCTCTCAATTCTCTCATAAAGAGCCAAACTCTATCCAGTTGCTCTGTGGGTACATGAAGAGTGGAGAGAGCACAAGAATCCCCCTCCGCCATACAGCAGCAGGGCACAGTCTTAGAGTTCCCTGAAGCATAGAGACTAGTTTCTCCATGGATGACACTCCAAACGCAGGTGGCTGCATTGCCTTGTGCAGGAGAGCTGGCCAGACAAGGAGTGAGATGTATTCTGTGCATTCTGTACATCTGAAGGAATGCAGCACTCTCTCTGTCTGGGGTTCTGCGGTTCCAAACTGGTCCCAGTGCAGGGCTGACCCTTAAGGACCGAGCTGAACCCTAATGTGGTAATGACTGATATTTTCCCTCCCCCCACCAAATCCATCCATTCTGTTTATGGCTAGAGATGGATGCCACCCACAGAGTTTGGCTTCAGATGTAAACTTAATTTCTAGTAGATTCAGATCTGGGTGTTTATTTTACTCCGTTACAGAGGCAAGGGCCAAACAAGACATTCAGAGCCAGATCTGAATTTTCTCAAGTTTGGAGCTATTTGGTCCTGATTATACTTTGTGCATATTCATATTGAAGACAAAAAGGAGACAAATGTTAATAAGGCCAAATTTCATTTGTAGCTTCTTGATTTTGCCCTGTGAATGTGCGTATGCTATTGTTTGTACCCACAGAACTGTAGCTGTGGTTGTGTGCCCTGTTTTAGGCACAAAATCAGAAGCTAGTTGGAGGCCAAGCCAGCTAAACATTTGGTCCTGGAGGTTTAATACTAACAGCAAAAACAACCAAACAAAGACTAATGCTTTGATTTGTGTGTCATTGTTTGGCTATGTCCTTTCTGTACATATATACATTACAACACGAGTAGGGTTTCAGCCAGTCACGTCCCTGTTCTATGCTACTCAAGCTGACTAACATTTTACCACCCTTGTTAACATTGGTCCAATAGCAAAACTAGGAACACTACTGTAGACCAGAATCCCAGGGTCACAAACATTTTTAACACAGTCTTTGATTAGATTTGCTTGGAGCAAGCTGCACTGATGGGAGCAATGGGGCACATTATAGAAAAGCATCCCCGTTGTAGACAAGGCCTGTCTGTTAGTGTCCAACGATATCACCCCGTTTTCACACAGGCTATTCTCTGAAACAGTTATATTCTTCTTAGTATGGACTGTGGCCTTTTCTAACCCACCTTTTGAGGAGTTATTTCTCTAAGCCAAGTTATCTGTGGGAGTAGCACCACAAAACTTTCAAACAGGCGTCAGACAAGAGAAATCGTTATTTGATGTTACAATTTGTAGAATTATCTTGTGTGATAATACTGGGCCAACCACTGCCGTCCTCAGCAGTTAGTAGGAGGTCCACCGAAGTCAATAGGGATTTGGATGAGTCAGGATTTCAGGATATGACTCACATTGATCACAGTGCTGAAGTATACCTGGAACAAATGCCCAGGTGGTTTTCAAATTCCTCTGTTTCACTTCAGCAGTTAATACCCACCAAAACTCTCTATACTCCTCTCCTGGGAACATTATCCCTTAAACAAGTTATATCTTACTGTGTAATATTGTACATGCCGATACGTATAATTCAAAACATGTCAGGCAGCAACCTAGCTTACCACAATAATTGATTCAATCCTTCCTGCTCTTCTGACACAATAGTTTCAGTGAGTTTAAATATGAATGGGAGCTCAACTGTGTAGTCTACACGTGCTTCTGGCATTTTTCTCTTCAACTGACAGGGGCAGCACATGCCCCAAACAATTTAGGAAGGGCAATCATAATTATTGTTAAATTGTTCAAAGCACAAAAGCAGTGCTGACCTAGAACCGAACACAAGGAGGCAGTGAGTAGTGAAAAAAAAAGTACTCCTATTTGCCTGGCAGGTTTGCTGGTTGTGGTAATGACTTATTCAGATAAGCAAAAGTGCATTTCTTTTTCTTTGTAATTTTTAAAGAAGCACATTAACCTCATTACATAATTAAATACATTAATTTCTTTCTCTCCAAAGAAAAAGATCCTAGTGTTAGCACGCCTAGCTAGGCGAATCTTCACTGAAGAGTTACTTGGTTATGTGCAACTCTTTTTTTAATTATGTCTAATTGAACTCCACTAGGATACTGAAGTAGATAAATACTTCACTAAGAGATGATGAAACAGTACAGATTAAAGAGTCATTGTGAATGCAGAGGGTCAGGGCTCTGAGGATGGCAAGACAATTTTTTCAACTTAAGACTGATAAAAGTTCTCACTAATTAAACTCTTTGACCTGGACTTCTTTTATAAAGATCTCCCCCACAGAAATTGAAGACATTTTAGGTGACGTTGCAGGTCATCTTTGTCTATCTGGAATCTGTTTCTGTTGAATACACAAAAGAAAGCAGTCATACAACTGAACAGATCAAATGTAATATTTTAATAGTGATTTTGAACTTCTAAATAGATTGAAAGTCTTCGGTGGAGGAAGACTTAAATCAATTCACATGTTTCATCCAAGAAACCTAAGGCTGACTTGAAACATTTTTTCCTTCTTTCTCATTTTTCTTTTCTTTTTCTTTAGTTAAGTCTCGGTGCTAATCTAACATGAAGTTTTCAGTCTGCCTTCCGTAGACTAGAAACACCAACAACAAAAACAAAAAGAAAACAACAAAACAAGAAATAAAAAGAAACAGATGTATTTCACTGTCTCTTTGTCTAGCTCAGAAACAGAAGCTAGTAGTCACCTTTTTCAGTTGGTGTGTGCATGCATCAGCAAGGGCATCATGTGCTGAAGCTGTTTCACAGATGACTTAGACACAGAAATAGCAGACGGGTCACTGAAGGACTTCAGAAGCAGCAGATCACACACTTAATCAGACTTTGAGTCAGCTGTTGAACCAATCATATCTCTCCACTGCATCTTCAGCAGTGCTGACACAGTGATTGCACTCTGTCATTTTTATGGCTGGCTTACCCGAGGGTCGAAGAACGCAGCAAACACATAGCAAAGATTACCAACATGGAGGCAAACTACTGTAGATTATGAGGCTTTGGAGTTTGCACAGCTGAGGTTCAATATATGCTTTTCAGTATGTGTTTGAATACATTCCTGTGTCCTCTTTGTTTTCATGCGCAATTCAGAAGTGCTTTGGGATACCCCATATCAATCTGTGTACACCAAGACACATATTTCTTGTTTACTGATCTGAGGAAGATCATTAAAGTAGAAAATGTCAAAGAAAAATAGTCCAAATGCTTGGATAATCCTCAGAGTTCAGCATAGTTTTATTGTGAGCTACTGTACTTATCCCACCAGAGGCTTATGAATTTCTGTTCTTGTAATATACAGCTAAGAATCAGACATGATGAGTCCTGCTTGCTAGGCTTTTGCATTTAGAAATGTAACATGTCATTGTAGAATTGTGTTATAATCTATTGCTAGCCAGATGCTATCTTCAGTTAGGTGGACGTGAGCTCTTCAGGTAATTTTATACCTATATAAAGCAGCTGAAACATCTGTAACATTTCCAACAGAATTTGAAGATGTGCTTTGCATACAACATCAAGAAAAAATGTTCTGCACTCTTATGTCAGTAAGACTTATAAATGCAATGAATCTAGGAGAAGGTACTATACCATCATCTATATGTTTGTGTGCAATAAATATTTTTGTTCAAGTGCAATAATGTTGAATTGTCTGCATTGGCGTGTACATACACCATTTATTTTTTGCACATGATAATAAGCTGAAATTATACATCTATGATGTATTTTCCCATTTCATATTGATGCATGGCCTGATACTGCAAAGAATGTACATGTAATGGACCATCTTGGCTGACACCAGAGATTGAACCAGGGACCTCAACAGCATGCATCTGTACAGCTTGATCTAAAGAGGCAGGGTCTCAAGCTGAGACCAATATCCTCTCTGTATCAGCACAGAGAGGGACATGTAACAGGAGCTGGCTACTAAAGGTATATCTACACTGCAATTAGACTAGGGTTGCCACCTTTCTAATTGCAGATAACAAGACTCCCCCCCAAGACTCTGCCCCCGCCCCCTGCCTCACTTCTTCCCCCAGCCCCCAACGCTGCTCCACCTCTTCTCCCGCAAGACTCATCCCCCATCGCCCACTCCTCTCCTGCCTTCCCTCTGTTGCTCGCTGAATCGTTTCAAAGAGCCTGCTTATAGGTAGGAGGTGGCCCCTGCTGAGCAAGGGCTGGCATGGATGAATGACCCAGCGCCTTTCCCCGCCCTGCGGTAACTGGACTTTTGTTTTGGGTGGCACTGGGGGTTGCCAGCTCCCCAGAAACCATCGCCTGGCAACCCTCAATGGCACCTGGACACAGAAGCCAAAAACCATACTGTCTGGGTAAAAACAGGACAGGTGACAATCCTAAACTAGACACCTGTGCCAGCTGACTTGGGCTTGCAAGGCTCGGGCTAATGAGCTGTTTAATTGCCGTACAGATGCTTGGACTCAGGCTGGAACCCAAGCTCTGGGACCCTCCCATTTCACAGGGTCCTAGAGCCCCGGCTTCAGTTCTAACCCAAACGTCTACACTGCAGTTAAACAGCCCCTTAGCCTGAACCTTTCATTTCCCATCCACATGCATTGGCTAGGCTGCTCTCCCCACCATGCAGCTAAACACAATATGGGTCATGATTGGGTCCTGAGTGAATTTTCTATGAATGTTTATTAGCATTTTTAAATAAATTGGCCTAGTCTTTATTGGCAGTCCTTCTGTGTTTGCTTCCCAAGAATATTTTTGATAAATGAATGTGTTTAATGTTCATTAAACAATAAATTTAAGCAAATTTTTCAGAATGTTTTGTAGTTAGTGAATTTCAAATTCATATTCAAGAGTATTTTCACTGGGAGCCTGATCCTAAGTGATATGTTCATCCTATCAGGGATCCACAACCTACCACCTGTCCAATCAAAACAACTCTGTTTTAGCATAGTGAAATCTTGCAATGGACTCCTCTCAAATAAGCCACAGCCAAAGAATTACTTGCAGAAATTATTTGATTAGTTATTGCAAAAAGTGAAAACAGTTGATGAGATTGCAATCTGTTTACAGACAATTTGTGAGCAGAAAAACAAGTGTGTGTTTTCAGATACATTATTTGTTTTTGCTCATTCCAGTACTGAGTATAAACACAAGACTGGAAATAGTCACTGCAATTTTTCTCTATTTCTTCTTTTGATTATTATATGATAATTTCTTTATTAAGGAACATAAGCTTAGAATTTCACACCTAGTTAAACACCACTTAGCCCCCTGACACTGGCTGACTGTATCCCATTAAGTGAAATTTTGACTAATGCTATCCCAGTTAAGCAGTTGTCATTGCCATTCACTATCATTAGACTAAACAGGTTCTCTGGGACACCTCCTAATAAGGGCACCATCCTGATTACGTACATCCCAATTAAGTGAAGTATACTGTACTGCAGAGGTATAAGTGTGTCCTGGGATGAATACATTATAGAAATCACTATACATTTCATTTGAAGTGCTAGCAGCTTTATGCATGAAAACAGATGGCCTTACAGATCTGAATGGGTCTGATCTTATTTAGTGTTAAATACTGGGCACACATGGATCTGGTGAATCTTTGATCTCATATGGTAGCCTGTATTTTACCACTTCCAAATACAAAATTGTTGCTGCAGTTGTTTTGTCATTTAAAATACAATTGTTTGATTTTATTTTTGATCTTCACACCATTGCCAACATGAGTAACTTTACTTATGTGACTAGTCCCATCAACTTCAGGCTTTCTGGGTGTAAATCACTTCCCAAGACAAGTTCACTTTTAAATCTCACCTCCAACTTCATCGATAAAGTATGATTTGAAAATTCTCACCTCGGCATAGGCCATCAATGTATATCTAGCCTGGGCTTAATTCTGCGCTGGCAAAGTCCACAGGAATTTTGCTGTTCACTTCAATAGAGGCAGTTTTGGGCTTAGAACAGACCACTTCAAATCATCTCTAGCCACTTCTGTTGAAAATGTAGCAGAATTTACTCTGTATTGTAATGTAGGCAATTTTTGAGCAGCGTCTTCTCAAAAAAATTATACAGTGAAATTAAATGGAGGCATTGATTCAGATCAGGTTATTCCTACTACAAAATGGATCCCCTTGGAACTAAAAAGAACTAGTTAACTAGGGATGTGCACTATCCCCAGTGCACACATTCAACTCCTCTCGATGTCTGTGGGATCCATGCATGGATCAAGTGCAATATGTAACCCTTAGCACAGAATATGGTCTAATCAACTCTTGCCTAACAGATGTTAAAACATAGGCACACACATATTTTTTCCATGATTAAGGGCACAGCTGCTTAATTGAAATAATTGGAGTCAGTGAAATTTGTTTCAGTGACTCTGCACATAGATACATGGGACTCCTCACCCATTTAAATAGCATGCCAGCTGCTTAATTTACAGTTTGGCATTAGTGTTTGGTAGCATAAACCTCTTGCTCTGCTACTTCATACAGCTTCCCAGGTCCTTTATGGCAACTGAATGAATCAACTGTGCTTTATAGTCACTTTTAAAATGTTGAATTGCTTTATGCATGGCTTTTCTTTAAAGCAATTCATGAAATAAAAGTGACTACACAGGAAGAGTTGAATGCTAGGACTCCCCTCGTAGTATTATGTTACTATATGTGTGAGCAAGCTGTCTACAGTATCTGTCCCCCTTATGGTATCTACCTTAGATAAACTCCTCTCAGATGCGTGAATGGACATGGGAAATTGTGTTCTTCCTGTTCTAAGAGGCCCGAGGGAAGATGGCTGACAGAGTCAGTTCAACCCAGTGGCTGAAAGGTTTTTAGAGGAGAGTGAGTGGTAGCACTGTTTGGCACTAGCTCGCTCTGCTGGTATGAGCCTCTCAGCTCCAAGCCTGCAATAACTACTCAAGGAATAATGGTTGCTGGACAGCTTACAGCCCAGAGGGAAGGACGTGGGTCCCTGGTCATGAGCCTGCCCTGAAGGCTAATTTCTATGAACTTCTAATTGAAGCAATCTCTTACCTGACATGTTTCTGTCTCTATGAGAACATACCAGTTTGAGAGAGTCCAGTGCTGTATAGTATGTGATACTTAAACTTCCAACAGATTCCTGTTCAGGTTTGTGTATTCTGTGTGTCATATAGGACTGGATTTTCTAATTTATGTAGAAATCCCAGTACAGTAGATAATTTTGTGCCTTATTATCAGCAAATTTTCTTCATAGTTTGCCTTCTGCAATAGGAAAGATAAACCCATATGATGCCTGGCGATTAAAGGGTTAAAACCTCAGTTGCGGCAGCCAGAAGCCCTGCAGCTGCTGCCAGCAACCCACCAATTAGGTTTAATAAGTCATCAGGAGTTCCTCTGAGGCAGATGTGGACAAGCCTAATTGGCAGCAGGAAACTGATTCCCCAGATGAGGTGGAATAGAAACCTGATTGGCCGCAATGGTTTCATTCTGAGCTGCTGGAAATTGTCTGCATTTCTGTTTGCACTCTATAGCAGGAAGACTCTATTTCCACTTGAACTCAGAATAAACTGTGCCACCCTGGTGGCAAAATACTGCCCTTCCTCCCCCCATCCCTCCCCCCGGGTGCAGTGCAGCTTCCTTTTCTATAGCAACCAGCCACTGTACCAACCAATACATCACACCATCTGGTAGTTTTGGCTTTCCCAGTCTTCTGGTGCTCCTTAAACAACAGCTTTGAATCAAAATAATGGACTTCCATTCCAAAACATAATCACAATAATAGCTGTCATGTTTCACTAGCTAATCTTTATTGCTAACTTTGTTCAAAGTTGTGGCAAAGTGCACAATTATCCTACGCTCCACATTCTGGACAATCTCAGAGCTGTTATTGTAGTTACACTGAACTCAACCACAATCAAATTCTTTATATGTATTATTTAGGATCCCTTTGGCTGAAATTTATCATGGGTAACTTTCAAAGAACTCCTGGACACTGGTACTAAAATACCAGCTGTTCTCTCTTGCTGTGAGTATCTCATCCAAGCCTCCCCACATTCCCAGGTATGGCAGACACCCATTTCCTGAATTCAGTGCAGCTTCCAAAGGGAGACGCTGCTGGGAAAGGTGTCACACTTAGATCTGGTTGGGAACTTTTTTGACTAAACATTTTTTTTTTGTTGGAAAATGCTGATTCATCTGGAAGGCTTTTTAAGAATGGAATTTCTGGTCAAAATGAGACAGTAAGACCCCAAAACAGCCAATAGCCCAGTGGTTAGGGTGCTCACCTGTAGTGTAGGAGACAAAGTTCAAGTCCCCCTTCTGCCTGATTTGGATCAGGGATATGACCTGGGTGTCCCACATTCCAGGTAAGTGCCCGAGGGCTGGACTATAGAGTCAGTCTCACTCATTGAATTATACACTGTCAGATAGCTCCAGCAGGAGAGATTGCAAACAACTGAATAGGACAGTAGGTAGGCCACTGGTTTGGGACATGGGAAACCCAGGCTCAAGTCCCTGTTTCAAATCAGGAAGAGGAAGGACTTGAACTTGGGTCTCCTGCATTCCAGGAGAGTGTTTCAACCATCACAGTGGGTCTCTCTCAGTGCTGGTGTCATGGTGAAATATTTTGAATGGTCTAGTTTTCATTCTGATGCAAGAGTAAAAAAACAAATGACAAAACTTTTGCAAAATGCTTTGCTAAATGGAATTCCTGTTTTCCAGCCAGTCCTAGTCACGATGTCAGTCATTCAGTGTTCCAGCTAGAGGTAATGAAGCCTCTCTGGCAGCGGTAGGACCATGAATCATGTAAAATACACATGGCAGCTTTTTGGAAAGCCCAGCAACAACTGTCACTTTATTTATAGTTATGCATAATAATAATAATTCTATATTCAATCAAATAATACTATATTCAACCAAAAGAAGACATTGTTAGCACAATGTGGATATGAGCAAATGGATGTTTTAGCATAGGGATGAAAAGATGCCTGCACATGTTCTTCATCTGATGGGGATCCTCATGCTATCGCAGAAATTGTCTTGGAAAGTCCGACCTTTCTTTTGTCTATCACTGGTGTCACCCTAGTCGCTCACATGATGAGTCAGGGAACACAGACTGAGCCATCAAATGTCAAGTAGACTCAAATCAGTTAAATTTCCCAAAATGGCAGGTCTGTTCTACTTGTGCAGAAGGTCCTGTGGAAGTAGAGCAAAAACTGATGGATTTGAGGGGATTTCAATGCAAACAGTCCCCTCTGTGAACAAGAGTCAGGCTAGCTGTAATCTTAACAACGCGAGATTTGTAGAAGTGAGGATTGTGTGAGGCGAGTGGGAAAGAACTGTGTGAGAAGTTGTTGCGACCTTGTGTTAGATAAGTGTGGAATGTAGACTATAGTCTAAATAGAGGTGAGAAAAATAAGATATCAGGATGACCTATGTATAAACAAAATGCAGCTGTTGCTTATTATTGTATGTAATCAAAGGTATAAATTGTAATTGTTTACCTGTAGAGAGACCTGCATAGGTGGGGGAAACCCTGTGTCCTAGTGCACTCTCTCCCTCCATGCATTTGCTAGAGAATAAAGTAACTGACTTGCTGCACCCAACCAGAGAGTGAGAACTCTGTTTTTCTCTGACAGTCCCTATGCACTGGCAACTGCAGTTTGTCTCCATAGACAGATATAATAAGAAACCCGTCGGTATCCAAAATGTGATTGTGTACTGCTTTACTGCTCTTCTACTCTGTGCCTTCCATTAGGGATAGAGGGCAGCTCAAACTCAATGTGACACCTTCCTTGCACTGGCCATGAGCATCATGTTTTTACCAAAATATAATAGGGAAACAAAATGGCCACCATCTGTATGGCTGAATTTTTGATAGAATTTTCATTGCAGGAGAACTGTTACTCACTAGGGGAACATGCTTGGTCCATGGTATTCACTGAAAAATCCAAGGGAGGAATGATATTCTGATGTTTTTCTTTCTACATTCCCTCCAAAGTTAGAAATGTGTCTCCTTTCATTACCATGCAGTTCATATCTGAAAGAGTGTTATAGTTGGAAGAGCTTTTGCTTTGATTTCATTCCTATTAAGGCTTTGGTTGATGAAGTAATTAGTTACATAAATAATTGTCCATTCAGGGGCTACTTGGTGAAAGGAGTGGAAAATATTTAACTTTTGAGAAGTTTTCCAAATTTATATTTCAGTTACAGTAATATTGGAAAATGAAAGGTATGTGAAGTAAAGTTTTGAACTGAAGTATTTACTGTCCAGTACTAAATTTGCTCATAAAACCTTACTGTTGAAGATTACCTAACATTGCAATCCATGGTGCCTTTGTGTCTGCTGAAGTCAATGACAACAGCTCTGAGCCATACTTCTCAGTGGTATAAGAGCTGCAACTGTACATTGACTTGTTTAAAGGCCCAGATGTGGTTCATCCATATAAATTTCATTGGGTATTCGTCTCCAGTTTGAAACACCTATATTAAAATGATTTTTTTTATTTATTAGGGAATGGACTCTACCAACTCATTCAATAACCCTTTTCTGTAAATTCAGTTGTTAAAATAATGTTACACTGATCTACAAAAAACTGAATATATTTAATCTTGATAGGAAATGTGCTATGAGGGTTTTGAACCTACTGAACATTGCGGGGTAAAAGTTCCCAGGTGCAAGGTCTGATTTCTATTTAAAGTTGTCATTTTAAGACTTAAACCAAGTGAATTTGCATCCTCCTAGTCCTTCTTCCTGCCAGCCCATCCAAGGTAATAAACCATAGACAGGGCAAAGCATACATGTCTGGAACAAGAGCAAATGAGGGCTTTAATATGATGTGTGTCATGGTAGATGTCTCACTGGAGATTGGATCCCCACTGTGTTAGGCAATACACAGTCTCAGAGTGAGAGACAGCCCCTGCCCTCAGAGAACTAACAATCTCTTGGACAGACTGCGAACTCCTTACTCACTGGTGAACATTTACTCATATGAGTAGTTTCAGTGAAGTCAGAGGGATTCTCATGTAAGTATCTGCTCACTGGTCTGAGTAAGGGGCTCACGCTCTGCCCCTAATTAGATAAGATAGACAAAGGGTGGGAGAAAATAAATATTATTAGCCCCTTTTATAGATCAAAACTGAGGCAGAGTATGATTGAATGGCTTCCACAATCATGCAAAAAAATCTAGATTTCCTGAGTCCTAATCCAGTGCCTTAAGCACAAGACCATCCTTTCTCAGAGAATGAGAGATCTTGTGAAAGGAGGTGGGAGTGAGTTGAAGAGAGAAAGAGGAAAGAGAGAAAAGAGAAATATGGTTTAGAAACTCAGAGATAGGTGTCATGGGGCGCACCATTCACCGCTGGACTGGGGCCTCCTCCTGGTACTCTGGGGATTAGCTTGAAGCCAATGCCCCCATTTCCATGGTTTGCACATCGTCACCCTGCCTCTGCTGTCTGTCTGCAGCCACTCTTGCAGACTCAGGAATCACAGCGTCCTCTTTGTGGCTCAGCCCTCCGGCCGTGTCCACATCCATTCCAGGGGAATATAACTTCTCAATAGTCCTAGGCAGTCCTCTCACTCACTGTCTCACTGCCACTCGCTCCGTGGCACATAGGGGAACTAGGTCCTGCCCCCTTCTTCGGGTTCCAGCCCAGGGTCCCTCAGCTAGCAGTCTGGGCCTTCTCTCTCAAGCCTCACTGCTCTATCTCTGGGCTTCTTCCTGCCACTAGGTACCTTTTTATTCCTGTGCTTACAAGTTCCCAAAGCCTCCTCCCTCTTCCCAGGGAGTAACTGCAGCCTGCAGTCTCCACTCACTCCTCCCTTTCTCCAGGAAGTATCTGCCTTTTCCAAGCAGCCTCTTCTTCTTTCAGTTCCTGGGCTTTATAGTTTAGGCCCAAACTAAAAACGTAAGTGAGAGATCCAACCCTGTGAAATATGTACAAGGCATGGGCTTACGTACCAGGTGTGAAATCCTGGCCTCGTTGAAGTCAGTGTGAGCTTTGCCTCTATGTTTTAATTTATTTTTACACATAATACCATCAAAACTAGTGGAATATATTAATTTTTTCTCTGGTGTTATCCTATTTGGGGAAAAACAGTGAGCAGAAATGGGATAAACAGTTAGTAAAGCCCCATACTTCTCTGGATTCTCCTTCCTGTAATTGCATTTGCTATTAGCTTTATAACTGTCTTTACTGTGATGACATGTTGTATTAAAGGGGCCTTTTAGATGATAAATTAGATTGAGCTAGTAAAAGCCATGTCATGTCTTTTATTACATTTTTCATTTGTTGTTATTTTATGAGAATTCAGGCTGCCAGCAACTGTAGTCTTGGTGTTATTGAGAGAACAAGTAAGAACAAAAATGAATACTCATCAGTGTGGAAGCTACAGGAGAGTTCAGCAGGTCTCAACCCTTATAATTAGGGCGACCATATGTCCCGTTTCGGCTGGGACAGTCCCTTTTTTAAGCCCTGTCTGGGCCATCCTGACTTTTTTTTCAAAAGGAAGCATTTATCCCGTTTGCTTTCGCTGACATGATCGGTTGGCAAGAGCAAACAGTACAGATGCCCACTTTTGTCAAAGTTGGGTGCGGCGGAATGTGTGTGGGAGGTGAACAGAGATGTCAGCCCCCACAGGTTGGGAGGAAGAGCTGGGGAGGGGGGCAGGCAGCATTCCAGCATGGGCAGGCAGGGTTCCAGGATGGTTGACAGCCTTGCAGAGGTGGGGCGCGAAGGGTTCCATGGGCGACAGACTCATGGGGGTGGGGGGCTTGGGCGAGCGGCTGGGTGTGGGAAATATGGTCACTCTACTTATAATTATATTAAGAGCCCTGGAGGAAGAAGCCATTGTCTGGCTGCTTTTTATGTCAATTCAAAAAATTCCCAATCATTGGAAGCAAGATCACCACTGCTCTTTGTAAATTAATGCATATGTTCTTTCTGTTAAAGCAAGCACTGAACTGGATAAAACAGTCACAGCTGACTGTGCAAGGGTTGTTTGCTTCCAGACTAGAAATGGGCTCACATCTCGATCCCTGTTGTGAACATCCCCAGACTCTGAGGCATTCAAAACCTGAACCCAGATTCTAACTTTGCCCCTTGAAACAATCTCTGTTTTGGACATGAGTAAGGCTAATACTGTGTTTAATCATTCATGCCTGTGCTTGCCCACTGGAATAGTCATCTTGTTATACTTCCTGGAATGACATAGTAGGAGAATTACGGTGTTTTTGTGAGTTGCTACTGGATAACACAATGTAATTTAAAAAAAAACACATTTCTCTGCTCAAATGTCTTTAGACAGAAGTACACCTCTACCTCGATATAATGCTGTCCTCGGGAGCCAAAAAATCTTACTGTGTTATAGATGAAACCACGTTATATCGAACTTGATTTGATCCGCCAGAGCACGCAGCCCCGCCCCCCTGGAGTGCTTCTTTACCGCGTTATATCTGAATTTGTGTTATATCGGGTGGTGTTATATCGGGGTAAAGGGGTACTGTTAAATAATTCTACCTTCTCTCTGATCAGTGAGAAATAAAATAGCTTACAAACACTACTGCAACGGTATTAAAAGTCAGAGCTTGTTAGAGCTAGGATATATTATCAATACATTTGGACACTAATTCACTGCCATTTTGTTGGCTGGGAGTGATTACTTCTTACGCTGTTCCACCCTGAAAATTTTGGGCTGCTAAAAACGCAGAGTATAGATAGGCTGGCCAAAAGGCAGCCAATTAGAAAACTGTTGCTTTGCCGTGATCTGTCTTTTTTATTTGTAGACTGGAAACTTCTTCCTTCCTCACATCTATTAAAGCAAAAAGAAAGAAAGAAGGAAAGAAATCTAGAGCACAATAAGCTGGGTGTCAGAGTAGAGGATAAAAGAAAAGTCATGAGGGTTCAGTATAGTAGCTGAGTCTTTTTTTCATTCAAGCAATTATAAATGGCAGATATCATGTTGGCATTAAATTTAGGATCTCCAGCTGCCAAGCAGAACCTATTTATGAGAGTTTCAGTCATTCAATCTGACAGTTGCACTTAACAATATTTACAGTAACCCTTTGGAGGGTGTTTACATAAAGTAGATTGCAACATATGTATTCCAAGGCTCTAGTTTTGCTGGCAGTGGAAAATGCCAGTGTTCTAAGGTTGAAACAGTTTTCGATTAGTATTTGAGTTCCTTTTGATAACCCTTTTGTAAATGGTAGATTGTTTTTAAAATCTTTTTAATAGAACAAGCTTCAGGGGCTGCATCAATCTTTCTTATGATTGTGCAAGTACAGTATATCCACACGGCAAATGATAGAACAGGCAAGATATTTCCAGTAACCAGTGAGCAGGAAGCTTTCTCAATGCAACTGTTAGTGAACTTGTCACTAATGCAACAGAAGCACAAAACGCTGCATCAATCTTTACTGTGTGTATAGAGATGGTATTTACACATACACAGCTTTTGTGAATGTGTATATATATGAATCTGTTGGGGATCTTCAGTACAGGGTGAACAATTACTATATTGCAGATCTCTTGTTCTCAGAATTTTCTATAATCAAAACAGCAGTTAAAGCAAAATGCCAATTCAAAGCTTTCATATAAAATTGGCCTGGCATGTACAGAGTTTAGTTTTTGTCCTTTCAGGGTTTCCAGGCTAGGAATATACAAAAAAGTTTATTATATTGATATTTTGTGAAGAACAGTAAGAAAGGCCTGTTACCTTTAAAACACTCATTATTTTTGATGTTTGCCACACCAAATATATGCCTCTGCTAGGACACCATGTAGTAACATTCTGGTATTTTGATTTCTGAATAAACACTGATTGAATAATGAAAATTTCATTTCCTAAATCAGTTTTCATAGATGTTGACATTTTGTCAATATGAATATCTTTTAAGGATCTATTTACTACTATCCCTCAGATTAGGCAAACTAAACTAAATTTTAAATAATTCTAGTATGCTTTTCATAATGGTAAGTGTTTGTTTACTTTTTGAACTTCAATCAATTTGGTCAGGGATATAGACTGGTCACTTCCATGTTATATATTATCAATATTCTAATCCAGCAGTTCTCAAACTGTGGGTCAGGACCCCAGAGTGGGGTTAGACAGGGCTGGCATTAGACTTGCCGGGGCCCGGGGCTGAAGCCGAAGCCCGAGCCCCATCACCCAGGGCCAAAGCCAAAACCGAAGGGCTTTGACCCTGGGTGACAGGGCTCAGGTTACAGGCCCCCAGCCTGAGGCAGCGGGGCTCTGGCAGGCTCAGGCTTTGGTCCCCCCTCCTGTGGTTGTGTAGTACATTTTGTTATCAGAAGGGGGTTGCGGTGCAATGAAATTTGAGAACCCCTGTTCTAATCAAATTTTCTTGCATTAGCCCCAAGCTGTTGTTTTTTGAATGTACCCAAAAGCAGATGGAAATATGCTCCAAGATTTTTTTTGAAAGCCATTAATACCATTGATATTCCATTCCTTTTCACACCATTATCTAAAATCATATTGGGTTATATTTTCGGTGACTTAAGAGCCCAAGTCCCATTGCTGCAAGTTGACTTCACTAAGAATATTTGGAGAAGGATTTGCAGGATCAGACCCATAGCCCCAGTCCTGTGATCATGTAAGCATGTGTTTAATTTTACTCAGATGAGTAGTCCAATTAATCTCAGTGGGATTTCTCACATGTATAGAGTTATTCTCCTGCAAAAGTGGTTCCAGATCAGGGAGTTAGTCTTCATTTGGCTAAGTTGTCCATATTTACTGCTTTTAATTTTTCCTAACAAATCAATCCCCACAGCTCTTTGAACAGTTCTGTAGTTGAGACCCATGATAATTCTGCATGTTCTCAGAGGAGACCATCCCTGTTCTTTAATCGTGATGTGATTAATGCATTTTCCTTTATGGTCATAATTAAATTTATTTTCTTATTTTAACAATAATCAAAGAATATATCCAAGTAATGCTAGTGACTAAGAGTTGCAGAAAATTAATCCATTTTGGGAGGTTTTTGAGGGGGGGAGGGAAGAAGCATAACTTGTCAAAATTAAAAACAAATAATTCTCTATTAATTTAGTGCCTGGTCCAAAGCCCACTGAACTCAGTGGAAAGATTCCAGTCGATTTCTGTGTTTTTGATCAAGTTAATATGTATTCATAATTTTTAAAGTGTCACTATGGTCAACTGGAGTTGCTCCTAGTTTAATTGATCTAACTGACATTTTTGGTAATTGTCAATCCAGCTGAATTGTTCCTCATAAACCACAGATTAGTTTGTCATCCATTAACTAAAAAGAAAAACTGAATGCAAAATCTGATCCAGGGAGCATTTAATTTACATACAAATCTGTGTCAGATGTGATATTCATTTGGCATCCCAACATGTCACATGGAATTTTATGCCTCACAGTATATGTTGGACAAAGTAAAATATATGATATCATCAGGATTATGTCACCTGATTGGGAAGGAGAGCATTATAAGGAAGGATTTTTCTTAGGGCTAGATTTTGACATGAATTACATATCTGCGCAAGTTAAGCAAAAGGCAGCAAGAAAATTCCTTACCTCTTTACATCTCTGTGGGCTTCCGGAAGCTTGGGTTCAGGTGCAAATGAGTTAGCAGGGTTATGCACCCACTTACTACTTCCCCGGAGCAGATGGGCAGGGAATGGGTGACATGCTGAGCTACACTTTCGCCTCTGAGATGTCACAAAACCTATCTATGCTCAATCTAAACTTTTAAAAATGCTTTACATTTAGAACAAACATAAAAGTGTCTACTAAACTTTTGATACAGAAACCACTTTGCGGATTGGCACTTTTTCTTAAACTCATAGGAAGTATCTATTCTAAGAGAGAATTCAGGGGTTTTAAAGGGAGATTACGGTAGGAATTATTCAGAAAGTTCTGGATTTGTCTCTTTTGCCAGCATATTTAGTCCACACCGGCTTAAAGTATTACTTTTCAGGAGGTACGCAGATCTGTTTGACTTGGCTTTATTTTGTAGAAAACTAGGCCATGTTTCCCTTCCAGCAAGGCTTAGTTCACACTTTGATATCTGGTAGCATAGTTTCTGGACATGTGACTGTACTCTGATTCCATTAACCTTTAACTGGTTCTGTAAATATGATTGTTTGAAAAGATATATGGGGGGCTGAGGGGAATATGTATCCAACAGTTGCTAGGTCTTCAGTCTTTCCTGTGTCATGCAAAACTCTGGACCACTCAGAACCTCAGAAGAACATAGAATCCTATTAGATTCTCTTCCAAACATTCTCTGCAATCATCATTTATTTTTCTAAGGCTTATGCCTAATCACTTTTTCTCTCTCTCTTCCTTTTCGTCTAGGTAGGGTGACCAGATGTCCCAATTTTATAGGGAGAATCCTGATATTCGGGCCTTTTTCTTATATAGGCGCCTGTTATCCCCCACCCCCTTTCCTGATTTTTCACACTTGCTATCTGGTCAACCTACCTCTAGGGTGGCTCCCTTCAGCAGCCATCTTTTATTTGCAACTCAATATCCTGGTAAATATGCCTCTAGGTACTGATATTCTCACTGATGATACTATGTTGTGGTCTGTGTATTATTTGTTATAGGGTCTTTATTCAGTCAGTAGAAGTCTTCTGAGGCAGATGGTAAATAGTCTCCATTCCTATTTCTTTTCACATGCACATTCACATTCAAATCTTACATCTCCTTGTTGTTAGGAGTGGACAGTAGCTTTGTTCCGCCTTCCCTTTGTGCTGAGGTTTAGTCTGCAGCATTTTCATAGGGTTAAGCTTTTCAAAATGTGGCATCTGCTGTGCTAATACATGTCTTAATTTGCTTGTCAACTTCTTCATTTCCTGTGATCTTTGCTTCCTCATTAGCACAACTTATCAATCATATCGGTGTACTTTCTTCATTCATATTCAGATTTCTAGTTTATGTTATCTTTGTCTTCTCTGCATTTATTCTGAAACAAATCTTGCCATCTTTTATTTGGACTTTGTCTTTGACATTAATCTAGCCCATGTTTTCCTTATGCCAGACAATATCATTAGCAAACTCAAGGCCATTAAATCTGATGTATTCCATTTGTATCCTTGACCCACATCAAAACATAAACTTTTTAATTACCCAATCAATGGATACGGCAAACAATAGAATGTCACTTGCAGTCGAGTTTTCAAATGAGGGGGTGCCATATTAGGACATCCGGATCTTCCACTTAGACTCCTTTCGGGTACTCATTGAAAAAGAATGAATCAAACTGAGCATGAGTTGCACAACTGAGCCATAATTACAGTCATTTAAAGACGCCTTCCTTTAAATGATCATGTTACTTGTATATACCCGAGAAGCCGAGTGTAGGAATACACTTAAACCCAAACTTTTACCAAAGGAGGCTAATCTGAAAAAAGTTAAGCTAAAAACAAGTATTGAAACTAAATTTACAAATGGTAAATACTGAATTCTGGAGGATAGTCTATTACTCACAACCACAGGGGACAGTACTATCACCCATCATGCAAACTCTGCTTCATGCAGCCTAACTTTATCGGTTGAGTTATTTTCATAACAGTTTATCTTCTTGCATCATTTATCTTGTCACCAAAGATATGCCCATTATGTCGTTGCTTTCTGGAACTAACTGCCAAAATGGCTCTTTAACATTTACAATCTTTACTCATCCAGGGCATCACATCAGAGACAGTCAGAAAGACATGCAGGGAAAGAAAACAAAGACATTGGGTGGAAATTTCATTCTCACAATTAAGTATAAGCTAGTGAGAGGAGGGAAAAGTGTGTTTTATCCACACAAGCACAGTCCGTTATCACATTGTGCAGCCCTTACTCCAGATTACATTTTAATAAATACAAATGTGGAAAAACAGCTTTCCAAATTACATCAGAAGGTTGGATGCTGTGTGCTGCAACTGATTAGACCAGGGACCACATTCAGCTCAGGCTCATGCTGGCAGAAACCAAAATAAACCCTAGTATAGGGCCTTGACAGCAGAACAACTGCCAGGAGGAGGAGTAGCACCAGAAAGCTTCCATAGCCTGCCAGGGAGCAAGGAGGGGTCCATAAGAGGCCACTGCAGCACCAGAAGTGAATGGCACTGTCTGGCAAAGAGATGTGAATGAGACAACTGAGGAATTCTCTGATTCAGTGTATTATCGCTAACAGCCTATTGAGGCCTAGCCAAAAAATGAACTGCCCGCAAACCCTGAGGGGGAGAGTATTTGCAGAAGCATTACCAGCCCTCCTTTGGAATGAATCCCCCTGGGGCACAAGGAAGCTAGGAGAATGGTACATGGAAGTGTAATTCACATCTTTTTTCACCAGCTTCATTGAGTCTGTGCCAGCTATTTCTCCCCTTGAATCCTAAAAAAATGTTTCAGAAGCCTGGAGCTTTCAGTAGTGTTAAAACAATTTTAAGGTTATTGCTTCAGAAAATTATAGTCTTGTTTTATTGGGTCAGTATTAGGAGCAGGTCAAAAATTTTCTGTCTACATATGTTGTTGATGGAAAATGTTTTTTTAATTCAATGGAGATTTTTCCATTTTTGTGGGAAACTTTTTGGTAACTGTTGAAAAACAAAACCTTAGAAAATTGTTGAAGAAAAATTTCATAGATAGTAAAAAAAAATGTTTTGTCAAATTGTCATAGGGAAAAAACATTTCCTAACTAGCTCTAGTCGGTAATTTGAATCATGAGAAAAGCTGAGTGGTGAAACATGGAACTTGTGCAGGGAAGTTTAAGATGCAGTTTTGTTGTAGTTTTATTATTTGGAGGCCTGATCCTGCAAACACTTCTGGGCGTAGTCTTTACTGCTGTGAGTAATCTCATTGGCTTCTGTGGACCTGATCCAAAACTCACCAAACTCAGTGGAAGTCCTTTCGTTACTTTCAGTGGAGATGACGCTTGGTATAAGACTGAGCCTAAATGTGTTTAGTATGGATAAATAATACAGAATCTTTAAAATAATAGACTACAACTGTCACTTTTAAAGGAAAGCTGCATGAAAACATTATTTTTAAATATAAAATCAGCAGAAACATGAATGAATAGTGAAAATGTTCTGTTAATCTCTGTGGCAGTATTGTTAATACAGAATTACTAAAATGTTTTTAAAGAAATAGAGAAAGAAATCATCTTTAATGTTATTAATTACAGTATCTTTGGAACAAGAGTGAAATAACGTGGCTAAATAATAGCCATTTCTGTCTTTAAATCCATTCTTCTTGTTATTGTCGTTGTTAGAAATAACAATTTGTATGGGCAATTTGTAGCATTCTAAGATTTTTTTTAAAGCCAAAAAAAAAAAAAAATCTTTGCTTTCCTCAGACATGCTCATTTCCTGTGCAGCGAGTTGTACTTTCTTGTGTATTTGTGAGGTGGCAGTTTGGAACATGAAGCCTTGATTCACTAGTGCATTGCCTCTTGTGTAGTCATTTAGGCCCTGCTTCAGGAAAGCACTTAAGCATGTGCATAATTTATCCATAGTCTTAAATCTCACTGATTCATTGTTACTTTAAAGCACTCTATGTACTTTGCACTTAAGCCTTTTAAAGATTCTGTACTTAGTGCATGTATTTACATTTTAAAGGTACTGTACTTAAAGCATATGTAACTTTTTTATCTGAAAGTGCTTTTTCAAAATAGTTTTCTGGAACGATCACATCCCTTCCAACTGTACTGAATTCTGGTTGACCCCCAGAACGCACTGTCCTGGCTTGGGAGCTTCAGGCTCAGAGTTCTAGCTGCCTGAGCACCTATTTTTCTAGGTTTTAGTTTTGGTTTTTGCTTGGTAGATAATATAGATATTACATACATATCATGTGTGTATGTATGTGTAACTATCCATTATGGAAAGGAAATTTATAAATTTATTTACATTCATAAATCATAAGAGATTTCTTCATTGTTATTCCATGCTTATTTGTGTATATGAATAAAATCTCATTGTTGCTTTTTTTCCTTTCTCTTCCATTATATGCGTATATTATTTCAGTTGTCCACATATTAGTCATAGAAAGGGAGCCACAGTAATTGCAGTCAAGTGAACAAGTCTTTTGGTGAGTGAAAAAATTGATCCAGGGCTGCAGGTCGAATGAGGAGATGAGGGCAAAGAGAAGTATGGCTAAGGGGTCAGATGGGTCATCAGAAGGGCCCCACCAAATTCCCGGCCTTGAAAAATGCATCACAGACTATGAGATCTGATCTCCCCCATGAAATCTAGCTGTTGTAAGGGATGGGATTCCTACTGTGCACCAGGCTCTAGCTGCTAGTCCCGATCAGTCTTGGGAGGGACAGGGCTTACTCTGCCCTTGCAGGGACCATTCCCAGGGCTAGGTCAGTCCCACCTCCCAGAACCTCCCCTGGCTGCAGGAAGCTTCACAGCTGCTAACTGGGAGCTCAGCTCTGAAGGAAGCACAGAAGTGAGAGTGCTTTGCCTTCAGAGCATCTGTGGAGCTTTCTGCAGCCGGGGGAAGTTCTCAGAGGTGGATCTGACCCAGCTGCAGGGGCAGCCCATGCAGGAGAAGTGGAAGTCCTGTCCCTCCACAGCCCCACACCCCAGCCCTGCCCCTCCCCAGCTCTGGGCCCAGCACTTGGAGGTTAAAGGGGCCTTGGGTTAGCTGTGTGTGGGGGGAGAGACCATTGTGCCCCCCTCACCATGGGGCCCTGGGTGGTTGCTCACCCATAAGGCCAGCCCTGCCCCACCCCCAAGTGTCAACCTCTCCAAACCCTGAGACCTTCACTTCTGTGCTGCTGCTGGTGGCGGTGCTGACTTTAGAGCTGGATGCCTAGCCAGCAGCCGCTGCTCTCTGGCCAGCCAGCTCTGAAGGCAGCACCCATGGGTGACGGGTATAATAGGCAAGGAAGGCTTTGCCTTCCCTGGTGCTGCTGCCACCTCGTTGTCAGACACCTGCGCTACGGTGGCCCCGGCCCTTCCCCGAGACCCCTACTGCCTTCTCCACTCCATCCCCACCTCCCAGGTCCCCGCTGCTTGGGACCGGGGAAAGAGGAGGGATGTGGAGAGCCAGCAGCTGACAGACTGAGAAGGCTCAGCCAGACATTGGGGCCGGTGGCTTGGCGGGGGGGTTAGGGACTTCAGGGGCAGGAGGACTTAGGGCTATGGGGATGGCAGCTCAGCCCAGCGCTGGGGCCAGCCTGGCACTGGAGGAGGCCAGTGTCCAGTCCAGCACTGCGGGAAGCCATTCACTCAGCCCGGGGGCTGGTGGCTCAGCCTGGTGCTGGGGCCAGCCCAGCACAGAGGGAGGCTGGTGGCTCGGCCCAGCCCTGTGCTGGGGGAGGCTGGTGGGTTGGCTTGGGAAGGTTGGTGGTTTGGTCTTATTCTGAGGCCAACCCAACTCGGGTGTGGGGGGGCACCAGAGGCAGAGGGGGCTGGTGGCAGCTTGGCCCGATGTGACTGAGGCAGGTGGGCTGGGGCTCCTCCAGTCCTGAGGGCCCCTCAGACTCAGGGCTTCTCCTTTCATGGGGTGGTGGGGGGGTTTCAGGGCTCCGGCGTGCAGAGGGCAAGGTCTTGGGAGGAATGGGCTGGCCAGTGGGCTAGCCTCCCCAAAGCAGGGGTTCACCTTCCACCCATGGCAGCACCCCTTCTAGCAGCAGTACAGAAGTAAAGGTGGCAATCCTGCAAACCTCCCCCATCCCTCGACTCCACTTTGGGTTAGGACCCTGACCCTCAACCCCCCATGGTTACAACACTGAGAAAGTTCAGGTGTAAACATCTGAAACTGTGAAATTGACTATTTTTAAAATCCTTTGATTGTGAAATTGACCCAAATGCACTGTGTATTTGGTAGGGCGCTAGTCATCGGCACAGAAATAGAAGTAACGGAGGATGAGCGTGGAAGACTGTGAGGAAAAGAAAAAGGAGAGACAAGAGTCAAAATCAGAGAGTGGTGTACCAGGAGAGGCTGGGTGAGCACTGGATGACAGAAAATGGCAGGGCAGAGGAAAGAGGAGTAGAATGCAGTCCTGTTCAGAAGAGGAGTGACAGTGGGAATGGGCAGGAGGAAGGGGTTTAGAGAGAGGCAGGAATGGGAAAGAAGCAGCCCAACTGCTGCTATGCACTTGTGATCTGCATTGCTGGAATAGTCCCTAGTGGGCTGGCACGGCATAGTGCAGTCTGGAAGCCTGGGAAGCCTTCAGTGGCAAATCAGCACCTGGCAGAGAGCTGCTAACATGGCTTCTCTGAGGACAAAATTTTGCCACCTGGATTGAAAATTATACTTTTGATTTTTCAGTTATTTCTTCCCATTTAGCTAATGATATCGCTTTCCATAGGTCAGCCAACAGGGATCAGGGCCGCCCAGAGGATTCAGAGGGTCTGGGTCTTCGGCAGTGACGGGCCCCCGCTTTGGCGCTAATTTGGCGGTGGGGGGTCCTTCTACCGCCGAAGTGCCCCGAAGACCCATGGTAGGGACTCCCGCCACCGAATTACTGCTGAAGACCCAGCACTTCAGTGGTGGGTCCCGCTTCGGCAGTAATTTGGCGGCAGGGGGTTGCGGAAGGACCCCCCGCCACTGAAGAATCGGAGCGGAAGAAGCTCCGGGGGCCCAGGCCCCACTAGAGTTTTCCAGGGGCCCCAGACCGAGTGAAGGACCCCGCTCCAGGGGCCCCAAAAAACTCTTGTGGGGGCCCCTGTGGGGACCTCTGTGGGGCCCAGGGCCTGGGGCAAATTGCCCCACTTGCCCCCCCCCCCTCCCGGGCGGCCCTGACAGGGACAGTCTAGACTAATGATCAGAGTGGGCATCAGGCCTAGTGGCTGGGGTCAGAGCTGTAGTCAGGAGCCAGGGCTGACTGGTCAAGCCGGAGGTCAGGCACTAGAGCAAGTAGGGTAGCAGACAAGGAGGGACAGGACACAGAGGCAAGGCTGTTGCAAGGGGGGAGCAGCATGAACAAAATAACACCAGAGCAGGCAGAATGGGGAACATGAGCACTGAGACACCAGTGAGCCACTGCTGCTGTCAGAAGAGCCAGCCTGCTGGCCTCTTCAGCCAGTCGAGTGGCATGGCTAATCAGGCAGTCTGCTGCAGGCCAGCTGTACTGCTGAGGCTCCCTGGAGACTAGCTGTGCTTCAGGCCCAGATGCCTGAGACCATGTCTTCTTTAGTGAGCTATAGTATTTGCTAGTGGAGAAGTCAATCCACCAGCACACCCAGTTCAAACTTTCTACCTACTGATGTGTGTTTACAAACAGTTCAGTACAGTATTTACAGATCTTCTGAATTACATTTCACCAATGTTTCTTCCAGACCACTGCATGTTAGTAACATCACTGCCAAGTTCTGTAAAGGAGTTGCTAGCTAGCGCAGTTGAGCAGCCACCCACGCTGGAAAGCCTCCAAACGTTTCAGGAAATGCTGGTAGATGTTGGCAGCCCTCTTTTAAAAGGAGCCTCGAAATGAACACCTACTTATCCAGCTCAGACACAAAGGGGGATCAAACAGGAGAGTGTGGTTGGTTTTGGTTCTTTGACTGAGAATTACATTTTTAATTTTAGGAAAAGGGTCTTGTCGTTCTTTAATGGAACTGTTCTGAGCCCAGAATGGCTTCACACAAGGAATGGGGAAAACAGCTGGGAAGAAATAAGAATCAATCTTAATGCAGGCCAGCTCTTGAACTGCATCCTACATTTTTAAGTGCCTACCTCCCACTTCATGATGACCAATCAACCTTTTGCTTTTGCTGAAATCCATTGAAATGGCACTGTCTGCTAGGCCTGTTGCAGGCTTGAGATCTTGAAATCGTTAAGGCTAACGCATTATGGGGTACATCTGACCTTGTGAATATGTGATAAAAATAGAGCACCTGGACAGATGAGAGTCATTTCAGAGTCTCCACAGTAGAGAGCTTTCTGGGGAGGAAGCAAGGAGGAATGTTTGAGGATTTGTTAATATCAGGGGTCAACGAGATTGAGAGAGAAAGAGAGAGATGGTTCCTCTCTGACACTGGAAAGAAGGATCTGGAGTATTGAGAACTTATTCAAGTAAATGAGTATTTCAAACCTTACCAAACTTAAACTATGAACCTGCTGTTATTCACTCAGCGTTACTTTGATCTTAGTCTATATACAATCAAATTCTCCTCTTAGTTACACTGATGCAAATCTCAACTAAATTTGAGACCAACTTTGATCCCAACTAACTTCAATGGCTATTAGCCAGGATGGGCAGGGATTGTGTCCCTAGCCTCTGTTTGCCAGAAGCTGGGAATGGGTGACAGGGGTGGATCATTTGATGATTGCCTGTTCTGTTCATTCCCTCTGAAGCACCTGGCATTGACCACTGTCGGAAGACAGGATACTGGGATGGATGGACCATTGGTGTAACCCAGTATGGCCGCTGTTATGATGAACTCTGAATTATGTTCAATGAGTGTAGAATTTGGTCCAGTGTCATCAATTTATAAATAAACACTGAAAAATAGACTCTGATCTCTCACCAGTGTTACAAGGATGTCAGTGGGTTTATTCCAGATTTAGACAGCTATAAATGAGATCGGCATCAGACTCTGAGTTCTCATTCACTAAATATTAAGTCTTCATCTCTAATGATTTTTAAATAAATCTTATGTCCATCCAAACAAAGTCAGGAGACTTCCTAAGAGAAAACAAATTTTAAAAGTTATAAAAGAAGACTCAAGAAGGTGACAAGATAAGAACTGTTGAAACATTATCACAAAGTTGCCAAAAATAGGTTTGGGAGAGCTTAGATCCCTCTGCAGAAATGCATGATCGATATCTGTTCTCACTTTTAAACTAGATGAGTACAAAGATTCAGATCAGAAATATCATTGACCATCTCTGGTGATGATGTAGAACTGTGTAGGAATGTTTGAGCTATGAAAGCTGGTTAAAAGGAAAACCCTATCTTATTTGAATCATATTTTTCTTTTGACAGGTTGTCATGACAGTACAGGGGTGTTGGAGAGTCAGAGGAGGGTTTCTTTTCAGCTGTGTTGCTAGATACCACTTGGATGTTAGCTGTGCCACTATGCTGATAATGTTGGAAATTGTAATAGCTAGAAAGTGGACCATCCCCACGTGTATTTTTTTCTCCTGCTGTGTTTAGCACTGATTCAAACTCGACCTGCCATTTAGCTGTGTAAGGAGAATTATTGTTTGTCACTAAAAAAAGGTCATGTCTGCTGCCTTGGGATACTGGTCTGATATCTGCGTTGATAGTGATAAAATTGTTAAAGGACAGCAGTGCAGTGATGAGGCCCTGGGTGTTTACCATAGTTAGACTAGCCAGTCCTTTTGGACACTTGGCAGGTAAACTGTAATTTTATCATTTTATCAAATGTTTTATTTATCAGCTTCTCATCCCATTCTTAAATCAAGTTCCAACAATTTAGGGATGGTCTACACTTAACTTTGGCATCGATTTAGTTAAATCAGTGTAACCATCAAGTGTGGATGCAGTTATACCACTATGAAAGTGTTTGAATTTGTGTAGCTTGTTTCAGAAACAGAAACAAACTATAAGGATAAAAACAAACCCCTTGATGTGAGTATAACTGCTTCCACACTAGAGAATTATACCAATTTAACAAAATGCTAAAAGTGAAGCTGATGTTTAAGGTCTTTTCTGAAGTGAGGCCTATGTTTTTAATTAGTTAAGCCTAGGCCTGTCAAGCTATTAAAAAAATAATCACAATCATGTGATTTAAAAAATTAATTGTGATTAATCATGCAATTAATCGTGCTGTTAATAATAGAATACCATATATTTAAACCCCAGTGGGTTCTGCTCGATAAGAATCCAAACCAGTGTGGATCGACACATGTTCATGTTCATCATCTGAGTCAGATGCCACCAGCAGAAGGTCGATTTTCTTTTTTGGTGGTTTGGGTTCTGTAGTTTCCGCATTGGAGTGTTGCTCTTTTAAGACATCTGAAAGTATGTTCCATACTTTGTCCCTCTGAGATTTTGGAAGGCACTTCAGATTCTTAAACCTTGGATCGAATGCTGTATCTATCCTTAGAAATCTTGCATAGGTACCTTCTTTGTGTTTTGTCGAATCTGCTGTGAAAGTGTTCTTAAAACGAACAATATGTGCTGGGTCATCATCCGAGACAGCTATAACATGAAATATATGGCAGAATGTGGGTAAAACAGAGCAGGAGACATACAATTCTCCCCTAAGGAGTTGAGTCACAAATTTAATTAACATATTCTTTTTTTAACAAGTGTCATCAGCATGGAAGCATGTTCTCAGGAATGGTGGCTGAAGCATGAAGGGGCATATGAATGTTTAGCATATCTGGCATGTAAATTCCTAGCAATGCCTACTACAACAGTGCTATGCAAACACCTGCTCTCACTTTCAGGTGATATTGTAAATAAGAAGTGGGCAGCTTTATCTCTCATAAATGTAAACAAACTTGTTTGTCTGAGCAATTGTCTGAACAAGAAGTAAGACTGAAGGGACTTCTAGGCTCTGAAGTTTTACGTTGTTTTATTTTTGAATGCGTTATTTTTTTGTACATAATTCTACATTTGTAAATTCAGCTTTCCTAATAAAGAGATAAAGAGTGCAGTACTAGTATTAGGTGCATTGAAAAATATTATTTTGTGTTTATTACAGTGCAAATATTTGTAATAAAAAAATATGAAGTGAACACTTTACACTTGTATTCTGTGTTGTAATTGAAATCAATATATTTGAAAATGTAGAAAAACATCCACAAATATTTAATTAATTTTGATTAGTATTATATTGTTTAACAGTGCGATTAAAACTGCAATTAATCGTGATTAATTTTTTGAGTTAATCACATGAGTTAACTGCGAATAATCGACGGCCCTAGTTAGGGATAAATAAAATCAGTGATTACTAGGGCCTTAACTCTTGCAAAGCGCTTAACACAGTGTGTAACTGTAAACAATGGGATTACTCATATGCTTAAAGTTACTAACATGCATAAGCGTTTTGTTGAATCAGGGCCTTTAACTTTAATTTTGGGCGGGAACATGTCATCTTCGTGGATAGGGCAAAACTGCACTAGTTCTGTACAGATGTCATTAAATTAAAACACTGAAGATGTTACATGGATAATCTCCAAGATGAGAGAATATCAGGTTTGGAATCTACATAAAGTCGTTGGCACTCATCTCCTTTCCATTTTTCTTCCGGCATCATCTTTCTCTATTAATCTTACACAAATGGGTTATACATGGTGATTTCTTGGATTTGAACTAATCCAAGCCTTTAAAAATATTTTAAACACTTCTAAATTATTCCTTCCTCTAAGCTTCCCATGTGTATCCCAGCTTCTCAGTTTCTCTTGACTAGAGTGCAAGCTCTGTAGGGCAAGGGCTGTATTCATTCTGTGTCTTGTACAGCATTGTCAGCACCTATCAACAATAGCCTTGTATGAGCATATCCCAACTATGGGTGGAGTTTGGATTCAGATCATAACTCCACAGCTCAGGACCATCTCTTGATTTTGATATTTTTCTGTACTTTGTCTTTCATATTAACCACTTCTCTGGATCTATGTCTGCAAATCTTGCTGGTTGATAGCCTTGCCAAATGAAGTCCTCTCTCCTCATAACAGCTGTGGCATGGGCTGCCAGCTTCCCTGCCCTGTTCCACTAGGCACAGAGGGACCTCCTGTGGGAGTTAGAAGCCATTGCCTCTGTAGCTCATTTGTCCTTGGCCTCCAAGCTGCGACTGCAAACAGGTGGTGGATTTGTGATGGAGATAGCTGTGCACTGGAAACTGGACTCATTTCACTCCTAGTGCATTTCACACAGGACGCTGAACTGCTCCATCAGATGGTAACATCTCTCAGTCCCTGCTATCCTGGGCTACATTCAGAGGTGAAATACTGTATTCGCTCAGTAATCCTTTGAACCATTCCCATCCTCTCACTTACTACCACTGATGTAATTATCTGTTCCTGTATTGTTAAAATTAATAACGTTGTAACCTAAAGAAGCACTGAGGGTGAAATTTTAGCCCTCCAAGCAAGCCTGCTTAAAAGGCTTTGCATAGAAGAACTGCGTGGCTGTGGGTAAGAAGTCTTCCCTCCAGCCCTAAAGAGTGGCTTGGGTCACCTGGGCAGCTTAATTTGAGTACTGACTGTGGCCCACTAAGTCTCAAAACCTCCATCAGGGGGTCTGATGCAATGGATCTCTGCAATTCTTAGACCCACTGGCCACCTCCACCCATTCTCACAGTTCACCTACACACCCCACTCAATGCTACCACAGAGAGAGCTTCCACGGAGCTTGGATCTGCAGCATGCAAGAGGATGCAGAGTTCAGACAGAGTGGCAAAGAGATATTTCCATTTTCCTTGGCCCTGCCTTGATTTTGCAGGTGCCTCCGGATTCAGCCTAAAGATGATGCACTTTTGTGTATTTCAGAGCCCTCTGATTTAGTATGTAAAGTCTGATAATAGCTTAACACAGTAGGCATAGCAAGTTCTGCCTCTGCTGTCCCTGCACACACCACTGCCAGCTGGAGCGGTAGCAGAGCTGGCAGAGCTCTCGTACCCTCCCAGAACAGTAGGCACGCCTCCGAATCCGATGATTAAATATGGTGATTATTCAGAAATAGCTCTTGTTATTGTGCTTAACTGATAACTTTGTACTTGCTGCTTTAAAGCAGTAGTTTGTGCTATACACTGGAGTAACGATAACTCTCTAAGTACACACCAGGAATGAAAAATAAGGCAAGAAATGTCCTCTGGGGCGGGCCATGAACCAAGCTCTGGGCTGTGTTAACAATAAAAGTTTAGTTTCCTATTAATGTATCTCTTCCGGAGCTCGGCAGAAAAAGCCTTCATGGTGAAAACATCACTTCAAATCCTGTTTTCAGTTCTCAGCTTGTGCTTTGGTCCAGTGTGTCTTTGTTATTTGGCTTTCAGCCAGGGTGAAGGTACCCGTCCCTACTTCTATTTCTAGTTGAATAATAAAGGCTGCTGGATGTATATTACCTCCTCTCATATTCCCACTTTATTAACAAGTCTCTGACTTTTGCAGATTTGCCCTGAGCATGAAGAAGCCCTACTTTGAAAACTATTTAAATGAATATATTCTCAGTGGGAAAAGAGAGAGAGTCTGTTCACTTCAGTGGAACGTGTAGTCAGGCTTCATACCAAGCTGGCTCTGCAACGGGGAATCTATAGCCCATAGATACTCATACCAGCCCCCTGCTCATGTGCGTCAAATCACTGCTTGCACAGGACCAAGCTCCCATGAAAATATAGGCTTATCACTATGACACTGATATTTCTGGTCACTGGGAGGTATAGTATGATCCAATCATTACTGTTTCCTTCCACTGAAGAAGCATACTGGAATCTTTGGTCCCAGCCCTGAAGTTCTTACTCAGTCCTGACTAAGGAAAAAATCTCTTGCTGTTGCTATAATTTATTAAAGATAATGAAAAAATAATGTATCGTTACTAATGTGTTGGCTGATTTGTATTTATAGAGTGCTATGAATGGGCATGGCACTTAAATGAAAAATGAAAGACTTGGTGCATTCCCTGTAGAGTTTTTGCAGATTAAATTTAAGCATAATTAGATGATTACAAAGAATGTGGGGGATGGAAAGAGGATGAAGGAAACAGCAATATGATCACTGAGTTGAGGAAGGTTCTTAGAATGTTTGATTTAATTTTCTCTCTGGACAGAATCCCATGTATATTTTAGCTGGGAGGAGATGCTTGTGGTAAAGCCCCACTTGTAATTTCCCATTTCCTACTTCCTAGCAAAAAGAAGTGTTGAAGAAATAAGTGATTGATACTGGGAGAATACCTTAGCAGATTGTAATAGCCAAAAGGCGCTGGCAAGGTACTTTTCTTAACAAGCCAAACACTAATGAAGGAGTCTATATTGGACTAATTATCAGGCAGCCTTGTTCAAAATCCCTGCTGCAGAGTTACTCATAACTTTATTACCCTAATCTAGATCTTCATGATATACATCAAGGATGTACCACCTTCAAGATCCTCGAAGGACAGGAAAAGGCATAGCTTGTATAAACAGTGTAGACTATTTTTTGGCAAAAGTTCTCTGTGTAGTCCTCTATAGAGTGAATTATAATTTGAGTCTATATGGCTGACCGTATTTTTCCCATTTACTACCGGTTCCATATTAGAAATGTTTGCAGTGTTGTTGTAGCTGGGTTGGTCCCAGTTATTAGAGAGACAAGTTGGGTGAACTAATATATTCCATTGGACTAACTTCTGTTCATGAAAGAGACATGTTTTTGAGCTACATATAGGCCAGGCCTGAAGAAGAGCTCTGTGTAGTCTCTTTTCATTTAAGGCAAAGTTCTTCTTTTTGACCCGCACTCCCTAGTGCAGTTTTTATTCACTACCGCAATGTCACCCTCAGAACTTCCACTAATATTAGAGAGCTCTAATATTAAAGCACCACCTTCAATTCTGGAAAAAATTAGATTGGATCTAAATGTCTCGGTTATAACCCATCCTTAATGGATTTCATTTCACCTGCTATGATTACATTGTACTTCCATTGACAACATCCCATTAGACCATGCATGGAATAAATGCAGGGTATGCATCAGCTATCTATAGGGCAGCTAAGAGAGAAGAATAGTTGCCCAATGCTGAACCCAAGTCTTTTTGTGCTGCCTTCAATTTCCCAGCAACCTGGAGATTTTTTCCCTTTTCCAACGCATAGTAACTGTGTACCAGTTGTTCTCTTTCTGTCAAGACTTCAAGTGGGGCATTTGTTCTTCGTGATACAGCAGTGTAAATCCCATCAATGACAAACATGCATCTATGGAGAGAGAAGAGACTTCTTAGTCTGGAGGCACCATCATTAATCCTACCAGCAAATGAATGGTTGGAAGAAGAAAGCCAAGCTTACAGCTCCGAATAATGACTTCAGATAAATAATACAAATGAACACCAAGGGCTAAACTCATGCCTTGCTAACTCCATTGATATTGGTGGAGTTATACTAGGCATGAATTTGGCTGGTTTTGTTCATTTATATTGATTTAGTTATTAAATCTACATATATTTCTGCAATCTATATCTTGAGGCAGTGAAAACACAGCTCAAGAGCTGACGGCGGCATTACTGCAGCTTGTCCTTATGAGGAGGCAGGTTTTGTTTTGCTTTCTTTCTCCAAGGGGCTTGAAGACAAGGGTCAAAAGGGATCTTCTTGGCAATGGCTTTACAGAACCCTTAGTGTCACTAGCCATTTGTCTCGTTTAATAAAGAAGACCTGAAACGCCTGAATTTCCACCCAAACCTGTCATCTGCTTGGGAGGGGAAGAAATTATATTGAGAAATTAGACCACAATAAGATTCCCTGTAGCATCATTTCTAGGAATCTGAGAAGAAAATATTCAAAACTGGCTGTTATAAATTTTTAATTGTTTATTATTCCTTTAAGGCTGGCAAATATGGCCAGACTGCAAAAGGGAGTGGCTGAGCCCAGCATGGCTGCATTTTATTCTGTTCATATTCTTGACATTCTCTTCAGCTCATTGGGGTATGTAGCAGTTGTCTTTGCTAGTCAAATTATGGTGTTCCACACTACTAGATCTTGGTGTAGTCTGACCACCTCATCCTGAGAGTTTTGCATGGCAGTATACTGTGGCTCCACTTCAGCAAAGTATTGAAGCACATGCTCAGTTCCATGCCTATTGGGCTCAAGACTGTTGCATGTGCCAATTAACTCTGAACACTTGAGTCATTGAGTGGGGCTTAAGCACATGGTGAAATGCTTTGCTGAAGAGGGTTGTACTGCAGAATTGGGCCCTATTCACAGATTGCAGGAACATTACGTATCTGGCCACAGAGCATCAGAAACCAGGAAATGAACAGAAACATCTCCAGTTGCAAAATTTGGATGGTGACTAAATGACACACACAGAGTACCCATAAAGATCCAGCATTGTACTTGATGGTGATGACCAGGAAAGCAAACCTAACAGACTATTTTATCTGCTAAGTTAGCAGGGCTCAGTGGGGTTGTTTTTAAGACCATCATTCCCACAAAAATGCTATCCAACGGGGGATTTTAAAAAAAATGTAACTAATCCCTTTCTAATAAAACTGCAGAAAGGCTGTGATTTTACAATGGGATTTGCATAGAAGGGGGAGATGGTATGTAGCTGCTGAAATATATTTTAAATTATGGATAGATTAAAGGCATGTATGTTTTCTCTCTCTGAGAAAAAGCCAGCGGATGTCTCTTCTGGATTTGTTTTATTTGATTCCTAACTTATTTACTCAAGGCTGAAACAGTAACTCAAGCTGGCAGCACCTATGACTTTTATTAATATGGCATATCATTCATTGCTGTGTCCTTGAATTTAATCTTTCCTAATTGCCATTCCTCCTCCTCATAATTATATTGTTGATTTGTATTTGATAGCCTGCAGTTTGTTCTGGATCTGTTTCACTTCTTAATTCTTACTTCAATTATTAAATAGAATTCTTTGGGTGGGATGTTACCAGTGGTTTGTAAAATATTTCTTCTTACATCTGCTACAGGGGACCAAATTAATCCCTACTATAATTCCAGTGAAGGCAGCGAAGTTACAACAGGGATGAATTTGTCTCAGTATGTTTGAATAGTCACGTCCTGGCATCTCTTGGCTGATTTAATTATTTCTGTACATTCTGGAGTGAGGATGTGAGAAATGACAAGGCAGTACCTACAGGAGTTTCTAGTTTCTCCAGATGGCTCCATCTGCTGGCCCCCAAAAGTATTTGTCCTGTGTAAATTAGCTTTAAGCAAACAAGTTTTTGTTGATGTCAGCCTTTTCACAGATATCTATCCAGCTATACAGAGGTTTGTGTGTGTCTGTGTGTCTGTGTATATAAACTTAAGGCACTATTTCCTATATGCATCAATATATTATTTTATTGTAATCTTCTGCTATTCAAAATTTTTGTGGCTCTCTCAGTTCTTCGGGTTGAGTCATTTTGCTCAATTATTTTGACATGTCTGGTTACCATTTATATTTCATTTTTATGAGACTCTCTGATCTGCCTTTAGATAGCAGGACATTTTTTCTGCTCGAAGCAGAAGAAACAGCTGCCTCTCCTCCTTGGACCTAAGGCCTATATAGTTTTCAGTAACCCTTTAAATTACATGTTTTAAGTACTCTTAACCAGGCATTTAACTTAACTTTGTACAGTAAAATACCAGGCCATTATGAACAACAGATTATTGACAAGCATTGACTAGATGGGACTTAATCATCTCTAATGAGAACAGTCTTTCTCATGAGATTTCCAGTCCTTCTAGAGTCTCAAACTGGTTTCTGGTGTAGCTTTAGTTACTTCATCTAAACTACTCCCCTAACTCCAAGCAAAAAGGAGATTTTTTGGGAGAAAATACTCTTTTTCTGGAAAAACTGGCTTAAAATCTTCTAGAATTGCTTGAGTTTTTATGGAAGTGTACATTGTATATCCTCCAAAGTGGAACATGCATCACATGGTAGTTTAGGCCACGTCTGTGCAATGTATTGTCATGCCATTGCAAATAATTAATGTGCATAGTGGCATGAAATTAATCAGTGTACAACTAGGTTACTGATTGTTTCTTATGCTGTCAGTTATGTTCATCATGTGAAACAGATAAAAGTTTGAAAACTTTCCCAACTTTCCCTTCATCAGGTAAAAACTGAGTTGTAGATAATGGGCAGAGATGGGTTGTGTAGGCATATTTGGCTGTTTATTCTAGACCACAGCATGAATAAAAAAGAAGCACTTTATGTAAAGTGAATTGGAGTCTTTCAATTGACTTTAGTGGGATCTGTATCAAGCTCTAAATCTGTACTCTTACTTCTGCTGTTCCAAACAAATGCCAACAGGTAAATATGTTCCAGCACAAACTACCTCCATGCACCATATTATAACAGAGATAGAACAGAACAGCATGTGTCTCTCACACTCAGGAAAGGGCAAGGTGACATTTCTTTATATGTGAATGTCATCTTGGTCTCCATTTAAATTAAGCGGAACTGCTTGTATTTGTCTCCTAGCCCTTTGGGTCTCGCCCAAACTGCTCCTTGGAGGCAGTGTTCTGAAATGAGTTGAGATCACTGGGGCCCAGTCCACTATTATTACATAACATAAAAGAAAACTGTATGACAATGGAAAAATGAAATGGTCACATTTACATTATTTAAAGTTATACATTTCAGATTGCACTCAGTAACTAAAGAAACATTACAGGCAGCTTTAGGAGTTGCTCAGAGCTTGATTGGAAAAAGATTTAAGTTCAAGATAATGAAGCACAGTAGGTCATTCCCTTAAATCAATGATAAGTGCCCTGCACTACTAAAGTATTGATTCTTCATAATATTTATACCGATTATTTTAAATGACCTCTGCCAGTTCTGTTTAGATTTATGCTGATCCACACCACAGCTGATCCATCCGTAATCACATGCAAGAATAATAATGGTGTTGTTCAGAGAGAGAGAGAGAGAGAAATATTGAATAAATTTCATATTTATACCAAGTTCTGCTTCTTTTTAGAACCTATTGTCCTTCTCCCCTTCCCTCTGCCTAAGCAAATATGGCTGTTTCTCTAATGTCTAGTTATAACCAATGTTGCTTTTCTAACTGAGGACTGGTTTCTTGCTATTTGGCTGAATTTTCTAGCTTCTCGCAATACCAATTTTCTAGCTTTCACTGTTTTGTAGCAAAAATGGCTTAAAACGTAATGGGCCAGATTGTCTGTCTGTTTCTCTGCCCATGGCATTTATCCCAGTCTAAAGTGGATGCAAAATTCTACCATTCAGAGGCTCAGATTTGGGAAAACATCCCTATTCAAAGAAAGGGTGCGTAAATGCTTTCAGGAATCAGGGCCTGATTTAGGAGGGTTTTATGTCCTCTTTGTACGGGTGTAAATGATTGCACAGGGTGCAGGGAAACAGAATCTGTCCCATTTTATGTATGGAATTTTAGAACTCGAATGCTGATGTCTATCTGTCCTGATTGTAATAATGAAAAGCACTTGTCCTAATATTCTAATAGTAGTATAGTAATAATAACACCTACCTCTTAGATAGCACTTTTCAATGGTAGCTCTCAAAGTGTAATGCTGCTCAGTTTGTTTCGGGGTGTTGGGATCTAGTTTTATTCCTCTGTTGGAAGTTTCTCTTAATTTAACAGTGGAGAAGGGAAGGAGTTAGGGCTTGGGTTGAAACAAATAATACCCCACTGGCTGCACTTATGGTGGCCTAAAGATCAAGGTTGGATGGAATGACCTGGGACTAGCTCAGGAAATTTGGGGATATAGGGCCTGAGCCAAAGCTAGCTGAAGCCTGACCCAAAGCCCAATTAACAGTGAACCAGGTTCATAAACTTTTAAAAAGTCAAAACTTTGGTTTCTGATGACACCTGGCACTTTTGATTTTGCTCTCATACTACCATACTTTGTCTCCATGATTTTTAATCCTTTACAGCCTTTGAACAAATGTTGGCAATCGTCACCTTGCAGCTGGTATTAGTGATACCCTAGACTAGCTAGCAGTTGGAGCTGATCTGGGGATTTTGAAATATCCCTAATCAGAAATAATTGTGAGTAACTGTTAAACTGCCACATAGCTATCACTTCACATATACTGTGCAGTAACTGCTCACTACAGTTTTACATATAAGTACCAAATATCCAATTTAGTGCTAAGTGATACTGTTGTATATTACTTATTTCTCAGTGTATCTTTGCATGCTAAGTCATATTATAGGTTGACAAGGCCAATATAGTGTAGCAAGAGACATTTAATAAATGCCACTGTAATGCCACACACACAGGGCACAAGGCTTTTGTCAGGCTTTTACTAGGCAAATACACCTTTCTCCACGAACTAGATTATCTTTCAGTCAGTGGCATGAAAACCATAATTAAAACTATGAAGCCATCTGTTCTTTTGTAGAATAGGCTGGGGAGATGGTGTTTGGGTTTAGGTAGGATGAAAGCTTGGAAGGAGAATCAGGGCTGGGTTTGTCACTAGATTTAGTAGTGATTGTATGAGATTTCTGTCACATTTGGGGGACATTTATTATGTATTTATTTATATTCCAGTGGAACCTAGAGGTGCCAGGGACACTGGGCATTGTACGGACACAGAGTAAGAGATGGTCCCTTCCCCACTGACCTTTCAGTCATAGAATCATAGAATTGTAGGGCTGGAAGGGACCTTGAGAAGTAATCTAGTCCAGCCCCCTGAATGGAGGCAAGACCAAGTAAACCTAGATCATCCCTGAAAGGATCATCTCAGCCTGTTCTTAAAAACCTCCCTTGGAAGCCTATTCCAGAACTTAACAAACCATATAGTTAGAAAGTTTTTCCTAATATAAAACCTAAATCTCCCCTGCTGCAGATTAAGCCCATTGCTTCTTGTCCTACTTTCAATGGACATGGAGAACAATTGATTGTTGTCCTCTTTATAACATCCCTTAACATATTTGAGGAGTGTTATCAGGTCCCCCTTTGGTCTTCTTTTCTCAAGAGTGAAACTAATTACAATCTAAGTAGACAAAATGGGAGGGGAAATAGAAGCATAGAGACTTGATCAACATTAAAGAGCAGGTGAGTGGCAAATCTTGACATAGAAGCCAGGTCTCCTGGCTCCTGCTCTACTGTGCTATCTGCTAAACCATGCTGCCTTTCATTTTGTGTAGACATTGGGACTATTTTCCTTGACGTTCAAAGAGTTTTAGATTTGGGGTTCTTGTTTTGACTCTGCATGGGCTGTTGGTTCAGTCTTGGAGTCTTTCCAGGTTCTCCCATTCCTGTAATATGTATTTAGAAAATATTTTTTTTGTTTCCATTCATCATTTTTAACATTATACAAAAATAAAACTGCATTTACACTGCATTCTTCCAATATATTTCCAACCGTCTAGTTCCATTTTTCTCCCTCTTGAGAAGCTCAGACTAGGTCACATGTAATTCATTTTAAATCCTTCAGTACTCAGTTGGTCCTTTACAAACATGCCAGACAGATGCATGATTGACAATGTGTATTTTTTCAGTGAGATATATGTAGGTCATTCTGGGGGTTATAGTACTGGGCTGTAGGATGTCAAAATGATAAGAAATCATGATTAAGAAAGGGTCAAGCAGGTTCAGAACACAGCAGGTATCTCTGAGCAGAGGACAAAGTCTCATTTAAAGATGAATTGGGACTGAGACCCTGTTCCCCTTGGATTATTGGAATCTGCTCTTCCACTTGCTGAAGAACAGGATATATAAAAGATTTTAAAAGTCCTCATCTCATTTAATTTTACAGCTCTTTCAATAGTATTTTATTGCACATAGATGGTGAAATGAAGTCATGGCTAAGGCACATAAAAAGGGAGTCTGCTGAAGTGTGGCCAATTCTTTCCATGCTAAACCTGCTCTCTAGATAAACATAGAACTTCCCACTATTCCCACCACAGGATAATCCTATAATAGGGCTAGAGGGAGCTGAGCCCTGTGCAAGTATACAAGAGCAGGGAGTGGGTATAATATTGACACCATTTATAATTAACCAATAGAACTAATAATGATCAGATGTAGACGGTTCATTGATTTTATTATGTACATGTACAAAGCATTGAGGTAAAATCTTCTGCATGAAAATAATCCAGGATTTGGGTAATTATCATATTCTTTCAGTCTGAAAGAACAAATAAAAATGCATCTAAACAGATTAATAAATTACATTGGCCTCTTTGTTTCCCAAAGCCCATTGTACTTGATCTGTATTAGTACTGCAAATTGTAGCAGCAAATCCCACATTTATCTGCCAAAATATTGCTTATGACTAGATCAATAAATAAAGTTGATTAATTGTTGAAACTGATAAATTTGGCACATGTAACATTTCTCCCCCTCCCCTTTTTTGAGTATATCCCTATGGCTAAAAGCGGATTTTATAAATCCTGCACTGAGATTAATCATGTTTTGTATTTTAGAGACAAAATAGAGCCCTGAAACTACAGATTTTGAAGCATTTTCATTCTATACTCATCCAAGGAGCCCTTATGTACTATAGATTACAAATAGGTCACAATTAAAAAAATATTCCTGGCTTGGTGCCCTTACTAATCTTACTTCAAAAGCACACACTAGATATCCACATCTCAAGGAAACAGTGCCTGAAGCTAAACCAAGTTCTGTCTAATCAATCACCTTGGTTGAGCCTTCAAGAATCTTGACATAAAAGCACACTAATAAGTGTAGAGATGTAGAGCCTCACAGGAATTCAGGCTCCAGTCACCTTGAACAAAGCAGACACACACAACTAGAACAGGCTTCCAAGGAAGGTTGTGAAATCCCTGTCATTGGAGTTTTTTAAGATCCAGTTAGACAAACACCTGTTAGGGATAGTCCTGCCTCAACAAGGGAGATAGACTAAATGACCTCTCCAGTCCAACATTTCTATGATTATATAACTCTGCCTGTGTAAGATCAAGATATTTAAGGGGGATTTTCAAAGTTTTTACCTCTTCTTTTTATTTTTCTGCCTCCTCAGGGAATCAGTAGCTGCACTCTCATCCCCAAGGATTCAGCTATCCACACATTTTTCAGGAAACATCTGGGGATCTTAATAAAGGGAGAACCTTTCTCTGTTCATAGCCTCTCCACCTCCACTCTCTTTGATGGTTTTTAAGACTGAAAGACCTTTAAAGAGGATATAGTGTTTCCACTCATTGTGCGTATCCATTGTGATCTGTTTAACATTGTTACAAAATACAAAGGAAATGGCAGCTAGAAAGGTGGTGGTTTGGTCTCTGAATCTCCATGCTAACTGGCAAAATTATATTTCTACTTCTATGTGAATCTTTTTCTCTTCCTCTTTTTCTCTCCCTCTCCCTCTCTCTTCTATATATATGTAATATAATCAGTCAGTGACAATACAAATGTAACAGGCTTAGAGTCTTTTATCATATAATTTTATCAGGTATAAAGTTACGAATTAGACTGATGGGAGCTAACATGAGAGTTGAGTCCTAAGGGTGATAATGGATATCAAATTAGATACAATTTTAGTATGCAATGCAACATGAGAGCAAAAGGCTAATGTGGTTTTCTGGTACATGTGGTACAATGAGATTTTGGCCATGATTTTGTGTTGTACCTCTCAGAATACATAGCCTGGGCGGTATAAGTCATCTTTGTAATTTTGGGATTCTGGACCTAGCTTGTGTGTAAGTTAGAGTAGCCCCAGAGATCTCTGTAGTTTATGGCAGCTTCCCGTAGCTGACTGTTGGCCACTTCGCCAGCCCAGAATAGCTGAAGTATAGAGTGGTCTAGCCACGTCTTCTCCTTCCCCCAGCATTCATCCTCCCATCCACGGCACACCCCTTGACCAGTTGTCATCTACAGTTATTCCTTATGTGTTGGTTTTCCTGCCTTTGTGGGCCCTTTAGGGTGCTTGAGCAACCATAAAGGGTCTTTAGTGGAGCACAGAATTGAGGCCATCATTACTATTAGAGCTGGCATAGACCTAAAAAAAAATTCTATGGAAGTTTAGTTTTTAATGACAATTTTTCTCCATTATTTATTGGCAAAAATATTCTGACCAGACCTAGTTATTGTTGTTCTTTAAAAATATAACACTAAATGTGTGCTAGGCATATTACTGACAGTAGGAAAACCAGGACCTATCCTGAAAAGATTGCAGTTGAAATAGACAATGTACAGATAAAGGATGAGGTATAGCACATGATGTAAAACAGTCTGCCTGAGCAGTGAAGTTTAGCATGCCTCTTCCTAGTTTCTTAGTCTGTTTAGTTATTTATATATGTATTTTCTAATGCCTGAATTGCAGAGCTAAGTATACATCATGTGATGGATCAGGGAGATGACTTCCCTGGTGAGCAGGGCCGGCTCCAGGCCACAGAGTGCCAAGCGCGTGCTTGGGGCAGCACACTGCAGGGGGCGCTCTGCCGGTTGCCAGGAGGGTGGGAGGCGGCTCCGGTGGACGTCCCACAGACACGCCTGCGGCAGCTCCACCAAAGCACGGGACCGTCGGACCCGCCGCAGAAACGGCTGCGGCAGGTCCACCGGAGCCGCGAGACCGGCGAGCAGCAGAGCGCCCCCCGCGGCATGCCGCCATGCTTGGGGCGCCAAAATTGCTAGAGCTGGTCCTGCTGGTGAGACCTTACCTAGAATACTGTACTATGGAAAGCAAAGCAAAGACAACTAAAGGTTTATTGTCCTACTCCTTCATTGCCTTGGAATTATAAGGAAGAGTAAAAACATGTCCCTTCTAGCTAAACAAAGAGTGATTTCATAAACAAGAAACAAAAATGACTTGGATGTAAAACTCTTTAAGCATAAGTATCATGCTAAGAACTGGTGGTATATCACCCAACTTGAAATATGGTCATCTTTTCCTGGGCAGAAAAATACTGCAGAAGCACCTTATTTGGTCGCTGATAGCTCTTGTCAGTGCACTTGCTTCTTGACAGATGATGGTCCTTTTCCTCACATCCTTTTTCTACGTATAATAAGCTTTCAAGGTTGGACTCCTTTACTATTCTCCTCCCTATTAGTTCTTCATCCTTTTATTGGAGATCTCCATCCCTGTCATAGCATTGTGACAAAGATTCACAATCTCATTTGAAGGTTGTTAGTGGCTAAATTAAGTAGGAGAGTGTAGAAACAGGGACAAAAATCAATCTTTGAAAAGATGAATATTTCGACTGCAGTTACACAAACAGAATGTTGGGAATCATTAAGAAAGGGATAGAGAATAAGACAGAAAATATCATATTGCCTCTCTATAAATCCATGGTACACCCACATCTTGAATACTGTATGCAGATATGGTCACCCCATCTCAAAAAAGATATATTGGTCTTGGAAAAAGTTCAGAAAAGGGCAACAAAAATGATTAGGGGGTATGGAATGGCTGTCGTGTGAGGAGAAATTAATAAGACTGGGATTTTTCAGCCTGAAAAAGAGACAACTAAGGGAGGATATGATAGAGGTCTATAAAATCATGACTGGTATGGAGAAAGTAAATAAGGAAGTGTTATTTATTCCTTCTCATAACACAAGAACTAGGGGCTACCAAATGAAATTAATAGGCATCAGATTTAAAACAAACAAAAGGAAATATTTTTTCACACAACGCACAGTCAACCTGTGGAACTCCTTGCCAGAAGATGTTGTGAAGGCCAAGGCTATAACAGGGTTGAAAAAAGAACTAGATAAATTTATGGAGGCTAGGTCCATCAATGACTATTAGCCAGGATGGGCAGGAATGGTGTCCATAGCCTCTGTTTGCCAGAAGCTGGGAATGGGTTATAGGGGATGGATCACTTGATGATTACCTGTTCTGTTCATTCCCTCTGAAGCACCTGGCATTGGCCACTGTTGGAAGACAGGATAATGGACTAGATGGACCTTTGGTCTGACCACATATGGCCATTCTTATATTTTTATATGTTCTTATGTGTTCCCGTTGACTAAGTTGTTGGAGTAGATCTCTTCGCTGGAGTTATTCCTGAGTGAATTCCTTCCTCTTGAAATATTGTAGGAGGTTCGCAATCCCAAGGCAATGGGTGGGCATTCGGAATAACCTATCAAAGAGGGAAGCCCCTAACACACTTTGCTATATTGGAGACTTGTCAGAGCTGTAGCTCTGTAAGTGTATGCCCATGTCATACAGGAGGTTGTGTCCTCCAAGGCGGCTTTGTCTTAATTGACATCTGGCTTTGACTACAATGACATCTGAGGGCACTCAACAGGATGTGCTCAATACCTGTCAAAACTTGACTTTTGCATTTTGTCCTGAACTATTCAATGTGACAGAGTTGTAGGGAAAGAAACAAAAATCCCACTGACATATAAGTGACTTCAATGCAAATATATATATTTATATATATATAAACCACTCTACAATGCAGATAGAGGGCTGTTATCATTGACATTTACAAACTTATTAAGCAGGATCTTTATTTTGGTATCAGCATGAGTCATACATCTCAGCAAAGGAAGTGTGTGGTTGTTTCATTACTAAAGCAAACAAGAAACCTTTGTGTCAATGTTAGGTTCCATAATTTTTATATATATGATTCAGCACGGTTTGTTCTTCACAATTTGTCAGTGGTTAAAGAAAAGGAAAACACCAAAAGACTGAAAATGCATAAAACACCATCAGATGTAATTAGTCTCAGGATTAAGTTACCAAATATTGTCAAATATCCCTATATGCAAGAGTTCTTTCCAGGAACCACACCAGTAAGTACAGGTCAAATGTTTAAAAAAGGTGAACAAGCGTTCTAGTGATGGGAGCAAGGGCAGTCCGCTATAATAAGAAAGGTTTTTGCTTGAATTGACTGACACCTCAAAGCAGTTGTTCTTTGTAATGGAAGACAATCTAAGTGTAGTAGTTTCCCCAGTTCCCCAAAAATCTGCAGAGAACATGACTGAATGCCCACAGCTGCAGCCAGTAGGCTGCTGATGTATTAAGAGCTACAGTTCAAGCTACAGTAACAGTGCAAGTCCATTCTAAGGGAAGTGCAGTCCATTTCTCCTCTCTTTATTTTTATATACAACACTCTTTACTTATCTTTTTTGGAGATGTTTGTCCATTCGATGAGGAGGTTGGAAATCTAGGAATCACTTACTGTAAGGTCAGATTCATCCCTACTGTAATTCCATTCACAAAGAATTTCCAAGCTAACCGTTATTTTTTGACAATGTGCTACCATAGTCAGTAGGAGTAGTGCAACTAAGTCCCTCCACCCTCGAGAACTAACTGGAAATTTACCCCACTGTGTCAGAGACCAACAATTAGAGTGGAAGTTCCCCCAGCGATCTCTCATATCACAGTAAATCTCTCAGCATTGTTAACAGACAGTTAAGAAAATTCTGATTGAAAGGGCAGCACACTTTGTTCTCTTTCTTAGGTCGCTTGACTAATCTTACTACTAAATGTGTGTGCTGCAGTTGTTGCTCTCTGCTGGCCTTGAAGTTCTTAAAAAGAAAAAAAAACAAGATTAAAAAAAGAGATCAAAAAAGTGTTCAAAAATAAAAAATATTCTCTATAATCACCATTTTCTGCACAGTAAGTATAAAGAGTAGGCTACTTCTGTCAACGCTTCTGCTTCTGGAGTTACTGAAAATACTGTCCCAATACATGGACAGCTCTTGAGTAGTAAACTGATAGCGTAACTTTGGAATCACCAACCATGGGAAGGTATTTCCATCCTCTAATATTATGACAGATGTGAGTTGTAGGATGTGTAAAGAGTTCAGATGTTTATATTGAAATGTGTCAGACAAGCATAGACTTTTGGGACCATATGTGTTAAAAGGATTTCCTGGGGAGTGGGTAATGTCACAACTCTGGTTGTGCAAAAAATCAGGCTGTTGAAGCTACACCCTGAGGAAAGCACTAGTTACCTGTTCCTGGGGACTGGACATCAAATGCCCAAGTGGCATAAAGAACTAGTTGATCTGCCCAACCTTGGTTCTGGTTCCTGGTTTAAAGACTGATATGAATTTGTAACCTCCAGGAAAACTCAGTTGTGGGCTTTGAAGGACTGATCTCTACCAGAGCCCTGTGTTGCAGTTGGGAGTGACCTCTGATAAACTCTTTAGCATGTGTGTATATTTTTTTTATTGTTTTAATATGCTTAATGTGTAATGCTTTCACCTTAAGAATAAATGTGCTTGGTTAGAGGAGCGGGGTGGTAACTATGGGCAATACACTGGTTATAGTCTTTGGAAAGAAAGCGAAGCGGAGGTGCTGGCCTTTTAGGCAGACTGGCTTGCTGGGGATATCACTCTATATAGAACAGGGAGCTGTGCAGCCTTAAAACCCGTGGTCAGTATAGAGTGAGACACAGGTCTTTGCTCAAGAGAAGTGAAGGCTGGGAGCCAGAAATCTTTAAATGGGTGCCCTTGAGGAGCCACAAAGGGGGAATGCAGGTGCAATTACCGTGAAATTGAGACATATCTTTTTATCATCATCATGAAAAGAAGCATGGTCCAATGGATAGCTCATTGGACTGGTACTCAGAAAAAAAAAGTGCAGCTGTACAGAAAATCATCTGTACTGTCCCAAAGACAAATAAAAAGAGGATATTTTGAGATGCACTGGACTTTGTGTTGTAGATCTAGAACGAAAACGTGGCCATAAATACAGTAAAGGCAAGACTTAGCAACTACTGCAAATTCCATGTTAATGCTACTTAGTTATCTAAAGCTATTGACATGTTTTAAGCACAACCAGTATATATAATATTAAAGATATTTGGGTTTGATCATACATTCCTGGAGCACACACATTCTATTGGAGACAGTAGATAAAACAACTCTGAAGATCATAAGGGCTGATAACAAGGACCTGAAAATGCCCCATTTGTGTGATCATCGTGAATCTGGATTCTACAGCCCATAAGAACAGAATTATGTGGAATAGGTTGAGGAAGTGTTACTTAGAAAAATGGTTTTAAAAATTGTTAGTTTGGGAAATGAACTGGATGATCTCATAGGACTTTACTGTTCCCAACTTTTATGATTTACAAGATGTATTTTTTTAATTATGCATCATCTCTTTTTCTTTTCTCTTTTTGACATATTGCATATAAACACTTTGGCAGTGTTACTGCAACATATGTTTTTGTATGAATAATTCAGTGATTGGACCATTCTGTGTCGCTTCTGTCTATATTCATTTGAATATGGGGAATATACATGACACTGACTAATATAGAAAGACTTGGATAGAAAACAGCACTGTGAAAATGGGTCTGACAGAGATGTTATTTTATATGTAAAATGTCTGCAGTTCTTTAAAACCAAAGAACAAGTGGTTTTATTTTTAAAATGATTTTTTATTATTATTAGTTGAACATGCACAAACTGTGGAGAAAAAGAGGACTCACTGACCTTCCCTACGGGATCTTACAAGCAAATGACCAGATTCGGATACATTACTCACTCTGAATACAACCTTAATGTGTGTGTGTCCCATTGGTTTCCTTGGGACTACTTGCTCCAAAACATGACTATGACTATGCACCTGTGCAGAGGAGTAAAGGGGTGAAAGGACACCTTTACTGCTATGCACAGGCTACCAATATTGCAAGTAACAATGCAGAGAGAAGAGAACAGCCTCCATTAAGATGCTACTCTGCCTTGCACATGTGTGGATGGGGAATGAGCAAGTGGGAGGAGGGGGAAGAACAGGAGGTAAAGAGTAGGGGAAGCTTTGGCACCAGGGAAAGTACTTTGCACCTGCAAGGGAGAACTCAAGAGTCAGTCTAATTCTCTGTATTGCAATCTGGTTCTTAGTCTGCTCCGTGGCAGCATAATCACACATTGCCCTTTGTGTGTGGTGACACCTCAGATGAGCTCACAGTAAGGTACCACTCATCTTGAATAAGGAAATCAGAATCAGCCCCAGAGGAACCATATAACTGAACCTTAAGGGCCTGATCCTAGCATTCTGAATTTAGTGCAAGTTGGACTATTGCTTACTTTAATGTGCCAGATTTCCCTCTTCAAAGGAGGCGTTGACAATCTCTATTAGTATGGGTCCCAGGTGTTCACTGTTTTCTTTCATCGGCCAGGAAAGCTAGGGTCAAAGTTCTCTTCCATCCCTGTGTATTTCACTGTGACAGCACATCAACGGAGGGATGATGTTTTGTCACAAAGATACAATGTGGCTGCCTCATACATTACAAAAATATATACCCACTTTCAAAACCATATCAGTAACCCTGAAAAACACACCCTGAGACACAAAACCAGCAAGTCTAGGATTGATTAGAAACAAAACAGAATACGGTTAGGGTGAAGTACAAATGCACAGTGTAAAAAGACAAGGGTCAAAATATTTGCCAAAAAAAAGTATAAATAATAAAATTAAGTACAGATATACAGATGGAATTAACAAAGCATATGCCAAACACCTGTCTGATCATTTTGCATGTATATTATATTCTGCTTCCATCTCTTTGGTTATTTGCCTGTCTGCAAACTCTTTGGGGTAAAGCCAATATCTTCCTATATGTGTGCATTTATTATGGATTAGCACAAATCCCAGGCACTTTTTAAGTCCTATTTAAAACTGCTGCAAATCAGCGGGTGCTCTACTGTTATCAAAACGTGGCATCAATACATTGCCTTTCATGAATGTACTTTGAAATAGGGGGAATGGAAGAAAACTACCTGATATTGAAATGCATTCATTTAGCCTTTGAAAGCAGCTTTTGTCAGAATCAAGACAATAGTGAGTGCGTGATGTGGCTTTCTGCTTTTGACATCTGTTGCTTTTATGGATGCCAGTTTGCTAAAACAGGCCACTTGTGCATCAGCCAGAACGCCAGTCATCTATTTGAACATTATTTTGTAGTATTTAATCTGGGGGCCAGATTGTGAATTTCTTACTCCGAGTGCTGAGGGGTTATTTGCATAAGTAGTCTCATTGACTTCCATGGGACTACTCCTCAAGTAACTTCTTGCCAGTGGGGATAAGAGGTGCACAGTCTGGCCTTCACTAACTGCAAAAGAATCTAATTAAATGTATATTTATAGCTAATTCTTAGATAACTTGTAACAAGATTTTATTTATTATTTGAGGCCTGCAAACTACAGTATTCCAGTCAGCATGCACCACTGTTTCAGTTACCTATAATTGTTAGTATTAGCGCAATAGCTTTTAACTGCCATGTTGAAACTATAAACAAGTTACAAAGGTTCTGACAGTGCTTAGTCTTGACAAATTGGCCTCCCTTCCCCCCCACACTGTAGGAATTGTATTTTTAACCTCTTTTTACATGTATTTTAAGCATTAAAATGAGTAGGACCCAACAAATCAAAAGAAATGATGTGCTTTGCATGTTTAAAAAAAATGTATAGAGTCGTTTTAAAGGAATTGCCAGAGTGAAGGAAGAGAGAATTTCCATCCCATTTGATGCTTTTAATTACATTTCTTATGAATGGTCTGAATCTTTCATACCTGAGTTGCTGCATCAAGCAAGTTATTTTTAGTAGCTGTAGCCAGAAGCTACTGTTGCTACCCTACAGTGGCATATCCATAGATACATTTTCCATTCTGCAGTTTCAGGCTCAGTAGGTAAATTAAATGCATTACCTGATATGGCATCTTTAGTAACAATTAACAAATATTGGACAAATATTAACCGAAAGGAGAGGGAAGCAGAATAAAGACAGCCACAGAAATTGCATGCTTTGTTTGCTCACAGATGCCTTAGATATACAGAGCTCAAAAAGAACAGATTCTTTTTAAGGAGCAGATATATCAAAGCGCTTTGAGAATTGCCTTTCTTTTGAGTACACAAAAGAACCACACTTTTTATTTTTTTAAAAGGAGTTTTCAGTGTTTTCAAATTCAGGTGAAATGTTGTATAGAAAGTGACGTTCTGGTTCATTTTAGTTCTGTTGGGTTTTTTGTTTTGTTTTGTTTCCTCCCCAGTAGTAGGCAGTTGACTGAGAAAGCGGTCTCTGCTGTAATGAATTGGACAGCTTCTACTGTACAAAGTGCATTTTCATTAGAGTGAACAAAGGAGGCTGCTGGGTGGAATTTGATGGGTAACTTCAAATCGAAGGACAAGCTGCATTTATCTGAAGGCAATGCAAAGGTTCATAATGGGCAGCAGGGCCTTTGTCTTTTGTAACAATCCTCCTGTGAGTAGTGCTATGATTCAGAGTCAAATTATAGGCATTTCCTATTATCAAGGCAATTTTAACAGCAAGGTTAAAAAACCACTGGCTTCAAATGTTAAATGGCACTAGTGTGTCATAAACAGATAGCTAAGGGTTAATGTTTCTTTTACCTGTAAAGGGTTAACAAGGGGAACCAAACACCTGACCAGAGGACCAATCAGGAAAC
>NC_133770.1:243237395-243279706 GCF_003597395.2 Chelonoidis abingdonii
AGAGGAGACAAGGGGAGAGTGTAATTTCCCTTTGTTGTAGACTCAGGGCATCTGAGTCTTGGGGTCCCCCAGGGAAGGTTTTGGGGAGACCAGAGTGCACCAGCGCTATCAGTGGCAGCGCTATCAGATCTAAGCTGGTAATTAAGCTTGGAGGGTTCATGCAGGCACCCACATTTTGGACGCTAAGGTTCAGAATTGGGACTTATGCTTATGATATGGGCTTGCTCCCATTTTTTTGTGTGAGCCCATTAGTACTGGTTAAAAGTACAAGCTCAGATCCGCCTGACCCCCTGGGCTGGAGCTCAGGTGGCTAGCTCAAGACCTCCCTGGTACCACAGTATCCACACTGCTATTTGTAGTGCACTAGCTTGAGACGATTGCGGATGAGTCCGGCTATCCAGGCTGGAGGGCACTCTCCCAGCTGCACTGTAGACATACCCGCAGAGGTAAACAGGATTATTGCTATTACATGCCATTATAATATATTTTTTTCTTTTTTTTTTAAAGGAACGGACAAACTTAGAGCCCAAAGATTTAAACCTATTTTAACTCAACTCAGGCTAGAAGAAAATGAATAAGTGAAAGTCTCACAAAGCTCACAATCTCACTGTTACTTGCCTGGCGAGTCCAGGCTCCAGTACTTTCATACCAATCATTAATCTGGGCCCTGAAGGGACTTATTTGGAGATTGGCGCTACATTTTAATTTTCCTGTCAATCAAATGTATGTTGCTTTAGGTTGCTCACAACTTTGTGAAGTGCTCAAAGGTATCCAAGAACATTTTTGGCAGCACAAGGACAAGAAGAGGAAAATCCAGTGCCCCCATCAGGGAGCTGTTTAAACTCATTTCAGGCACTGGTTCAGCAGAGACTTAAGCATGTGCTTTCCCACTGATTTCAGTGGGATTCAAACAAGTTCTTAGGTGTTTTGCTCAATTAGGGCCTAGATGAGCCTCTTGGACACTGCTACAGCCTTTGCTACATGCTGTCATTTTCTTCATTCCTCTGTTTACCTCCTTCATTGGAATGGGGCAAGACTCTCTGTGCAGCCTCAGTAGGGAAGAGAGAGGTCTAAAGAAGCCAGCATCAGTAAGAAAATCCTGCCTCCATGCTGCCAAGGATGACTAGGGTTATGGTAATATCATTCCCATGAAGCCAACTGCTGTATTCAATAAAATGGGAACGGAAGCAAACTTGGGTGGCCACTAGTATTACAACTACTGTTCCACTAGACATCCCAGGGGAAAGGCACAGGATCCTTGTACATAGCAGGGCTGTCACTTGCTATTGGGCAAGGGGAGAAGTTGCTCCCCAGACCGTGATTTGCCAACCCAGACTTTTCATAGGTCTGTATGCTCCATTATGACTTCCACTTCCCTCTTCCCTCACCTGTGACTTTGAAGGACATAATATAATGTTCTATATACTGACACAACCTTGCCTCCCACAGAATGTTTCTGACATTTGACGGTTTATGGGAGAACATTGTTGATTCTTCCTGCCTATAACCAAAGGTGGGCATGGACCAAAAATCTGGATTTGAACAACCAAAATTTTGGGAAAATTTGGATCCAGATTCAAAGATTGGTGCTTCAAGATAGACTGTTCTTTCAAGTCCTAGTGCCCACCAGAGAAAGAAGCAAACCTGTTAATTCTACTCTTTTTTATCTCACTAACCCTAGGGTCATGTAGAAGTGAAAGCTTTCATATTGGAGTGCTGCCTGGTAGCCTTCTAATAGCTGGATAAGACTAAGAGAATACCTATTACAGAAGCTTCTGTCTCTGTGCTCAGAAGGGGTGAAATTTCCCCCTTTTATAGAATGCCAACATGTGCCTCTCAAATGGGTCATTAGTGGAGCATAGGCCTGGGGGCTGGTCCTCTTTAGGGGACTTTTACCCTCAGTGACAGAAGCTTGGGCGCTTTTCTGGCTAATGATTGGTCTTTTGTTGATTCTGCCCATGTTTTCGGAACTGGCTAAGTGCTGGTGACATTTGCTTTACAAAGAGTTACTATTCTCCGTGATGATAAATGAGGTTTAAACATTATTAGTGCTAGGCGATCAAAGTGCCTGGGGGACAAAATAAATAAATAGCAAGTTGATCATGCTGGCACTGTTTCAGAATTAATATGGAGCTGAGGTTACACTTTCTGAGCTTGAAAATGATCCTGCTTATTCAGTGCTAATTAGGTGCAGATGTAGAAAAGACAAATATTCTTTACACCAATTAAATCCTAGCTTTTCTTTCTTATTTATCCTTAGAGTGACTGTCCTAGCTATCCTGAAGTGTGGTCCTGCTTGTGCCAATAGCCCAACAGCAAATTTTAAGTGTATTTTTAATTAGCTATGCTGTGTTAAATATTATTTTTTATTATTGTTATTAATAATAATATTTAGAAAAAATAGCAAAAGTTAGCAGAAACAGGCAAAAGAGATGTCAGTGTTGGAAAATAAAGAGATGCTAACTCATCACAAAAGGCTACAATGAATTAGAAAGACAGCAGAGGCTTGCTTTCTGAGAAAGAAGAGAGGCTAAAGTAGAAGAATGGAAAGAAGAAAGTAAAGACAGGACAATTGTGATAGGATACGGAAAAAGGGGTGTTCGGCTGCAAGGTTGGAAACTGAAGCTAGACAAGTTCAGACTGGACATAAGTGGCAAATTTTTAAAACAGCGAGAGTCGATAAACATTGGAACAACTTACTTAGGGCTGTGGTGGATTCTCGATCACTTGTGGCCTTTGCATCAGAACTGGCTGGCTTTCACAAAGGACTTGATGCTGAAATTACTGGGCAAAGTTCTTTGGCCTGTGTTACACAGGTCAGACTAGATCAGGGGTCAGCAACTTCTGGCACACGGCTCACCAGCATAAGCACTCTGACCTGACGGGATGGTTTGTTTACCTGCCGTGTTGGCAGGTTCGGCAGATCACAGTTTCCACTGGCTGTGGTTCGCTTCTCCAGGCCACTGGAGGCTACGGGAAGTGGCGTGGGCCGAGGGATGTGCTGGCCGTGGCTTCCCGCTGCGTGCCAGAGGTTGCCGATCCCTGGTCTAGATTATCATAATGGTCCCTCATGGCTTTGAAATCTGTGATTCTGTCACAAGTGGGGGCTTCAACAACAACAAAAAATTGGGAATCACCTGGGCCAGATCTCCAGCTGACATACATCAGCTATTGCAGTTTATATCAGCTGAGCTTATGGCCCCACTACTTTAGTAAGGCCAATCCTGCTGTCCTTGTGTAAATAAAGATGCACACAGATTACAAGTTTGGATTTATAGGCTGGTGTCTCAACTATAGGGGGAAACTGTCATCCTCTGGGCTGGATAGCAGGGCTGGCTCCAGGCACCAGCATTCCAAGCTGGTGCTTGGGGCGGCATTCTGCAAGGAGCGGCAGTCCCTGTGTTTTCGCCCCAAAGCAGCACACCGAATTGCCGCCGCAGACAGCAGAGGCAGTCCATGCGCCTTTAGGGCGGCAGGCGCGTTTCCGCGGTGGCGGCAATTCACCAGCAGCGTCTATGTTTAGCTGTCCATGGCGGCTTCAGCTAAACATAGAAGCTGCCGCCGAATTGCCGCCGCCGTGGAAACGCACCTGCCGCCCTAAGGGCACAAGGACTGCCCCCGCTGTTTGGCGGCAATTCGGCGCACTGCTTGGGGCGGCGAAAACTGTAGAGCCGGCCCTGCTGGATAGTGATAATCATTAATAGGTTTCATACAGAAATATAGCCTGAATCAGAATATAGCTTGAATAAGACTGGCCTGGCCTGCAGTTGCAGGGGAATGGACACAGTCTCTAATTTCTTTGGACCAGAATTTGATCTCCCTGTTCATATTGGGCCCTATCCACAACCCAGTGCAGTCACTGGGAATCTCTCCAGTAGTTTCAGGGTGCTTTGGATCAGGCCCATTGTGCATTTCCTTACTCTGAGGACATGTTTACATTGCTCTGCAGTTCAGCCTTCTTTTTAGCATATGTGCAACATGATTCAGGTGGCACGTAACCAGGATTCATCACCCAATTTGGTCCACTGATTGGATCGCTAGCTTCCTCGGCCTGGACCTGGTTCTGATGGGGAGTGCGATGTGAATGCTGATCCATGCCCCCCAGTTCAGACTAATGGGGCACGAATAGCAGTGCACACCAAAGTGCTATGGTATAATGCCTCCGTGTGGACACCCCTAAGTGAGCACTTTAGTGTACACTGCTGTTGGCACCCTCTTTGTCCAAACTGTGGGGTAGTGAAGACATGCCCTGAGAATAGTCCCACGGAGGTCAATGGGATCACTCATGGAATAATAAGATGTTTGTTAGTATGAGTAAGGGATTCTGAATCTGGCCTTTTGCTCGTTTTCCCCTGATAAAAATGATTGAAGCAATTATTAAACATTTCCCATCCAACGATATTTGAAATGAACTACATGTATATGGAAATAGGTTGAAATAAGCAATTTTGTCAACATTTAAAACATCACTACTTATACCCTTAACACAGTTTCCGCAGGTCTCTGGAAATGCCTGCTGTGTGACTGAAATGATTATTCTTCAGAGATAATGGAATCTTTGATTTTACGCAGCCTGTGAATTATGCATAAGGATATTTTCCCCCCTATTTGGTCAAAAAAAAGCAACTGCAGTTTTTCTTTTTAGGAACAGTCTGGTGCTTCCATCTTCAAAGCTGTTATTTACATATCAACAGCTTTGTTCAGTTCCTCTATTCTTTGGCCAAGTGTGAGATTACAATAAAAACTAGAGAGCAGGGATGGCACTTCAAGTGTCAGATCAAAAGAGGCAGGAAAGGAGTAAACAGGTCTATTATGAGAAATAAACAATGGTGCTTAAAAGGACACAACCAGGTATTTTGTTTAAACTGATTTCACATTTACTTGTAAAATCCTCTTAGAAGCTTTAAAATATTTTTCTTTCCTGGCACCAATTTGATTCTTTTCCATTTGGTAAAAATGGGTTTTTTTCTCTGTGTATTGAATGAAAATAAATTAAACGTGTTTATGATGGGATGTCTTTGTGGCCCCCTTGTAGCCCTACTGCTATGCTACACTCCTCCCTAGGAAATTGCCATCTGGAAGAAAAGAGCAGTGAGTATTAGATCTCCAGTCTTGCCTAGAGTGTTCCAAGAGCAGCCATTTTGGGGAACCATTGAGATGTTTTCCTCCAACTGCTAGAATGGCTGTGGACCATCAATAGAACAGCCAATCAAGGTCTAGCAGGGCAAAATAAAAGGAGCTGCCTGCTGTTATCAAAGTCAGTTCCTGGCTGGAGCCCATGAAGTGAGGAGAGATCTTCTTAGGCTACAGCCAAAGAAACCAGACTAGCCCAGGACATGTGGGTCTCACTACAGTCAGTGGCAGGAATTCAGAATCATAGAATATCAGGGTTGGAATAGACCTCATGAGGTCATCTAGTCCAATCCCCAGCTCAAAGGAGGACCAATCTCCAACTAAATCATCCCAGCCAGGGCTTTGTCAAGCTGAGCCTTAAAAGCTTCTAAGGATGGAAATTCCACCACCTTCCTAGGTAACCCATTCCAATGCTTCATCCCCTCCTAGTGAAATAGTGTTTCCTAATAGCCAACCCAGACCTCCCCCACTGCAACTTGAAACCATTGCTTCTTGTTCTGTCATCTGGAGCACTGCCAATTCAATTCTGGAGAGGGAATTTAGCCCAGGAGGGTAAGGAACCATTTTGTTTATACTTGGCCCCGAAGATCAAGGAACTGCTTCTGTTTAAATTTGCTGTACCCTGGAAGGGGTTGAACTGTGTGATCAGGCTAGAGGGCTTAGCCACAGAAGACCTGCAGAGGCAGGCAGATGGCCTACAGGGGGCAGTGAGCGCTGAAGTGAACAGCAGCTCTGCTCCCAGCAGCCAGGGAAGGTCAGGGAGGTGAGCACGATCTTCTACAGTTTCTGTTTGTTTTTGTTATAGGTACAGTGTTTGTATGGTACCTCATCAGAAAATACCTTTGTACACCACCATTATCAGTAATTGATGTCAATGCATCTCTGGGAGTAGTATTTGTTAATTAATTGTTCCAGTGCAGCAGGTGTTGAAAAAAATGGGTGCCTGCATTGACACTAGAAGTGAAATGAATTTGGCTCAGTGCGTTGATGTACTCCTACAACAATAGCGGCCTTTGGTACTATTAACATTTCTCAGTGGTGGAATGGGAGATGCTTTAAAAAGTAATTCCAGGGGACAAACCTGACTTTCTTACTCAAATCCTTCCTATAATTAATGGTGTTTGCCTCATTAAGTGCTGAATAAAAACTGAGTAAGGCTGTCTACCTAAATCTTCAAAGGTATTTAGGCATCTAACTCCCATGGAAATCAATAGGAATTAGGTGCCTAAATACTTTTAGGATCTAGGCTGTCGAGATTTAGCAGTAGGTATTTATAAACCAGAACATTTTCCCCATCAGATTATAACTGCAAAAATGGGTCAAATTTAGGGCTGGAAAATGATGGGCCAAATGGGATATGTAGAAACCCACTGAAATGTATAGGTGTTGTGCCCGTATAACTGAAGGTCCCAGGGCAGCATTGCTTGAAAGATACTGAACCAGACTCAAAGATGAATTAAGATAAAGTTAAGAGAAGAAAAACAGCATGGAGTGGAAAACACTAACTCCAAGCAAACTGACTACCAGGAGTTAAGAAGATGATACAGGACAAACCCAGTATTAAATGGAATGCCAAAGTGCGGCATAGTGTATTTCCACAGGCAAAATGAGGGTCCCTTGCTACACCTTGTGGCTATCAAACACTTAAGGCAGTAAGGAGCAAACACACATGATAATGAAAATAAGTTCAGAAAATATAAAATTGAGATAGAATTCTCTAGCTGCTCAAAGAGCAAGCGATGGGGATGACAAATCAAAGAAAGACGTAAAAGAGGAATAACAGTGCTAAATGATAAAAATCAGATCTCCTTATTACTTTTTGATTTTCTTATATTGTATTTTATAGTACAATCTCAGCACCTAAGTACAACTGCTTAGGCTTTAACATTGGACCAGACTGATTTTGAAGGCACTGGCCTCCATTGTGGCAGGGGTAGTTCCAGGAGGCATTGTGGACACGAGGAAGGATGGAGGGGGAAAAATGTAGGCTGTGAGAAGAATGGTGCCCTATCTACATCCAGCTAACAGATGGCTAGTGCAGATTGGGGAGCAGGACCATGTGTCCACCTCTCTTGAGGCTGCCACCACATCAGGGTATTAGGTGGGAATAGTCACTGCATTCAGGACAATACAGGGGCTATGGTTGTAACTGGATGCTATTTTTCTGAGTGACATTGAGCCCTTTCCTTCCTCCCTATGCTTTCTGATTCCTTGCACAATCATGCAAGGAATAGCCACTATCCAGGCCATTGAGTTCTTCTGTAGATCTCAAAGCTTTTTACAAAGAAGGGTAAATTTCACTATCCCCGTTTTACAGATGGAGAAAATGATACACAAAAAATTTGGCTTAAAAATACCTACGGACATTGAGTGAGGCAATTGCAAATCATGGAATAGAACAAAAACGGTATATACTGGAATCCCATTAGATATCGCTAAAACCCAGCTGGAGTGGAAGGCACCTTCCAAACTGTGCATAGCACCACTCTGAACATTTTAGGATGCAAAGTGAATACTTCACCCAACTGAAAGTAAGAGGAGAAATTTACATGTACAGAACGCAATTAGCCAAATAGAATTGAGCTAGGACACCTGCGTTTACTCCCCATTTACAAAGCATGAAAACACAAATATGAATCAGTTCCAAGGAATTGTTCTTTCCTGTGACTAATTCTGATTGTCTATTTAAATTTTCTGAACCACATATATCATTTATATTTTCATCCTCATTTTTGAAAGTACACTCACTCTTAGCCCTATAACTAAGTCATAAAAAGGAAGTACCAGAGATTATTTCAGAGCTTTGGAGCAAATTAAATTGAGACAGAGACCAAGAATATTGAATACTAAAATCTTTTAATACTTTCATTTCAAACAAAATTAACACTGAAAAATACAATGGGCCCCATCCTCAGCTGATGTACATCAGGAGACAGCCTCTGACATCAGTGGATCACTGCTGGCTTATACCACTTGAGGAGCTGGAGCAATATCTTGAAGCCTCCCAAATTGTTGATAAAATCTGGCCTCTTTTCCCATCCACTCCCAGCATGGGTCTGACTTCAGCCCCACAGGCCAGCTTGAGTCCATGGCCATGGATTGCAATCTGTATGCTGAGGAGAAAGCTCCTGCTCCCAGGGACTGCTGCCAGAGACAGTACTCACGTGGTGGAATCTAGGACACTGCCCTGGGCCTTTGAATTATGATGTCAGGGGATCACAAAAACATAAGAACAGCCATACTGGGTCAGACCAATGCTCCATCTAGCCCAGTATCCTCTCTTCCGACAGTGGCCAATGCCAGATGCTTCAAAGGGAATTAACAGAACAGAGCAATCATTGAGTGATCCTTTCCCTGTCATCAACTCACAGCTTCTGGCGGTCAGAGGCTCAGGGACACCCAGAGCATGGAATTGTATCCCTGACCATCTTGGCTAATAGCCATGGATGGACCTATCCCTCCATGAACTTATCTAATTCTTTTTTGAACCCCATTATAGTTTTGGCCTTCACAGCATCCCCTGGCAATATGTTCCATGGGTTGACTGTGCATTGTGTGTTTGTTATGTTTGTTTTAAACCTGCTACCTATTAATTTCATTGGGGATCCCAAGGTTCTTGTGTTTTGTGAAGGGATAAATAACACTTCCTTATTTACTTTGTCCACACCAGTCATGATTTTATAGACCTCATCTCTTTTTCCAAGCTGAATAGTCCCAGCCTTTTTAATCGTTTCTCATATGGAAGATGTTCCAGACCCCTAATTGTTTTTGTTGTCCTTCTATGTACTTTTTCCAATTCCAGTATATCTTTTTGAGATGGGGTGACCAGAACTGCTTGCAGTATTCAAGTTTTGGACATAACTTGGATTTATATAATGGCATTATGATATTTTCCGTCTTATTAACTATCTCCTACCTAATGGTTCCTAACATTCTGTTGGCTTCTTTGACTGCCGCTACACATTGAACAGATGTTTTCAGAGAACTATCCACAGTGACTCCAAGAGCTCATTCCTGAATGGCAACAGCTAGTTTAGACCCCATCATTTTGTCTGTATAGTTGGGATTACGTTTTCCAAAGTGCATTACTTTGCATTTATCAACATTGAATTTCATCTGCCATTCTGTTGCCCAGTCACTCAGTTTTGTGAGATCCTTTTGTAACTCTTAGCAGTCTGCAATGGCTTGGTCTTCTTTAAGTGCTCCTTTAGCACCTTGATCATCCAGTGGCCCTCCTATTTGTTTGGTAGGCTTCTGCTTTTGGTGTAATTTTAAAAAAATTCTGATGTTTGTCTTCCTAGTTGCTCTTCAAATTCTTCTTTGGCCTGCCTAATGATATTTTTATACTTGACTTGCCAGAATTCATGCTCCTTTCAAGTTTCCTCATCAGAATTTGATTTGTGTGGGTTTTTTTTTTGTTTTTTAGTTTTTGTTTGTTTGTTTGTTTTTAAGAATGCCTTTTGCCTGTAACTGCTTCCTTTACTCTGTTTAGCCATGGTAGCATTTATGGTGCTTGTACTATTCTTTTTGATTTGTGGAATACATGTAGGCCTGGTCTACACTACGCGTTTAAACCGAATTTAGCAGTGTTAAACCAATTTAACCCTGCACCCGTCCACACAACAAGGCCTTTTATATCGTTATAAAGGGCTCTTTAAACTGGTTTCCGTACTCCTTCCTGATGAGAGGAGTAGCGCTGAAATCGGTATTGCCATGTTGGATTAGGGTTAGTGTGGCCGCAAATCGACAATATTGACCTCCGGGCGGTATCCCACAGTGCACCAATGTGACCACTCTGGAAAGCAATCTGAACTCGGATGCACTGGCCAGGTAGACAGGAAAAGCCCCGCAAACTTTTGAATTTCATTTCCTGTTTGCCCAGCATGGAGCGCTGATCAGCAGGTGGTGATGCAGTACCAAATCCAAAAAGAACTCCAGCATGGACCATACGGGAGATACTGGATCTGATTGCTGTATGGGGAGACAAATCTGTTCTATCAGATCTCCGTTACAGAAGACTAAATGCCAAAGCATTTGAAAAAATCTCCAGGCTATGATAAACAGAGGCCACAGCACAGTGCTGTGTGACAAGCGTAACGGAAAGCCAAAGAATCAAATGGAAGCTCATGGAAGGAGGGAGGGGGTACTGAGGACTCCAGCTATCCTACAGTCCCCGCAGTCTCCGAAAAGCATTTGCATTCTTGGCTGAGCTCCCAATGCCTGAAGGGTCAAAAATATTGTCCCGGATGGTTCAGGGTATAAGTCATCAATTTACACCCTTCCCCTCCCCAAAAGAAAAGGGGAAAAAAAGTTTCTCGCTTTTTTTCAATATCACCCTATATCTACTTCATGCTGCTGGTAGACGGGGTGCTGCAGCGCTGAACACCAGCATCTCCTTCCTGGTGGATAGAGCAGTCATATTGTACCGTCTGCCATTGTAATCATCAGCCCGTGAGTGCTCCTGGCTGGCCTCGGTGAGGTCGGCCGGGGCACCTGGGTAAAAATAGGAATGACTCCCGGTCATTTCTGGCAGATGATACAGAACGGCTGGTAACCGTCCTCATCATAGCAACTGGAGGCTGAGCTCTATCAGTCCTCCCTCTTTCATGTCTAAAGTAAAGATTCTGTACTGCCTGGACTATCATAGCAGCTGGAGGCTGCCTCCGCCTCATTTTATGTCACTAAAAAGTCAGTGTTTCTTATTCCTGCATTCTTTATTACTTCATCACACAAATGGGGGGACACTGCCATGGTAGCCCAGGAGGGTTAGGGGAGGAGGGAAGCAACGGGTGGGGTTGTTGCAGAGGCATCCCCTAGAATGGCATGCAGCTCATCATTTCTGTGGGATCTCTGGGGCTCTGACACGGAGCGGCTGTGTTCTCTGGTTCTCTAGTACACTTGCCCCATATTCTAGGCAGGACTACTCTATTTTTAGACAAAACATAAAGAAGGGAATGACCTGGGGAGTCATTCCCATTTTTGTCCATGCGCCCCCGGCCGACCTCAGCGAGGCCAGCTAGAAGCACCCATGACAGCAGCAGACAGTACAGAACGACTGATAACCGTCATCTCATCGCCAATTTACGATGGCATGGCAGACAGTGCAATAGGGATGGTAACCGTCTGCTACCTTGCAAAGGCAAATGAATGCTGCTGTGTAGCACTGCAGTACCGCATCTGTCAGCAGCATCCAGTACACATACGGTGACAGTGACAAAAGGCAAAACGGGCTCCATGGTTGCCATGCTATGGCTTCTGTCAGGGCAATCCAGGGAAAAAGGGTGTTAAATGATTGTCTGCCGTTGCTTTCACGGAGGAAGGATTGAGTGACAACATTTACCCAGAATCACCCGCGACACTGTTTTTGCATTGGGATCTCAACCCAGAATTCCAATGGGTGGAGGAGACCAGAGGAACTATGGGATAGCTACGGGATAGCTACCCACACTGCAACACTCCGGAAATCGACTTTAATTCGGCGTGTGCGTCCATGTACCGAGGCTAATGTGCTTAGTGTCGCTGCGTGCACTCAACTTTATACAATCTATTTTACAAAACCGGTTTATGTAAAATCAGAATAATCCCGTAGTGTAGACATACCCATAATTTCAGCCTCTGTTGTGGTGGTTTTAGAAAGTGTCCATGCAGCTTGCAGGCATTTCACTTTTGAGACTGTTCCTTTTAATTTCCGTTTATTGACTTCCTCATTTTTGTACATTTCCCATTTCTGAAGTTTAAGGCTACTGTGCTGGGCTTCTTTGGTATCTGCCCCATCGTTCCCCACAAGGATGTTAAATTTACTTGAAGTATGGTTGATATTATGGAGCAGTTCATCTATAGTCATCTCTTGGACTAGATCCTGTGCTCCACTTAGGACTAAATCAAGAATTGCCTTTTCCTATGTCGGTTCCAGAAATAGCTGCTCCAAGAAGCACTCATTAATGACATCTAGATATGGTGTCTCTGCATCCCATCCTGAAGTGGCATCTACCTAGTCAATATGGGAATAGCTGAAATCCTCCATTACTGAATTTTCTATTTTTGTAGCCTCTTTAATCTTCCTGAGCACTTCACAATCACCATCACTGATGTAATTGAATGGGACTTTTCCATTTGATTATTTCTCTTCAATTCCTACCTATATTCTATCAACTTCTGTCCTCCCTCTGTATGGACACAGCCCTCTCAGCTGCAGAGAAACAGGATGTTAGGTAATTGATAGTCTGCTGTGGAAGGGCTGCACTGTCCAAAGAATGGTATTAGATGACCACTCTGAAAGAGCATTTCTCCCACATAAAGCTCAATTACTTGCACAGTCAATTTCATCTATATGGGACCTGATTTTTTACAGGCACTTAACATTCACAGTTATCATTGAGTTCATTAGAGCTGTAGGTACTCAGCTTCTAAAAATCAGGCCCCTGGAGGTCTTAAAATCAAACTAAATAGGGAAATATAATTGCAAAAGGAACAAGTGACTAGAATTTTGAACGTGATTTCAGTGCAGTCTGCTCCCTAGGAGGCACAGGAGAGTTGACAAATTTGTAGGATTTCTCTTGATAGTGGGAAGGATTAGGCTAGCTGCTCAGGGGAGAGGGGACGTAGAAACCCTCTTACACACCCAAATTATTTGTTAAGGTAAAGTATGGAACATCCTAGTATTGGTAAAGCTCAGGGGGGAGGGAAAGCCAATTGCATACATTTTCAATGAGGAACAAACTGAGGTAGCCTGAGCAACATTATCTTTAATGTGCCCATTTCCTCTATATTTGAAGCTATTTGGATGTGTATGTACTAGAGCATCAGACTGGTTTTTTAGATTTTTACCTGTTTTCCCTTTATGTTTTTCTTTCTATCAATCTTCAACAATTGGCATAGAGTGGCATTCACCCCTATGGCTAGATCTCTGCACAGCCTGTGTAAGCCCTGTACTGTACAAGTAATTCTTTATTTGTTCTTAATATTTTAATGTTAAAAATCTAGTAAAAACATAAAAGGAAAATAATAAAAACAGAGTGGGGACTGGTCTGGTCAATGCAGCTAATATTGGGCTCTAACAACTTGGCACAAAATAGGCCTCTCATCATTTATATCTTAACAATTTCTAGTTTGATTGGTGCAGTTCAACAAGAACAGATGCTTGTAGGCTCACCTTTGTAGATAACAAATATTATGTATTACTGATATTGATCGGCACTAAACAGTTGTACATTGTCATTGATTGGAAATTACATGTCATAATTCTTAATTGATAAATCATTTTAGAGGGCACAGATCATTTTAATTGCCTAATTGTTATTGAAAATTTAGACTCCGTTCTTTAAATATCCATAAAATGCCTGAATTTACTTTTTTAATGTTACCTAATGAACTGTGACTGTCGTCGAATCCAGCAAACTGATTTAACAAAAACTGTGAGTTCATGAATTAATAAGCACATTGTAAATTTACAATAAATCAGTTATTTAGCACAAGTGTCACATTTTCATTTGAGTGGGATAGATACTGCAAGATAGATACACACCCTTATAAACAAATTGCACTCAGACTCCAACAGCCAGATCCTGATCACAGTTACACTTATGTAAATCTCCTAAATTCCATTTTCTATCAGTGGAGTTATTCCACTCTGTGTAAATGAGATCAAAATTTGGCCCAAAGTCTTCAGATTTAGCTCTAGTTTTTGAGCCTGAAATTCTTTCTTATAGGTCTTTGGCCTCATTCTGATCTCACATAGCAGTTTTACATTGATGTGACTCTGCTGATTTAAACTGAGGTACTCCTGATTTATCCCTAAATAAGAGACCAGAATCAGAGCATTGTGAGGAGTGTGGTTACAGTTCTGTGTCCATAAACATGCTGAGGGATAGTCTACAGGATATATATGCCCCAATCATGCAACAGAATACATTTTTTTTTTGATGCACAGAGCTCAGTTTATTACTGTTTTCAATCTTTTCAGTCTATACAGCAATATGGGATGAAAACTTATGTTTTTGTCATATGTGTTAGTGATGATTTTAACAATTCATGCTATGCACCCTGCACTGATTTTTTTTTCCTCTTAACCACAGCATGTCTGAATGCAGTTGCTTATGAAAATTTTAAGGAAGCTTTCAAAATGTTTGTTTCCTAGAGTAAATGCTGAGCACAACAAAGTTTAAGAGGGACGCCACTTAAGGAAGTCAGATACAAGCATGATCCCTGTGAAAAGTCATATAGATTTAATTTAAACATGCTCTTTATCATGATTTGATTCAACGGTTTTCTCAGTTAACAGCTGTTTACCATAATTGGTCCAACAACATCAAGCCAGATATCCACTGCCAACCCTCTCATGTTTACTTTAACTTTATACTGGTGACTTGAACATGGCAGGAAGTACCATTTGGATCCCATCTACTTTCCTTACACTAAATTAAAAAAAACAGGCTGATATCTAGACACCTTTTTTATTACTGTTGTTTTATTCTACTTAGGTCCAATGCCATGCATCAAAATGTTGAAACTATAAAGTACATTCAGTCTTGAATGTTTCAGGGCAAAGAGACGAGAAAGACTTGTTGGCCAGATATTAATGCCATCTTTCTAGATTTCCAGCTCTTGGATCAGGTTGTCAGCAAAGCTGTAGCCCTTTTTCTTAGTCTCTCTGCCCTTAGGATCAATCGGTTGTCTTGTTCATCATGTAGGCTTTTTATTTCTCACAAGGAAGTTGTATTTATTGGGCCAGATTGAGTCTTTATGTAAGTGGAAGCAATTCCACTAAATCAACGTAGCCTTCTTACTTCGGAGCTCAGTTGGTGCCATTGTTCTCTGCAATGGTGACAGGCACCTGAAACCCATGCAATCATAGGAGCCCCAAGGTAACAACGGCTGTGGGCCCTGAAAGCCAGATCTGGCCTGCCAGGCATTAGCTGCTCAAGTTCACCAAGGGTTCAAAATGGCATACTCTGCATAGTATGACCTTGCATGCACCGTACGTGGGACAGACACAGTGCTGGCTCTCCATTTGGTATTCTGAACATTCACATGGAGATGAGCAATTCTTACCACTAGATTTAAATCCAACTGTATTTAAAGTATAAGTTTTTCTACTGGGTCAGCATGTCTGAATCTCAGATTGATGGAAAATGACAAAGTTTGTGTTTGGAGGCCTCAGTGCTCCACCCCACAGAAGGACAATCAGACTTTGTACTCATCCCCTGTCTCATCACTTCTTGTCTTTTACCCTGGAGAAAGCCATCTGAAGAGCTGGGTTCTTCTGTGCCACAAAGCGGTTGCATACCTGTATGAAAATTCTGCACTCTCTCCTCTTGCCACATTTTTCCACTATTTAGAGGGCTCTCTACAACTTAGAAGGAGGCAGGATTTTTCCTTACTGATTGGCAACATTTTGGAACACATCAGTTAGCAGTGAAATCAGTTCACGTTATCCGAGCACTGTATAAAAATTAATGAACCACATCATTTTAAGTTAGGTGGGTATTATTTCGAACTAGGCCCAAAACTAAACGCCGTGATCCAAATATCCCCAAACCTGTGGGGAGGTTAGGGTCTGGATTTGATCCTGTCTCTATAATGGGTTGAATTAAAACACAGGAATCAAATATCCCTGAATATAGGTAAAGTTTGGATTAAGGCACTGATCCAAACTTTATGTCTTGGGCCCATCTCTAGTATTAGTTTTTTATTTTATAGATGGGGGGATGGAATAAGACTGGGAGATTAACATGTGACTTACCCAATATGAGGAGAGATTTAAAAGACTTGGTCTTTTCAGCTTGGAAGAGGGACAACTAAGGGGGGATATGATAAATGTCTATAAAATTGTAAAAGACATGGAGAAAATGAATAAGGAAGTGTTATTTACTCCTTCTCATAACACAAGAACCAAGGGTCACCCAGTGAAACTAATAGGCAGCAGGTTTAAAACAAAAGGAAGTACTTCTTCACAGAATGCACAGTCAATCAATGTGCAAATCATTGCAAGGAGATGTTGTGAAGGCCAAAACTATAAAGAGGTTACAAAAAAACTAACTACATTCATGGAGGATAGGTCCATCAATGGCAATTAGCCATTATGGTCAGGGATGCAACCCCATGTTCTGGATGTCCCTACCCTCTGAATACCAGCAGCTGGGAGTGGATGACAGAAGAAAGATCACTCAATGGTTACCTTGTTCTGTTCATTCCTTCTGAAGCATATGGCATTGGCTACCGCCAGAGGACAGGATATTAGGTTAGATGGACCATTGGTCTGACCCAGTATGACTGTTATGAGACAAAGAAAGAGGACTAGGCAGGAAGAGGGAGTGAGTCAGTGGCAGCCTGTACCACACAACAGTTCCTGGCTCTGAGTCCCATACTCAGTCAACTAGACCATCCTGTCTATTCCTTCATTATACCACTCATAAAGGAAAGCATTTTTGAAAAATGGAATTTATCCTTGAAGGAAGCCTCAATACACTGAAAAGCATGTTGTGCAGCTAGACCTCTGCTCTGACATGAGGTTTTTTCAGTGTTTGCCCCACAGAATTTATATCTGTTTGATATGCTCAGCTCAGTAATAAAAGCTGGCCAGTCAAATACTGCTGCATGTTGGATATAGGCTCATTAGTCATTTATATTGCTCACTATAATGTCTAGACAGCAAATTAGCGCTCTAGTCAGCCCTCCCAAGAATTTAGAGTTGGGAAAAAGAAGATAAAAGGACCTCTGGTTCCTGAACTTACTGTCAGGAATCAACTCGACACATACAAAATTGCTTCCTTGAGGGGAAGAAAAGTTGTTATTTCTAAGTAATAAGAGGACCTACCTCCTGATGATCTACTCTAGTGGAAATTCCAGTGGGCTCTATTAAAATCATTCAGCTAGTTACTTTTCATTTCTGCTGCTGTTGATTTTTTTCTTTCTGGTCTTTGTTGGTTTCTACTGGAGGGGCCATAACTGCAAGAATCAGCTGACCAAACAGACTCAATCCACTGTTCCATGACTGGTTGGCCAACTAGAACCAACTGAAATTTTTTAATTGGAATTTCCATTATGGCAGGGAACCCCCAAATTTCCAGAACCTAAATATTCATATCTGTTACTCAAAATTTACATGTGATCATGCTTCTGTTATAAGCATGAATCCCAATTCTGAACCTTAGCGTCCAAAATGTGGGTTCTTGCATGAAACCTCCAAGCTTAATTACCAGCTTGGATCTGATAGCGCTGCCACCAGCCAGATTTCCAGTCTCTGGGGCCCTCTGTCTACCCAAGCCTTTCCTGGGGGACCCAAACTCAGATGCCCTGATTTACAAAAAGGACAATAACCCACTTCCCTTCCCCCTCTTTACCCCTCCGGACTTCTGCCCTGAGGTTAACATAGGAGGGACTCAGTTTCAAGTCTGAAATAGCAAACACGAGAGATCAAGTTTCTTCACCCTAAGTCACAGTCCCTGCAAAGTACGCTTGCAACTCTGACACAAAGAGATTTTCCTTCCCCCTGTTTCCTTCCTCCCACAATTCCCTGGTAGTTCTAACTAGGAAAAATCCAACAGGTCTTAAAAGAAAACTATAAAAAGAAAGAAAAAGAGACATAAACATGGTCCTTATCAAGGTTGACAATATACAGGGTCAATGTGCTTAAAAGAAGAATGACTAAACAGCCTTTATTCAAAAGGAATACAATTAAACATTCCAGCAAACTACACAAATGTAAATACAAACAATATAAAAACGTATTGTCTTCTACCTTTTGTACTTACACTTGGAAACAGAAGATTAGAAAAGCTTGAAGAGAGACAGTTCACTCTCAAAGCCGAGAGCAACGGACAGAGCACAGACAAAGGGCACACACCCAAAAATTCCCTCCCTGAGCTTTGAAAAATCCGGTTTCCTGATTGGTCCTCTGGTCAGGTGTGTGGTTCCCTTTGTTAACCCTTTACAGGTAAAAGAAACATTAATCCTTAGCTATCTGTTTATGACAGCTTCCAAAATACATATTGAAATTGATAGGGTTTTGTAAAAATACATAGTTTTACCATGGTTTCAGATGTCTTCAAGACCTGTGTAAAACTGGGGCTTGCTCTGTTATGTAACATAATTTGTTCAAATATATCTCAAAACACATCGGATTTAGTATAGTCAATATAGAACAGCATAGTATTTGCAAAATGCAATATAACAATTAATGGCTATGGTAATATGTATTATTACACTTTAACATTTTATTATGTACATAGCCAGAATTGTGTAGTCTCCACGCAAAGTACCTTGTCTCAAATGTATCAAACTTTGTTTTTGTGTAGAGTGGTCACCTCATTAAGGATCAGTTTGTGAAAACCTTACTGAAGTCCACAAGGCTACTTATGAGATACTGTACTATTCAGTGTAATTAAGGATATCAGCCTGGCCCTATGAGTCGGAGCCAACTCCCATTGAAGTCAAGGAAGGTCTCTCATTGTCTTCAGTAGAAAAGTGATCAAGCTGAAAATGCTACAGTGCAGCAGAATGAAGGGAAAGTGCATGAAAACATGTATGATCATATTTTCATAATATATTTAATAAAAGGATTTATAATATATATTTTGATTACATGATTTTGTCTTGCATTGACTAGATTACACATCACTTCACTTCAGGAGTTGCAGCTGAGATGAATTTGTGCTACACCAGACCCAATATGTATCACTATTGATTTTTTCCCATTTAAAAAGCAACATTTTTTTCTCATTTAAATTAGTCTCTGTAGTGACAGATTTTAGTATCAATAACCCATTTTACAATATGTTTGCACTAGCAAACCAAAAAAAAAAAAAAACCACTCACGAGGAAATAAACAATACTCAAGCATTTCTAAGTAATGTGATTTATTATTATGCCTCAGAGAGGAGTTAGCAGTACGTCTGGAGCTTTTTCCTTATCATTTCCGCACCATTTACCACTTGCAGCTTGGGAAATCGCTTGCTTATGTGATGTTACGTAAAAAGTTCATGTTGTTTATTTTCATCTAGAGATGGGCCTGAACACTTCTGAATCTTGTAGGGTTTGGTGGGGCTTTATATCAGAACCTACATGCGAACTTTATGGCTGGCCATTTTCTCTATAGTGGGACAACCCCAGATTTGAATAGCACCAAACTACTTGTGCTTTGAAACGTAGATCCAGATCCAAATTCTGTTGCTCAGCTTCATCTGGTCTTATCCACACATCCTATTACTCTTATTTTGCAACCTTTCTAAAGTTGTTACGCCTGCAAAACTCCCACTGAAGTTATTTGCATGCCTGTGCAGAGACTTAAGGATCAGACCCACAGAATGGAGTTGCCCAGCACTGTAAATATGACAGTTATTGCGTGGAGGAAACCACACACTTTTCTCCATCCTTAACAAAATACAGGCAGGTCTGGAAATTCAGGCTGAAAATGCAAACTTAAGCCCTCTTGCACAATTAGTGACTATGTAAGTATAAGCAGCATATTGTCAAGGACCTTTGATTCTTCTGAGTGCTGGCTTGAACCTTCAGGGAAACAAGAAGGTGTTTATAACCAAATGAAAATGGATAAACCGGAACTCTAGCCTGCAGCTGTCAGCACCAGAATACTATATGTCAATTGGAATAAGAGTTAGCTTTGACAAGCATACATCTTGCCTGCTTTAGTCAGCCCAATTTCAAGCGACTTGATTTAAGTAGATTTTTACTGCAGCAGCAGGATGCTTATTAGCAAAATCCATTAGCTATGAAAGCTGTTTCCTTGATTTTTATTTATTTATTTATTTATTAGGAATAAAATTCCACTGCAGAAAAGGAATAATATTCTAGTATCCTCACTGTTGACATAGTGCATAAGGCTTAGCACTGACTTACTTCCAAAGCATATTGGTTTCATAGAGTAAAATATCTTGTCTATCTAGCTTTAGTCACCAGCTTGATAGTTCTATCAGGCTATCAGTACATTTTAAAAAAACAATATGGAATTCTCTGAAAGAAAGCAGATAACATATGAACAAAGCAGAAATATAAGATTGTGCTTCCATTGGGCTCAATCCTACTTGTGACCTTATTCCATTAATTTCAGTGGCAAATTTTCCCTTATCAAGGAGTGTAGGATCTGGCTTATTGCATATTTTTACTAGTGCTTTGTGGGAAATGGGAAACATGTTGCTACCAGGAAATATCCTGCGTAGCAATAGATTTCTGCTGCAAATCATTCAGAAGGTAAAACGAATTTTATATTACAGTCTGGATTCATTTTAAGTTGTTCAGTTAAAAAGATTTTATTTACAAAAACAGAAGTTATAGATACAGATCCGCAGCTGGTGTAAATGACCATATAGCCATAGATTTCAGAGTAGTCAAACCCTTAGCTCTCTGAACTAATGGAGCGAGACATGCCCAGGCATCAGGGTGTGTGTCACTTGCACACAGGGCTGGCTTCAGGGTTTTTGCCACCCCAAGCAGGGGGGGGAGAAAAAAAGCCACGATCGCGCTCAGCTCTGCCGCCGCCACTTCAGTCTTAGGCAGCAATTCGGCAGCTGGTCCTTTCCTCCGAGAGCGACCAAGAGACCTGCCGCCGAATTGCCGCTGAAGACCCCGACGTACCGACCTTCTCCGTTGGCTGCCCCAAGTACTTGCTTGCTGGACTGGTGCCTGGAGCCAGCCCTCCTTTCATATGTTGCATATGATTGTATTGTGTCACAGTAAATATGTGAACCACATCACAGAGCAGCAGCCCTTGTTCAGGGCAAATTACTACTACTTTGGAAAGGAGTCACATAAATTAGATCATTCTCACCACTATAAGCTGTGAAATAAGTGGGAAGATCAGGTCCTTTACCAATAGTATATGTTACAAGTTTTATTGTGTCCAGAATATTTTGCTCAAAAAACAAATTATTTGACACTAACATGTTTCAGCATTTACTAATAACTCCAAATCTTGTATCAGCATGATTTTTGGAGGGCATCTTCTTTGAGTGTTATAATCAAGTGTTAATTTATATCTAGAATAAATGTATCGAAGAGCTAAGAATTATGTATCAAAGAGCTAAGATGGAGTAACTAACATCAGAGTTATAAGGGAACCCTATAAAGTCTTACATTTGAGGCTTATACATAAAGACTGACTTACCCTGGGGGTCTCAAGAGATAGATGTTATCTGCAGAAATCATGTTACATATTTATTTTAACTTTTCATCAAAACAGTTTTCTAAGAAACATGCACAACTTATTTTAAGACTTTTATTAAAAAAAACACTACACATGAACTGTGAATGTCACGTAAGTAACCACTTCTGTATTTTAAAGAACATTATGAGTGGTGATAAGAATCAGTACTGAAAAATATAGTTCTGAAAGTACATCATCTGAATGAGACCACTGCAAAGGTAGGTAATAATATGAGCATACTAGTCTTCTTTTAATAAAACCCTCTGACTATGCTTCATATTCATGAACACAGTGCCTTTCATTTCCCATGATAATAATTTAACTCCACCTCATACTAAGCATTTGGATTTCAAAGGGATGTTGTCCATTTTTTTGGCAAATATTTATTTTTGCAGTGTAGAACTTCATGCTCATCGGCCCTTGCTTATAGTTAACGAGTAAATGATTACAAACACCTTCTTCAAATTTATCATTTACATAACTCTAAAACAGTGTAGAATGACACACTTCATCAGTCAATAAAAACTAAATTAATGCTTCATTTGTGCTCTAGTCATTTAAGTTCACTAGTGTCAGCTAACTAATTGGGCCTATGTGATGGGGCCCAACCTCTGTTACCTTCAAGACAAGGAAAAGGACCCCAATCAGTCAGAGTCTGCACTTGGTGAGGGTAGGGGGGTAAATAATTGCTTCCTGAACAGAGGAGGCAGAGCTAAATATAGGTAGACTGTGGGAGCTCAGTTGGAGGGATAGACTACAGAGGAGACAGGTCTCTGTGATGGAGAGAAGCCCTGGACTAGGGCTTACCAGGCAGGATACAACAAGGGAATTATAGTGAAACCTGAGAAGAGTGGAAGGTCAAGACTTGTTTGCCCTACCCAGTAAGGGGTTTAGACTTTTATGTGACTCAGTCAGAGGGTCAAGCCACAGAATGCCCTCAGGGAGAATTGGGAGATGATGAAGGCAGAGCAAGGGCATTGCAAAACTGAAACCTTATTTCATACTGATTCAAAATCAAATTCCATTTTCCTGACAATTTGCCATGTATGACCCACGTGACAGCCTCCTTTAAGAGCTAAATGGAAAATATATGTTTGTGTTAATATTGCTGAGGTTGCAGTCAGAGTCTCATCATGCCCATATTCCTTAGCCCTTCCAGAATACAATTTTCCAGATCTTTTTTGGTTTTATTTGCTAGTAAAATAACTGATTTAACATCTGAAGATGTTATGGGCTGTCTCTGTAAACAGTGGTTTTCAACCTTTTGTCATTTGCAGACCCCTAAACATTTTGAATGGAGGGGAAGACCCCTTTGGAAATCTTAGACATAGTCTGCGTACCCCCAGGGGTCCACAGACCACAGGTTGAAAACCACTGCTCTAAAATAATTGGCAATAGTCATAACATGAAATAAGCTGAAGGAAAATATACCAAATTAATAAGTGTAAAAATAACAGGAGTAAATGTAACATAATCCGCACGATGAAATCATGTATCTGATCAATGTAAAAATTAACCTTGCTTCTGACGAATAACAATATTGTTAATTTTTCTAATTGAAAGAGAAGACTACTGGCAGCTCAAGTCAAATACAGCAGAAGCAGTTAGAGAAGCAGCTCTTTTATAAGGCTAAAGACTTAGAATTTAGTCTGTAGTTTAGGAGCCTCAGTTCTCTTCCCCTGCTGTGGCCCCTTTGTAGCACAGAAGGGAGCAGAACCTGAAGATACCCCTTGGTAAGGGGCTTTCCTGGTGGCAAAGGACTGGCAAAGCTGCCCTACTCAATACTATTCCTCACAGCCCCTGGTGTACTAAGTAAGCCTGGGGTCCAGAAGAAGAGGAGGAAGCACGCTGAGGTACAAAGGGGAGAGGCTGGGGTCCACTGTAGAATCAACAAAAGGCTCAGAGGTGGCTCTGGGAAGCCACCTTAACTTAGGGGCTGGTCTAAATTGCAGTGGAGGGCCAGATCCAGGAGGCACAAATAGCTTACAGCCTTCTTCCCCAACCCCCACTCAGCCATTTCCTTGCCTGGGTTGTGCCTCCAGAACTGCTTCTCCTGAAAGTTACAGTTTATAATTATGGCCTATGCTTATAGTCTCAACACAGGCTATAGGGATTTCTGTAGAATAGCTCAGTGACTAAGACAGCAAGAGAAGGAGTCAAAGGACCTCAGTTCTGTTCCTGGCTCTGTCACTGACTGACTTTGTGATCTTAGACTGCTGTGTGTTTCAGTTCACCACCTGGAAAATAACACTTCTCCTGACCTGTATAGTGCTTTTGAAATCTCTGATGGGGTATACAGGTCTTTTGGTGACTTGAAGCCTTGCCAGAGCCCTTCACAGTCAGACCTTTAAGAAGAGGCAAAACAGAGAACAGGCTGGGGATTTAGGTGTTAATTCTAAGCCAGGTTTCAGAAGTACTCCAAGAAAAGAGCTAATTAGTGCAGGTGAATCCTTTAGGATCAGCAGCATAAACAGGAGTGTATTCTCCTCTAGTTTACTCTGTTTCATTCTTATATTATTACAATAACTCAGGACAGAGTTATGAAAGTATCCAAATGCTCATGAGAATACCATAGTGATTGTGATAATGGTATACATAGAATCCCCTTAATTCAGGAGAATTTTATCTTGAAGTCTTGTTTTTCCCAAGCTTTATTTGAGTTTCCATTCTGATAGAAAATATTTATATTACAAATGTTCAGTCCAGGCCTTTTTTTTCCATGTATGTCTACTTTTGCATGTCTCCAGTTGCTGACTGTGCCTGCAAAAGTCTCTTGAACTTGTTTTGTTTATGCAGAAGCTCTGTGTGCGTGTGCCAAAGCTGGTACCTGCGTGCCTTTTAGAGCTGGTCGGGAAATGTGAAAGAGGATAATTGTGGAAAAGTTTTTAAATTGTTTTTCTTTGTTGAAATTTCATTCTTGTTTAAAACGTTTCTAAACAGCTCTAGAACTGCCTAGTTTGTGAACTCAGATGAGGGAGTTCCCCAGGTAGCCAAGGAGATCATATGCCAAAGAGTTAATTTTTAAGCTCAGAGTCTGCCAACTTCCTGCCTCTTTCCTCTATCATGCCTTTCTAATGGTGTAAACCTTACCTGGGACTGCCATAATTCTTTCCCAGTAGCTATCCCTCTGTACAAAATGACTCTCCCTCTCCCCTTCATCTAAATTATTTTAGGATTTGGAACAAGTCATGCCACCTGATAGTTTCCCAGTTTGTTATACTGCTTATCATCTAGGGAGGTGCTAACTGAAACCTTATACAATTGCCAGAGAACTTTAGCACAGAAACACAGTGGTGTAACTCAACTCCTCTCTGCACCCCCCTAGGTTTTTTATTCTATTGTAAATCATAATCACCTGTAAGTGAAAGGGCAGTCTTGATCTGACCCATGTGGATTAGATGCAGCCTATGTACCAGAACACAAGGATGTAATGCTCAAAAAGTAGCTTAAATCTGTCTTTGGGGGGATATGTTTTACATGGAAGCTGTCGAGGAAAAGACCACCACCCTAATGATTTGATCAGACAGCCTGAGGCTCCTTTATTGATTTTATAGGTAATACAGGTATGCATACTGGGAGAGCCAGCATGTCCCTTAGCAAGGGGTAAGCTGCTCTGCCCTTACAGATTTTACCAGGGCTTATAAATCTTAAAACCGCAAATTATCATATCTTTCTTACACATTAACACAACCTTATTTGGATTATCATATAGCTTACACTGCAAAACACAATTGATATTTTCCTTATATGGCATAAATATTGCAATTTTGCAAGCAACTGACTTTTATATTTCCTTGTTGATGTCCTTTGGCCATCATGTGGCCCTGACTGTTCTGTTACCCCTACTTGCGGTTACTTTGAGCAAGCTTTGCGTGGCCCCCTGGGATCCTTTTTCTGGAGTCCAGTTTCCCCAGTTCCAGCCAGATGGCTTTTGTGCTGACAGACAAGTTTAATTTTGTGCTGATAAGCAAGCTTTTAACTTTGTGCAGACAGACAAGTTATTAAGGCAAGTTAGCATAAGGCCAACGAAGCCTTTGTTATAAAACTTAAGCTAAAGGGAAATTCCATAAAAACCATTATCAGGTATCATATGGTAGGGCAGTGTTGAGCTGATTACCTTGTGACCCCTCCTTGGGATCTACCTTATGCATCATATGCAAGCCAAAACTATTATATTTATCTATAGCGGAACAGGTTTCTAAGGGACCCATTGTCTCTTTTCCAGTTCCTCGTTTGTCTGTGTTGCATACCCTGTTTCTTTGTCCTTTGAGCGATTAAAACCTTAACTCCTACAAGTGTTGGTTAGCAGAAGCCTAAGGCCTTTATATGTGGGCCTGTAAAACTATTGCTAAGCTTATTTATGCAATGCTAATAAACTGGGGGGGGGTTGTTTTCCCTATCAAAGCATTTCAGTGCACTATTTGTCTTCAGATGAGGTACTGCAGAGCTATTGAATCAGCTGAAGAAACTTCTTCCTAGCTTTGCAAGTCTGCATAAATGTTTTGTTCAAATGAAGGTAAGTTGTCTGCTCTTCAGAAACCCTGTTGAGCAAGCCTGCCCATGCAAAGCTATTTGATCACTTACAGTTCAGTGACATACCTATTAGTGCTTAGCTTGACTCTTTAAAATGGGTTCATTTTTAATCCATATGTTTGTGCTGCTACCTCACAATTGAACAGAACACTTTCAGTTTTTTCCTCTAATTTTTCAGATTCATTGACTGGAAAAAGCATGACTGAATGGAATAAAGTAGGTAACCCTGGGGATTGCCATTCGATATTGTTTTGGATACTCATCTACAGTAGTTCTGTGGATGTGGCAGAATCCATCAGATCTTGCAAAAGCTTGATGGTTACTTTAAGCTCAAGACCAAATCTGTCTCAAAACAGTTAGAGGGCTTAGGTTTTTTAGACCTTAAAGCTTGTCCATGTTAAGTTTCATCCGCAGCATTGAACATCTGTGACAAGAGTTCTCATTAAAACTCGAGTTCACCAGAGCTTAAGCAAACAGTTTTACTCAAAGCATAAAGATTATACTTGCCCATTGCCTTGTGATAGCCAGTGTTCCCTGTTACATAAATGCCACTTTTGGCTGTTTGTGTGCACACTGCATATTAATCTACTTGAAACGCTAAAGTGAGGGAGGATAAAGCTCTTGTCCTTTCCTGTTTTACTCTCTGTTCTTTATCTGTCTGTGGATAGAAAAATGTAGCATCTCGTATAAGCCCCATATTTTATTTAATTCTGTTTATTGCACAAATCAACTGGAAAGCCAGGCGTTTGACAAACAGGCACTTCCTTCTATTACTTCAGAGCCCTCATAAACAGAACTGCAAGAAGGTAATAAAAGAAATTGAAAATGGGTTAGAACTTCAGCAAATTAAGGAATATTTTTGAAGACTAACTCGCTGCTGTTCAGCGGGCCAGTGTGAGGACTGAGCACCACATAAGCCCCCCCAACAGACCGTAAGTAGTACCTAACTAGTGCTTGGGCCTTGGGCTGTCTCTCTCTGCACATGGATATGTTTGACTCAACGTATTTGGAGAAAGTTACTTAAAAAGTACATCAGTGAAATGTCAAGGGAGTTGAACAAGGGAACACTATTTAATTCGGTGGACGAAATTGTCAAAAAGCACTGCTGTAATATCTGGCACCTGATTCTGCCTTATGCCATCGGGAAGCCAGTTCTTCTTTGGGCTGCTCTAACTTACATCCCTAGCTGCTTTCAGAATGCGAGAAACTTATAAGTAGCCTAAAGCCACCTTTGCAGGCCTGATTCCTGTGCTAAGCACAGCATGTCCAGGCAAGGCAGTCTGGGCCTGAATGTGCAATGAAACCAATGAATAAAATTAGAACACATATCCAGGCTGATTGACAGCTGTGAATCACAGCATTTAGCATGCACCCTATGCAGTCTAACACATTCCCAGGCAGTGCAACACATGCAGTGAACTGCAGCATTTTACCAACTAACTAAATCAAATATTAGTATAATCCTGCACATCCTTTCTAAATATCTGTGCTGTTATAAGTTAGTGGTTCCAGATATGTATCTAATTAAACCATCTAATTAAACCATTACTGTGTGTTGACTAAACACAGTATCAGTGATTCTCACTTAGATTAATAAGAACATATTTATTGAAGATTCACAGCTGTGCAATAGATATTTTGATCAAATGACATGCAGCAAAAGCCAAAATATCTATTATAACTGTTCATCCTCAAATATGTTCTCAGTCATCTAATCATTCAAAACATAGCAAGTGTCTTATTACGTCAAAGTGAAAAGAGTAGTGATGCCAATTAACCAAGGTGCTTATAAACCAAAGGCCAGATCCTGAGCTGTACTACAACTCCCAAACCCCAGCTTTAAGCTACTCTTACCTCTCCCAATACTGAGGTCATTATGGCCTAACTCCAACTGAACATGAGACAGCTATTTGTTCATTCACTGTAGGTATCGCCTAACTTGGCTGCAAGTAGAGAAGCTTTTTGCTTATTTGTTTCACAAATTTCTATTTGTTTAGTTTAAAAAATAAAAATTAAAAGAAACCATTATAAATTTTGAGAGGCATCTCTTCACAGCCCAGCAACTGTTTGGGGCTGGCAGCCCCAATCTCCCATTGTCTGACCTTTAGTGAAAGGCTGTTCTAACACACGTAGGACATTATTGTCAGACACTTGCTATGACTACTACATCTAGGCAGCATTTTTCAAATTCTCATATTTTGACAAAACAACACAGGAAAAAAGTTAATTAAATTAATTTTCATGTTCTTTTTTGACAGTTCTGTGCTCTACAGCAATGGTTTTCAACCAGGGGTCTGGGGCCCCATGGGGGGCCGCGAGCAGGTTTCAGGGGGTCCTCCAATCAGGGCCAGCATTAGACTTGCTAGGACCCACGGCAGAAAGCCGAAGCCCCATTGCATGAGGCTGAAGCCGAGGACCCTGAGTCTCACCATCTGGGGCTGAAGCCAATGCCTGAGCAACATAGATTCACTGGGACCCTGTGGCAGTTGCCCTGTTTTCTACCCCCTAATGCCAGCCCTGGCTTTTATATGCAGAAAACCAATTGTTGTGGCACAGGTGAGCTGTGGAGTTTTTATATCATGCTGGAGGGACCTTAGAAGGAAAAGGTTGAGAACCCCTGCTCTACAGATAGGGTGACACATCTTAGATTCGTAAGAACTCTAATGTAGAGTTGAAATTAATGTGACATGAAAGAGTATCAGAAATCATATGATACACAGATAGGGCCTCTAGCAGGGTGGCTTGCCCCATTGGCTGGAATGCCCAGTGCTAAGCCAACCTGATTACAGAATGAGCCCACCTGGGGGAAATCAGGCAATTTCCCCATAAAGAACAGAAGGTGACTGCAGTAGAGAGGGAAAGGTAGGCTTAAGTGGTGATAAAGCTGGGGAAAGAACAGTGGAAAAGCCAGGCAGGAAGCTCAGAGCAGTAAAGAAAGCTCTTCAAGCAGGGAGGCCTGGGAGAAACCCTGATTAAGCAGGGAAGAGACTGGGAGACCCACAGGAGAAATTGATAGGCTGGGTAGGCTGTAGGGTAACCCAAACACCTGGTTGAAGAGGGATTCTGGTAACTCTGGTCAGCACTGCTGACCAGGCTGTTGACTGTCTGGTTGGCAGTGCCACGCAGCAGGGCTGACAGGCTTCCTGCTAGCCTCCACTCCACATGGCTCCTGGGAAGCAGCCAGCATGTCCCCCCTCCAGCTCCTAGATGTAGGGCAGAAGTGAGGAACCTAGGGCCCGAGGGCCAGATCTGGCCCCATGGTTAATTTCATCTGGCTTGCAGTGCTGCTCAGCCTAGAGCTCCCTTCTGCACCCCAAACCCATCATACCTGGCCCCACTCCAGAGCCTGCACCCCCAACCGGAGCCCTCACCCCCTCTCACATCACATCCCATCCCACTGTCTCAGCATAGAGCCCCCTCCTGCACTCTAAACTCCTCATTTCTGGCCCCAGCTGGAGCCCTTACACCCTCCTGCACCCCAGCCCCCCTGAGCCAGCCTGGTGAAAATGAGCAGGGGAGTGTGACCGACTGGGGGGGAAGGATGGAGTTAGTGGGGGGGACTCAGAAGGGGTGGGGCATGGGTGGGGTCTTGAAGGAGGGGCGGGGCAAGGGTGTTCAGTTTTTTATGAATAGAAGGTTGACAACCCTAGTAGGATGTGGCCCAGGGAAAACCATAGCAAGGGATAACAGTAGACTTAGCTGTTCAGTACATGGCCCTGGGCCAGAATCTAAAATAGAGGGTGGGAGTGAGTTCCCCTACTGGCCCCTAGGAAGGGTGTATACAAGCCCCTTGCAAGAGTTTTTAAGCCTAGAGGGGGGCTGCAGCTAAGCCCTGGTGATAGATTGAGGAATAGCCCTAGAGAAGGCAGAAGGATTTTGTTTGTATTAAAGATGTGTTGGGGTTTTTAGTTTGGACAGTTATGACTCTGGAAGGGGCAGACTTAAGATGGTGACCCTGGCCAGAGGGCTGGAAGAGATGCCATCATAGTGGTGGAGCAACTATCTGCAATGGAGGGCACTCCAAAATGAGAGAGCTGCTATGCTGTGCCTGGCAAAGAACAGGTGCTCTAGCAATGAGTGGACTCAGTTAAAAAGCCCAATTAGAGCGGGTCAGAATTTTCTGAATTTAACATTTTTTAACAAATATCTTCAGTGAAAATTCAATTTTCACAAATAACAGAAAAACCTAAAAACTCTGGGGGTTTCAACCACTTCTAGCCCCAGTCAGTAATTGTCCTTTAGCTGCTTTTTCCCTCAGAAAAAAACCCATCACAGTAAACTAGACAGTGACAGAGAACTGGCAGAGCTGACTCTGTACCTTCCCAAGCCTGTCTTAAGCTCTTGGAATAGGGGCATTCTGGGTTTTGAGGTGTGGCTGGGGCAGGCAGTCCTGTGCTTTAGCTATTCTCCAGATGCCAAAACAGCCCTGAAGATTGAGGGGACACAGACACTGCACCAGCCCAGGAACAAATTAGGTCTCAAAGGGCCAAATTCAATTCAAGGTCAATGGAGTTGGACCCACTTACACCAGAGGTGAATTTTACCCTTTGTGTGTCCAAAAAAAAATAAATCATGTAAGTTTCATCAGTTTGTCTAGTTTTATGCCTTGAAACCAGAGCAAAGGATCAAAATACATCTAAAGGAATAAATGCAATAAATGTATGTATGTGAAAAGAAAATGTTTTCCCCACCACTTACTATTTTTTGTGTGTACTTTCTAGCCTATCGTAAAGAAAGTTATTGAAATGAGACGTAAAATGAAATTATGCAGGAAATGCATACTTTAACACAATTTTTTCTAATTGAAGTAGGTTTTCCCTAAGGGAGGACAGTGCCATTTAATCAGATTTTTCCTGACATTTCATTTTACGAGACAGGGGTTTTATGGAGATTCATGTCATTAATAACAAATGTGCTGTTTTGTACTCATGTTTCCAAGAAATTTGGAAAATTTTCTGATAGAGTGTAAGTAATGCAGCTATCTTTGCCTGTCTTAAAACCTCACTTTTTAAAAAACTGCTTATACAGTAGACAGGAGTATATGGGATATTTTTTCTGATGGACTTCATTAGAGACCTTTTCTTGTTGTAGGGGTATGGAAATGGACATACCATTAAAAACATGGGGTGGGTGCAGAGGTTAGAGAGGTCTGTTAGCGTGCACCCGAATCTCCTCCCACTCCATTTCATTCCTGTTGAAACATTGGTTGTAATTGTTTACGAAATTTTACTGACACCCAAAGATGGATCATTTTCATAAAATTAACTTTATTATTTGTGTTATAATATTGCCCAAAGGCCCCTGTCCTGATCAGTGGCCCACTGTGCTACATGCCATGCAAATGCACAATACATAATCCCTGCCCCACAGAGTTTACAGACTCACTTTAAGATGCAACAAGTAGATGTACCTGGCAGCATGCAAGAGAAGGAGGAGACAGTGAGAAGAGGTTCTTACTACACTGCTGGCTAATGCACAGCTTGATACTAGCTTGGTTCTATTTATTTACAGAACATCTGACCATTTGTATTTTACCCTCAGCCTCTTTCCAATGCGCTTGTGTTTATAAAATTATGTGGACATTACTCTTTATAGAAACATGATTTACTGGTGCAAAGGTTTATCCATTTCCTGCCAAAACAATAGATTCCAGCTACATCCACACAGACCCTTTCCCCTTCTGGGCATTTCTTCTGTAAGGGAGAACCACAGTCCTAGTCCCAGTGTCTTTGGCTTGGAAGGACTGAAGCTATCTGGTGCTGTCAATATTTCCAAGACGATAATGTTCCCCACTCCAGCCCCAGTAGGCTATAGAGCAGGGCTGATTCAGGGCACACATGGATTGCTGTATTTTAAAGGGCTTCTTCGCTCCTTCTCTGATTTGTTCTAACACTCCCAGAGGCATTTTGGTTGATTCAGCCAGGATACTGCTGAGGATTGATGTGGGCCAAAGTGGCTCCACACCCACTCACAGTTCAGTAGCTGGCTGTAACAGACCAAACAGACCAGAAATTTGTATGTAAGAACAAAATAACTTACAACAGGACAGCTGTTAGCCATTTAAAATGTAGTAAGACAACAAGAAGTATGATCATTCACTTTATGCTTATATCATGGATTTGTAATTACTTTTGCAAATATCAATTTAATAGGTTACAGATTTTCAAAATTATGCTTACTTTTTATATTATAATCTGGTCTATAAACAAAAGGCCTGGGTCACATCAAGCATGTGAGGCCTCCTACTGGTACCATGTAACAAAAAATCTCATACAGTTAAGGCAACTACTCACTGAGTGGCGGAGTTTTTGCTGGAATGGAAAATAATATCCACAAAGGAGTAACTCCTGATGCTGCTGCCTTTCAGCTAGTTCTTGGTTGAACAAAAGTTATGACAGAAAACCTGAACCAAATCCACTACTGAGAAAGTGTCAGGTAGTAGCCAACATCATAAAGCTGTATAAAAACAAAGGAGATCAGAATGATTGCAACAACTACTAAGAAATCTCTCTACTTAGTGTTACTGGCAAGGAATTCTGATGGGTCATTCTAAAAAGACAGCAAGTTCTTGCTGAACGTTTATATCCAGAGAGTCAGAGCAGGTTCCGTGCCAGTAGATCAGTTATCAACACAGTCTTCATAGTAAGGCAACTACAAGAAAAATGTCAAGAACAAGAAAGACTTCTCTGCATGGCCTTTATAGATCTTACAAGGTCTTTTGACCTGGTCAGAAGAAAGGATCTTTTCCAGTAGTTAGTTGGTTGCCCCCCACTTCTCATCAGTTTGATTTAGACCTTCCATGATGGGATGAAGGCTGCCATCCAGTATGATGGTGATAAATCTAATAGCTTCGAAATCCACAGTGATATCAAACAGGGGCGTGTTCTGGCAACAGCACTCTTTAGCATATCCTTCTCTCTGATGCTTCATCATGCTTTCTCATCTGGTATTGAGGGAGTACATCTCCATAAAAGACCAGATAGGAAATTCTTCAACGTTGCACATCTATGAGCAAAAAGCAAAGCCAAACAACTTCTTTTCACCAACAATATAGTGGTTGTCACAAATAGTGAAGAGGAGATTTAGAAACTTTGCAATAGCTTTGGGCTAGATTGTGATGCATTAGGACAAACCATCATCCTAAAGGAGACAATTATGGCACAAGGTGTGTTGACTGCACTGGAAGTTTCAGTAGCTAATACCACTCTAGAAGTTCTGCACGAGTTCTTCTATCTAAGATCAACTGTATTAAAGAACTTATCTCTAGATAACAGGTGTAATTCTCTCATTGGAAAGTCAGCTGCCACATTCAGGCAACTCACCAAGATTGTGTGGGATAACAGGAAACTAACATTGAACTCCCAAGATATGGGGCTACTAGACATGCATTCTGAGCATACTGCTGTATGATGTTGATCCCTGGGCCACCTTCAGCAGGCACTGGGTTGACATAGGCTCAGGTTCAAGGACATTTGCAAGAGGGACTATAAAGCTTTCAACATCGACATTGCAAGCTGGAAATATGCCACTATCAACAGGCCACACCGGAGAGCAGCACTGCACCAAGAAGTCAGAGACTGAAGAGAGTGTTTGAGAGAGAGGAATGTGAAGACTAACATGCAGCAGGCCTCAAGTGATAGTCGTGCACCGGCTTCATCCACTGGCCCTATACAGAGCACAGATAGTGCAATAGCTATTGCAAAGATTTTTGCTCAAGAATTTGAGGTTTTTAGTCACTCAATGCTACAGCATGACAGATAGTAAGGAGGGCTGTCAAGCGATTAAAAAAATTAATCATGATTAATTACACTGTTAAATAATAGAATATAATTTCTTTGGATGTTTTCTACGTTTTGGAATATATTGATTTGAATTACACAGAACACAAAGTGTACAGTGCTCACTTTATATTTTTATTACAAATATTTGTGCTATAAAAAACAAAAGAAACGTTTCAATTCATCTCATACAAGTACTATAGTGCAACTCGTTATCGTAATAGTTGAACTTACAAATGTAGAATTCTGTACAAAAAATAACTGCATTCAAAAATAAAAAAAATGTAAAACTTTAGAGCCTACGAACACACTCAGCCTTACTTCTTAAGTCACTCACTCAGACAAGTTTGTTTACATTTACAGGAGATAATGCTGCCCGTTTCTTGTTTACAATGTCACCTGAAAGTGAGAACAGGTGTTCACATAAAACTATTGTAGCCGGTGTCACAAGATATTTATGTACCAGATGCATTAAAGATTCATATGTCCCTTCATACTTCAACCACCATTCAAGAGAACATGTATCCATGCTGATGAGTTCTGCTCGATAACAATCCAAAGCGGTGCAGACCGACGCATGTTCACTTTCATCATCTGAGTCAGATGCCACCAGCAGAAGGTTGATTTTCTTTTTTGGTGGTTCAGGTTCTGTAGTTTTCACAGCAGAGTGTTGCCTTTTACGACTTCTGAAATTATTCTCCACACTTTATCCTTAGATTTTGGAAAGCACTTTGGATTCTTAAACCTTGGGTCGAGTGCTGTAGCTATCTTTAGAAATCTCATATTGGTACCTTCTTTGCATTTTGTCAAATCTGCTGTGAAAGTTTTCTTAAAATGAACAACATGTGATGGCTCATCATCCGAGACTGCTATAACTTGAAATACATGGCAGAATGCAGGTTAAGAAAGCAGGAGACATACTATTCTCCCCCAAGGAGTTCCATCACAAATTTAATTAGACATTTTTTTTAACAAGTGTCATCAGCATGGAAGCACCTCTGGAATGGTGACTGAAGCATGAAGAGGCATATGAATGTTTAGCATATCAGGCACATAAATATCTTGCAGTGCTGGCTACAAAAGTGCCGTGCCAATATCACTTTCAAGTGATATTGTAAATAAGAAGCGGGCAGCATTATCTCCTGTAAATGTAAACAAACTTGTTTGTCTTAATGATTGGCTGAACAAGAATTAGGACTATGTGGACTTGTAGGCTCTAAAGTTTTACATTGTTTTGTTTTTGAGTTCAGTTATGTTTTGAGTTCAGTTATGAACAAAAAAAATACATTTGTAAGTTACACTTTCACAATAAAGAGATTGCATTATGGTATTGTATGAGGTGAATTGAAAAATACTCTTTGTTTATCATTTTTTACTGTGCAAATATTTATAGTAAAAATAATAATGTAAAGTGAGCACTGTACACTTTGTATTCCGTGTTGTAATTGAAATCAATATATTTGAAAACGTAGAAAATCATCTAAAAATGTTTAATAAATTTCCATTGCTATTCTGTTGTTTAACAGTGTGATTAAAAGTGCAATTAAGCATGATTAATTTTTTTGAGTTAATCGCATGAGTTCACTGCTATTAATTAACAGCTCTAATTGTAACTAAACTGCTTTGTGCTTACACTATCAACTTTTGAGACAGACTGCTGCCAATTAAATAAGAAGCACAAGTACACATCAGTTAGTGGGCTGCTGTATTCTTCCCTCACAAAAGTTACATCACTTATTTGGTAGAAATCAAACTGTAAAAAGTATATTCCAATGAATAATACATTGTTCTACTATCTCTCAGTATCAGAGACATGTCTCACAAGTTGCACACTAGTAATAATTAACAACACACAAAGCTATGACAGTTCCTAACTGCTTAACACACAGCGCTACCACTTCTAAGTCAGGCTTTCTGCTCTCTCCTTTAGAAGCATAGTTAAATTGAACTATTACAAAACTAGCATCAAGGTCATTGGCTTTGCAAGGAAGACTTTTACTCTTTGCTCTCTGTGGACCTACTTCTGAGAGATGTTGAGCAGCTAAATAGTTTGGTTTTTTTTGCTCAGGATCAATTTATTTTACAAATGACAGGATAATCAGAAGATAACACCTCATACAAACCTTGATTTTATTTGACTTCCTTATACCTTAATACAAGTCTTGTTTTGAATTTTCACTAGGGGAAAAGTTAAGGCTGTAAAAATAAAATGGCAAAAGACAAGACCTAAGTAATTTGCCAAAAAAAAAAATCCATTTGTAAAAATCTTATTTGCAACTTGTTTTGCAATATCTTGGTATTCTTACTGTGACATTTGGGGGACTCTTTTTTTTTTTTAAAAAAAAAAGAAAGCCATCTTCTTCATTTTCCTGCTTAACTCACTGATGATTGTTTTTAGTCTTAGATACAATAGAGTGATTTGTCCATTCAGAGAGAAAAGACCTCATTTTCACCCAAAATCTAATTAAACATTAGTATGATTTTTCTTAAATGCTGTAATCCAAGCCTCAACCATTAAACCAATCCAATTTACTATAGACACAAATTGTAAAGCAAAACCAATTTCTGTGTATGATGATTTACTAAGTATCAGCTTAAAAAGTCTTAATGAGCACAGTGGAATTGGTCTCTGGCAGAGCTGTAGTGATCTGAATATAAAATCAAAAGTCCAGAACCTCATTAATTCTGGATATTAGCTCTAGCTCTTCTTTTGGGATGATGGAGCAAGTTCTTTAATCCCTCAGGTTTCATTTCTCTGTCTATGAAATGGGGATAATATGGCCCACTTCTAATTCTAGGATATTATCAGATTTGTTATCTAAAATGTGTGAAACATCTTGAAGAAAAAATCATATTAAAGTAGAAAATACTATTGGTGCCTTTTTTTAACACAATTTTGAATAACCCAAATTCACTTAACTCTCATCTTCAGTTTGCATGTGTCTTATCTGCAGATTCTGATGGTTTTACCTTTCAGGTGAAAGCATTTCCCTCTCCATTCATGCTCACCCTGGAAATCTTGATTCCCTTCTCTCAAGAACAGCAGGCTCACCAGCTCCTGTAAACAAAAATTTTGAATACGTGGAGGAAGATAAATCAGCCTCCTATGGGAAATCAGAGCTCTCGAGAAACATTGGACTGGTAATGCATCTTCTTTATTTGTATCAAGCAGTGGATGAAAAATACTTGTATCTTGTGTGGCATATGGCTCCTACCATAACACCAAATGAAAATTTTAGCCCTGGCCCACATAATATGAGGTTGCTAAACCTCATGACATGCAGTATATCTTTAAATGAGGTTTTGTTAATCAAGGTAACATGAGTCATTTCTGATGAACCTTCTCAGGCTCTTGAGTAGCATATGTATAGTTAGCTTATTGACATCTATTTCATCTCCGGCAGTTGGTGTACTCAGGAAGAGCTGGGAACATTTTGTGCTTTGATACTGCTCTTTTATATATCGGCATGTATTCACAGTGACCAATGTTAGTCAGCACTGGCCAGAAGGACCACATAGTGGTATCTGAGAAACCACAGTTATTTTGTCTATAGGGGGAAAAGGCAGCATCTTGGCTCCCATTCTGTGTGGTGACTGTTGTCAAACCTTGACTCTCTGAATAGCAGTACAGTATCTTGTAAAGTTACCTATTGCACATTTGAGCATAGGATTTAGTCCTTTGTGTATAACTGCAGTTATATGGTGCAATAAGTCATGGGACCCGTGGAACCACAAGGAGGATAGATATTCTAGTTAAATATTTGCTGTGGCAGATCTTTGCCTCTTGAAGGTCCTTTTATTTATTTATTTATTTATTTTCCTCTTTGGACGCCATTCTAATTAGTGGGAACTATCTATATATCTCGAGGGCAAAGTTTGATCCTGATTATATTAATGACAGCCATGAGAAGATGAGGAAATAACTGAGTTTTTAACCCACATGGGTTTCATTGTTATGTCCTCAAGCAGTCAATGAATCCAATGAAAAGAGGTAGATGGTGGTTACAACCAGCAAAAGAAACAGTGGGGTTCGTGGGAATGTAAATGTCATGATTTCTGAGGGGCTAGGAAGCTTTGTGCTCAGGTAGTCTGACTTGCCTCTCACTTACAGTAGTGGGGATGGGGGTGGAAACAGTGTAACCCACTTGTGAAGTTATTCAGTCTCTGGAGAAGAATCAGGCCCAAGGAATGAATTAACTTTTGTTTCCCTGTTGTTGTTGGTTTTTTTGTTTTGTTTTTTGAGGAATAAATAGGCATAGACACAAGATTGACAAGATTTATCTATAATTATTGCAGGATAAGACTTTAGTAAAAATGGATCCTAAATAACAGTAGATGCATTCTTAATTCAACCGCAGGTCATACAAAACTACTGAATTCCCAAAAGAAATAGTCCTGACTAACTATAGTTCATCAATGCTTCTCTGAAAGGATAATCCTGTGGTGTGCCATCGCCCTCATCTGCTAAACACACACAGGTTTAGAAGTCCCTGGATGCAGTAAAACTGGTGCAGTTCCATTGTGTCAGGTGGATTGGTTGCACAGATGGTCCATAATTGTTGAATGCAGTGGTTGGTTGTGGGAGAAGGGACATTGTATCTGTTGCTATATTGCAGGGCCGCCCAGAGGGGGGGGCAAGTGGGGCAATTTGCCCCAGGCCCCGGGCTCCGCAGGGGCCCCCCAAGAGAACGGGCGAGGCTCCCGCCGCAGCCCGACCCCGCCTCCGCCCCTCACCCGGACCTTCAGCAGATCCAGCAGCGTCCCTGAATAGCAGTGCCCTGTGGCTCTGGCAGGACTCCTGAGCGCCCAGCCCTCTCCCTTACCACGTGGCTTTGAGCAGGGCGGAGCTCAGGAGCTCCGCGGGAGCCACACTGCACCTCTGTTCAGGGACACTGCTGGATACGATGCACTGAGGCTCCGGGTGAGCGGGGTGCCAGGTCACATGGAGAAAATAAACTTCAATTCGCACGAAACCCAGTTTTGAGAAAATCTTTACAAGGGTTCGTGGTTCTCAGATTCAAGCTAGTGTAAAAAGGCATAAGCTCATTAAAAAGAGAATATTTTTCCGTCAAAATTTTTTTGGTTCGAAAACTATTGGGGGGTGGGGGGCGGGGGGGGTTTTTAAAGCGGAAAAAATTGTGGAAAATGTCTGCTTTCTTCAAAATTTGTTGTGTTTTTTTTAATTGAAAAGCTGATTAGTCTGCCAAAACCTGAATTATGGTTTTGGGTTTCAGAGCGTGTGGCCAATATTTGCTGCTTGCTGTGTTGTGATGTTTAAAAACACTAAAAATTATCTGCATATAAAAAAATCCAAACTTTGAACCACCTGAATTGTGACCAAAGCTGAGCCCACAGTTAGAGAGGGATTTTTCCAGTTTGATTCTCTGCTCGGCTTTCTTTGACTATATCTGTCTCATAACTTTGGTTCTTAGGTTAGAACATAAGAACACATACTGGGTCAACAAAGTCATCCTAGCAGTATCTGTCTACAGACATGGCCAATGCCAAGTGCCCAAGAGGAGTGAACCTAACAGGTAATGACTAAGTGCTCTCTCCTGCTACATCTCCACTTCGACAAACAGAGGCTAGGGAACCATTGTTACCCATCCCTAGATAATAGATTATGGACTTAACTTCATGCATTTATCTTTCCTAGAGGCTGATCATGGGGTCCTCACATGTGACGGTTACTGTGGTTTGTTTTTAGTATAGCTATGACATGCTCACAAACTGAGCATTTGAGCTCGTTCCAGAATCTGGATGGCTATGTTGTGAAACTGACATGCTCAAAATAGCACATGCATGTGAATGAACAGATGCTAAAATTAAATTAACCAGGGCTTCTCAAACTGGGGGTTGGGACTGCAGGATCACAAGCTTATTATTGGGGATTGGTGACCTGTCAGCTCCACCTCAAACCATTTGCCTCCAGCATTTATAATAGCGTTAAATAATATAAAAAAGTGTTTCAATAATTGGGGAGGCGGATCACACTCAGAGGTTTGCTATGTGAAAAGGGGTACCAGAACAAAAAGTTTGACGACACTCTCACTCGCAACTACGCTTTGAAGTAGAGAAATAGCGCAGAAGCGGGGTGGACGGTAGTCTCGGTTGGTTAGCGGTAATGGAAAGAGTAAGTTGGCTAGATTGAGCATTATTGCGTTTCTACATGAGATGACATGCACAGTGAGCGATAATTTCACTATAATAGAAGCTACTTCAAATGAAATGATTCCTCTGCGACTGAAAATGAATAATAGACATATAAATTGTTGAGATTATGAGAGTAGAAACGGATGAGATAGCAACTAATGGAAAACAGCGGTACAAGCTCTCCGCATCTTCAATGCTGAAGGCCTAAGATACTGACTGGATAGTTAAGTAAAGAGGGTTAGTGAAAAGGCATGTGACACCTATAACAGCAAGAAATACAGCATGAGAACCTAGATATACACGCAACCCTACTCTGCTGCCACCAAAAACAAATGCAGACACCCTTAGACATACGAACTACTATTTACTGAGAAACACACAAAACCTCCAACAAAAAATACGAAAAGAAGCACAGCCAAAACAATAACCCGCCACCACAGCCCACACGACATCAGAAGGCAGGAAGCTCAAGTTGAATCCGTGAATACAGTAAGATGTCTGCACAGCGGAGTGCAACCGTCGCTGGATCCGCGGGGCTGAATCGACGATCTGGTACCTGCATCAACAGTGGGTAGAGAGAAGAAGGGCTGGAGTCAGGATCATGAGAAGCCCAAGGGAACTAGTATTCCCAAAGCGGACGGATAGGTGGATGTGTAGAAAGTCGAGGTGCGACATAAGGGAGCAGAGGGCGGGGATTCAGGCTAGAAGGCAGGGAGCTCGGGATGCCGTTAGTACAGTATCGGGGGGCACTGGGAGACCACGGTGCCTGGGGCCAAGTGTGGCAGGCATCTTGCACCCATACTGGCGGCATCGCAGTTAATAGAAAAGGGATAACAAGTGATATTTCACACAAACAACAACTGATCACTTCCATAGATTAATAGCGACGGACTCGTGCAAAAGCATAAAACCTGAGACAAATGGAAAGGCGCATCATTTCTAACTGGATCAGGACTGGCATAATGTAGTAGTTCTAGCACGATGAGGGAGATGTGCACAACAGATATCTTCAGAGAGCACTATTGATAATATCAGGATAGTTAAGGATATTTCTTTTCGAATAATTCGATAGATTCACTTGTACTGCACACATGCACCGGTTAGAATAACTATAGATAACAGGACTAACCATACAGCTATGGGCTGATAATACCCACACTGATTTAACAGTACCCAAAACAGCACGTAAACACAGAACAACAAAAAAGAGACAATAACCACACAAAACACACAATTAGGAAATACATATATAATGAATGAAATAAACATAAAGTATATTATACCATCAAATAAAATGTAAATAATGAAATATAACACATCTTGTCATAATGGAATTGATCTCAATGCCTATTATATTCTAGAAGAGAAAAACAAAAAACAGGAACAAAACCAACAACAGGACCGAAACAGAAAGCTTAATATAGGTCTAATTGGCCTAGAAATGATATTACCACGAGAGACTGAATAATTTCAACCCAGTTGGCGTTCCACAAGATAGATATTCCAGACTTGGACATCACACAAGATCACCTTCGACTAAAGTGAAATTGAGGCACGTCAGAGACACTACTTGGAGGAGCAAAACAGAAAGATATCTAGCTAGAAATATCGAGATTATAACTTCAAGCACGTTACTTTTTAGACTGGGTTGTAACACATAATAACAATCGGAACTTCTACATTTGGCTCTGGTAGAGGTGCTGGATGAGGAAATAACCATAGAAAAGGGCATAGGATGAGGTTAAAAAAGCTCAGTTATTCCTATCTATTATTATCTCATGCTGTGTTATGAAAGTAAGCAAGACAAATTAGAGCAACGAACACTATCAAAGCTGGAGAACTAAAAGAATGAAACAGAACAATTAGGAAGGCGCCGCGGCCCAGAGGAAATAAGAACATGAAGTTAAGGGAACAGGGGAGGGGCTGAAAAACGAAACCCAAAAATTGGGGGAAAAAAAGAGGTAAAAAGAATCGGAGGCGCATGGGGCTCGAGGTACAAAACAACCATGAAAGACACATCGTGGCAGGGGAGTAGGCAGAATAAGAGCACACACACACACAGAAGGCGCGTCACGCAACACACGTGCACACCGAAGAAGAGGAAAAAGCCCAGGGAAGCGGAAATAGAGGGACGCACATGTGAAAGAATAAAGAGAGAAGCTAGCGCATGAATGGCAGGGCCCAAAAGCACAACACGCACATCAGAGTTGAAGCGCGTGTTGCACTGGCGGCAGAAAGACCGAAAGCAGAGCGAAAATAAAGAGAGAACCAGCAACAAGCACACACCCCAGAAAAGCTGAGCACACAGCGATGGCGCTTCGGCGGAAGGACGCACAACAGCCGCCCCCCCCGCCAGGGAGAGGACCAGCGGACCACCGAGCAAGACACACAAGCACGCGACCGCGCACGTGAGCAGCGCCAGCCAGGCCCACCGCAGCGCCGCCGGGCGGCAGCAAGCAAAAACCGAAGAAGCCGATCAGCGGCCGCCCAAGGGCCCGCACCTTGTGCGGCAGCAGCTGCGACCATGGAGCGGGCAATGCAGTGACAGAACCGTGGGC
>NC_133770.1:243279731-243285365 GCF_003597395.2 Chelonoidis abingdonii
GGGTTGTTAAAAGCGGAAAAAATTGTGGACAATGTCTGCTTTCTTCAAAATCTTGTTGTGTTTTTTTTAATTAAAAGCTGAATTAGTCTCAAAACCTGAATTATGGTTTTGGGTCAGAGCGTGTGGCCAATATTTGCTGCTTGCTGTGTTTGATGTTTAAGAAACACTAAAAATTACTGCTTAAAAAAATCCAAACTTTTGAACCACCTGTTGTGACCAACGCCTGAGCCCACCCAGTTAGAGATTTTCCAGTTTCTGATCTCTGCTGGCTTTCTTGACTCAGTATCTGTCTCATAACTTTGGGTTCATTAGGTTAGAACATAAGAACACCATACTGGGTCAACAAAGTCATCCAGCCCAGTCTCTGTCTACAACATGGCCAATGCCAAGTGCCCAGAGGAGTGAACCTAGCAGTAATGATCAAGTGATCTCTCCCCTGCCATCCATCTCCACTCTCCGACAAACAGAGGCTAGGGACACCATCGTTACCCATCCTAGCTAATAGCCATTATGGACTTAACTTCATGCATTTCTCTTCCTAGGCTGCTCCCTGGGTCCTCAACTGGTGACGGTTACTGTGGTTTGTCTTTGTAGCTTACTGTACATGCTCCACAAACTGGCATTTGAGCTCGTTCAGAATCTGGATGCGCTATGTTGTGAAACTGACATGCTCAAAATAGCACATGCATGTAATGAAACAGAGTGCTAAATAAATTAACCCAGGGCTTTCCAAACTGGGGTTGGGACCCTGCAGGATCAAGCTATATTTGGACTTGTGGACCTGTCAGCTCCACCTCCACCCACCTTTGCCTCCAGCATTTATAATAGCGTTAAATAATATAAAAAGTTTTCTCTATATGGGGAGGCGGATCACACTCAGAGGTTTGCTATGTGAAGGGGTCACCAGACAAAAAAGTTTGAACCATACTAACCCGCTCTGAAGCCTCAGGAATGCAGGGGGGGGGGAGGTGTCTCCCTTGGTGGTCAGGAAAGAGGTAGGTGGTGGTGGAATTGCTTTCATGTGATCCCTCCCCCAGTGGCTAATTTATAAATGAAGCTACTCTCCCCTGCACTGATCTCCCTATGGCACTGAAATTGAATATAACTATAATTTGGCATTTGAGAAGTAAAAAGGATGGTCGCCTAATGGAAAGCTTACAGCTTGGCTCTTCTGCACAGCTCAAACTGCTGGATAGCTTTAGAGTAGGAAAGGCTGTGCCTCCCAAACAGCCTAGCCCTGCCCCCTATCTAACCCCCCTACTGTCCGCCCTCCCAACTGCCCACCCCCCTAGAATCCCCGACCCATTCTGTTCCGCCCCTGGCGGGGAGCATGTGGGACAATTTGCCCGAGCCCCGCAGGGGCCCCCACGAGAATACAGTATTGTAATTTTTTTTATGGAAGGGGCCCCAAAAATTGCTTTGCCCCAGGCCCCCTGAATCCTCTGGGTGGCCCTGCTATATTGATCTGCCACTCATTCCACCAACCACCTTTCTGAGGGAACAGTTGAGCCATAGAGTTTTAGCTATTGGGCTAATATCAATGCTGGTTTAAGTCCGTCCAGTTCAGTGGGGTTATGGGAGCAGAGAATTTGTCTCACAACAGCCTGATGGCTGTAATAACTGCCATTCCAGGGCCGTGGGGAGTTCCTCCCCTTCAACCACATGATAGTCTCAAAGATCTATTTAGTGCTGGCCACTCAGACTCCAGGAAAACTGGGATTTTGACCTTAGTTTCTAAAAGACTATAGGCCGAATACGTAGCTGTAAATCAGCATGACTTCATTGACTTCAGTAGATCTTTGCCAATTTTACATTAGCTGAGGATCAGACCCTCTGTCCTTTCACCCTTCCTTTCTCCTCAACAGTAAGACTGATTTTATGAGCATGTGATGCATCCCAGGTGTCAGTCGTCTGAAGGAATACCCTTCCACTTCTTAAATTGTCTAACAAAGGATCCTGATGCAGAATGGATCTCACGCACTCACTGCCTAGGTGGCAGTTTGAGGCGCATAGCCTCTAGTTACTGAATGTCAGCCAAATAAAATGTTTTGTGTCTGAAGGTGGCTCATTGGTGCACACAGTTCTTTATAAGCAGACAACATGTACCATACCAGCCAGAGATGAGAAGTAGTCCCTGAAAGTACCTTGCCTGTAGTAATGCTCTTTTAATCAGTTTTAAATGAGCACTTTAGCGCACTGTTCTCTCATTCAGGTCCCTTATTAGAGAATGCACAGCAGAATAGGAAAAGGGATTGTCACCTCAATGACAATCTCTTTTAATGGAACCAGTTCAATAACTAAATCAAAGTATCATTCCTTTTCTTAAATTAGTGCTGACTGCTAATAATTTCCCCATTAATTGGGAATGCAGAGAAATAGATGCAGCATTGCTGTGCATGATAATGAACCTTTAGCTCCCTGAAGCTGTTTTCCAGTACTCTTACAAAGCATGTGACCAGGGTTATCTGACAACATCTTCATTTCTCCCAGGATGTTGTACTAAAAGTAGAAGAGAGACTCTCAAATACCCACAGTTCAATAACTGAAAGGAGGCAGGTCAAAAAGTCACCAGGCGGTAGAAATACCGTTAATTCAAAGGAATGGAAAGAGGCCAAATTCTGCAGTCTTTAATCAAGCAAAGCTCCCAGTGCAGCTCAAGCCCCTCTGTACTTAATGCTATTCTTTCTATTTTACTTTTTTGTCAATAACTAAAACATTGTCTTTTATGACCACTGCTAACATCTCTAGCTATGCAAATGACTAAGATTTTTTTCATCCTCCAGGCTACAAGTGATCACCAGCAGGGGTCAAGAAGAACCTCCCCACCCCCACATAATCAGTTAGGTGTTTTGTGGGTCTTTATTATATCTTTCTCTGAAATAGAGTATAAGCCACTTCTAGAAGGAGAGTGAACCAGGTGGACCAATTGCCTATTCTGGTATGCAGACCCAGAAGGGAAAGACTAAGTTAATTACACTGGTTTAATAACTAAACCAACATAACAATAAAATCATTTTCATTGTAGCTAATGGGTAACATGGTCATGGGGAAGAATTGACAGGAAAGTGACAGAGGCAAACATGAACTAATTGACAAAGTACAATTCAAGAGCACAAGATCAGCAATTCAAAGGTGGGTTTTTGTTTTGTCTTGTGACAAATTAAACCTTAGAGATAAAGGTGAAGAAATAAATGCCTTCATATATTTATTGTTGAAATAGGCCTTTTTCTTAAAGATTTTTGTGGAAAAACTTACATTTCTTTGAAACTTTTTTTTCAGTGAAAAGTGGACACATTTTCTATCTTCTAAAACAACTAACCATTCTTCCATTTTGGGGGTGTTGGTTTTTCATTGAAGAAAATATTTTTTTCATTTCTTTCACAAACAATGTTTATGGAAAATACCATTTTCTGAGCACCTCTAATATTTCTCAAACCGTACTAAACCAGTGGTGAAGAGTTCACCACAACATCTATCAATGCACTCCACCTCTAAAATTACAATAGGATCTAGACAGCCAATTCTGGTTGGCCCTGAGTAGATGAGTTATAGAGTACAGAGAGTTCCTGGAGCCCCATTCTTCTGCATAGTGATCCTGTACAGGAGTCAACCATGTCTTCTTGGCTGCAAGCATTGGGAATGCCAGGAAGTGGAGTCAGTGCCAAAGGCCACCATCCCAGAGGGTGTCTGTTTAAGTGTGGGGCTTGCTGGGCTCTGCACATTAGACGGTATCAGCTGGTCAGGCAGTGCTACAAGAGTGTACTCTACTGCTTTTTAAAGCTGTAGCTGAAGTCACTGCTCAGCACATTCCTACCAACACCCCTCATACAGACATGATGCCTCCCTCCATAGTAAGTGGTGGTACCGGAGCACACCGCACCCCCTGTACCACTGCTCCACTAGTTAACCTGGTTATAGTTGTGTAAATTACATTTCTAGGAAGCAGGACTAGTCGAAGTTGTATGTCTAATTCAATCATGTACACTAGATAGGATTTGACAACTTTAGGAAAGATTACATTTTGATATATAAAGTAAAACTTCACCCCATCCTCCAAATATGATAATTTTCATAAACTTAGTCTCCCCAGATCCTCCAAAAATATCCCTTGGAATGGGTTGTTCATTTGGTACTAGTTATTTTGGGTATTTGCTGGTCTTTTGGGAAAAAAAAAGAATTGCATGCTGTGCTATTTAAACAGCAACCTTTAAGCTGTTTAAAGGAGGAGAGTGCAAAGCACTGGATTAATCTGCTTACAGCCCATATGGCCAGATGTTCCAAGGACTGTAGAGGAGCACAGGTCACAGTTAACCCGCGTTCAAATGGCTTTCTCAGCAAGAGGTCTTTATTCCACTTGATGAATCAAACTGGATGGCATTTTTATCTCTAGTATTGGTCACTGTATTCTGTTTTATCAGGGAGAAAAATGATGTTCATGAGCATGCCCTTGGATTGCACACCAGGAGACACTGGGAACTATCCAATAAGTTATTATGCTTTATGCAAGTCAGCAGTATTTTGGCAAAGATACGTGTGTAAAAATGGTAATGATTATTGTCATTCAAAGGGGTGGTAAGGAAAATAAACTGCTTCAGGAAGAACACATAGATACATAAGTGAATTGTATAATCTAGTGAAATGTAGGCAGAAGAGTAAGGGCTGAGAAGGAACTGTACTATAAATTAAAACAGATCCCTTTACGAACTGATGAACAGAGCACAATGAATAACATTTTAAAGATACAGTTAATGTATATAGCCATTAAGCATTCACTCCAGCCACACTTTCCTGATATCTCATTTCCCTCTAAAAGAAGATGACTTCAGAAAATGCTTGTTGAGTCTTACTTTACAGAACCACTATTTGGCAAATTGGCACCTTGGGTTTGTGTATATGTCACATCTGTGTTAGATTCATTCATTAGCGTTCTAATCACAAATAGATTACAGGTTCTTGTGTTGTTTTCTTAAACATACAGGAGTTGAGCCAAATGGCTTTGCTCTCTGTCTGGATGGGTAAAGGCTATAAAACAAATGTCTTGAGCTTAGAGAAGGTACATGGCAAATGCTGTTTGTACAGTAAGAGATTTGGGTGCCTTTTAAAGGTATAGAAAATCAGTGTAAAGGTTTTATCTCCTAACCCATATAACTTACAGTGTCCAGTATAAAATGAACAAGCGTTTGATTCCAGTGCTGTTAAAAGGGAAGGTAATGTTTTTCACATGACCCAGAAGCACAGAGAAATTTTTAAATTTGCAGATAGTTTATTGGAAGAACTTCAAAAATATCTCTCAAAACTAAGTGATTCATAGATTCATAGACTCTAGGACTGGAAGGGACCTCAAGAGGTCATAGAGTCCAGTCCCTTGCCCTCATGGCAGGACTGAATATTGTCTAGACCATCCCTGATAGACATTTATCTAACCTACTCTTAAATATCTCCAAAGATGGAGATTCCACAACCTCGCTAGGAAATTTATTACAGTGTTTAACCACCCTGACAGTTAGGAACTTTTTCCTAATGTCCAACCTAAATCTCCCTTGCTGCAGTTTAAGCCCATTGCTTCTTGCTCTATCATTAGAGGCTAAAGTGAACAAGTTTTCTCCCTCCCTCCTGATGACACCCTTTTAGATA
>NC_133770.1:243287146-243292939 GCF_003597395.2 Chelonoidis abingdonii
TGGAGGTTAAGTCCATTAATAGCTATTAGCCAGGATGGGTAAGGAATGGTGTCCCTAGCCTCTGTTTGTCAGAGGGTGGAGATGGATGGCAGGAGAGAGGTCACTTGATCATTACCTGTTAGGTGCACCAGAGGGAGTCAACCTGGCATTGACCACTGTTGGTAGACAGGATACTGGGCTAGATGGACCTTTGATCTGACCCAGTACGGTCGTTCTTATGGGAAGTATAGTTAGGATTAATATGTTTGATCTGATTTACTTCAAGCTACTGGAAATTGTAAAACCATAATACCACACTAAACTCCCACAGTATTAATCAGAAAAGTACTAATCTTTGATCTGCTTCATACAGTAAATAAACTACAGCCTACTAGATTATACTTTTGTGACTAAGCAAAATAATTTTGTGAGATGAGTATGGAAAATCAGTAATAGGGTTGAACAATTAGCATAAAAAGAATAAAACTAATCTAACTTTGCCTGTTTGTATAGGTTATGAATTTTTGTGTAAGCTCTATTTCACTAGAAGTAGTTAGAAATTTACTGCAATTAATCAAAAACTAAATGTTTCAAGCAAATATTTGTGTTGAAAGAAAACACTGAACAAATGTTTGATAAGATGGAAACATTCCATTTTAATCTTTTCAAAACAGAACATTTTGATTTTTTTCCATTTCAAAATGGAAAATAAAATGAATTTTCCCTTCAATTTTTAAAATTTTATGTTATAAAGTAAAAATTGGAACAATATTTTGATTTTATTGAAATGAAACATTTTGATTGACCCAAACCGATTTTTTTCCCCAGAATTTCTTGTTGTGGGAAAAATATATTTTTTTGTTTTCATTCAGTTTTGGAATTGAAAAGTCCACTTGATATATCATCATGTAGTTATACAAGCACTACAAATATTCTGAGAGTCATGCTTGCATGTCTACCCCTGTCATTACTGAAGTCAGTGGAGTGTCTGCAGTGACTTCAACAGGAGAATGGGTTCCACAGTGTATTAAAAACAGTTACACAAACCATATAATATACATCAGTGGCTCTCAACCTTTCCAGACTACTGTACCCCTTTAAGGAGTCTGATTTGTCATGGGTACTCCTAAGTTTCACCTCACTTAGAAACTACTTGCTTACAAAATCAGACATAAAAATACAAGTGTCACAGCACACTGGTACTGAAACATTGCTACTTTCTCATTTTTACCATAGAATTATAAAATAAATCAACTGGAATATTAAATATTGTACTTACATTTCCATGTGTAGTACATAGAACAGCCTGTTTGAAATAAGTCATTGTCTGTATATTTTAGTTTGTACTGGCTTCGCTAATGCTTTTTATGTAGCCTGTTGTGAAACTAGGCAAATATCTAAGTGAGTTGATGTACCCACTGGAAGACTTCTGCGGACTTCTAGGGGCACACATACCCCTGGTTGAGAACCACTGATATACATAATGTAGGGGTTTTTTCACACGATGTATTCTTTTACAGGATGCAAGGTCCAATCCTAATTTCAATTGAAGTCAATAGTAAAATTCCATTGACATCAGAGGAAGCAGGATCAAACCCCATGTTATGATGCCAATCTCATATAATAAATACAGCATAATATAGTTAAGCAATTACTAGTTAAAGGGAAATATCAAATTGTGTAAGATCAAAATATGACTTAAATGCTGAACATTTCTACTTATCTTTTGCCAAAATCCATGTAGTTGTTTATATGTTCTCTTTTTTTCCCCAACAAAGTACAGTTTCAGCAATCAGAAGCAGCCCTACAATAACTAACCAATAGGTCATATTTTAATTTCATTTACGTAGCTGTACTCCAGATTTAACTTCGTATAAATCAGATCAGAATGTGGCACATTATGCTCAAGTGACGGACAAAATATTAAAGTCTCCCTTTATTTCACATGATTACATAATTGTCACTTTTAAACTCTCTGATGTAAATTTTCTCTTTTATGTGAAGTAATTACAACTGCATTCTGAACCTCTTCAAACTTCTTCTCTTGTGGAGTTCCACTAAGCACACTGGTAAGATTTACAGCAAGTGAGTGCAGAATGGCAAAATGTACTGTACTTAATGTGCATATCTCAGGACATTGACTGTAACATAGCAAAAAACCTGCACTGACTGGACTTAGCTATCAAACTAATTGTCTACACAGGGTGCAGTACTTTGGATCACAGTGGGACATCTTCTATTTGCACAGTGTTGCTAAGTCAACTATACATGTCACTGTTCAGCTGGGAGAGTTGACCTAAACAAATAATAGATCCCTGTGCAAAAGGATTACATTCCTTTGATAACTACCCATACCTGTTCTTTTTACTCTCTTCATAGTCTTAATTTAGTTAGTGTCATACCACAATCACTAACAATACAAATAATACGTAGTAAACAAAAAAAGACTTGAAACTAATCAGGGTGGATTTGATTTAAATCAAATTGATTTAAGTCATTTAAATCACTAGTCAGGAAGACTCGATTTAATCATAGTTTTCTACATAAAAGTGCATTCTCATTGGTTGTTATAACCTTAATACATATTCTTCACACCTCAGGGATAGATGTAGGTTTCATTTTTAAAAGATACACACTATACTTTTTTAAACAGTGATTTATTTTGAAAACTTTTCAGATTAGTTTTACAGCTATATCAGAAAATGAATGATTGTTTGGTTATTTCATTTACCAAAGGTAATTAAAGCAAATATTTATGAAGTCATTCGGAGGTGAACTATCTCCAATTCAACAGGTTAATCATTAATATTTGGAGGATTTTCTTGCCATGCTGTATTAGGAGGAGAACATCACCAGACAGACATTTAAATTGTTTTATTTAACTAAAACAATGACATTAAGTATTCTGGATTTTTTTCTTCAACAGCAAACATATAATATTTTAACAAAACAAGCATATGTCCCTCGCTTCTCACATTTATCTCCAGATTTCTTCTCCTTGTCCAGATCTGCTCCACTCCCAACAATCTTCTATTCATTGAACTTTTTGAAACTTTGCACTTTTAGAGAGAGGTAAGGGATTGACTGACTTTGTGTACACAAATTCGCATAAGGACAATTAGAGTTGAGGTCTGTTACTTCTCAGCTCTATGTATTATTTATTTATTTTAAACATTTTTGCTGTCAACAAGCATGTTACCTCTGGAGACACAAATCCACTGAGAATTGCAAAACTAAGCTTCTCTGATGGTATCTTCTAGACTGAGCACTGAGTCCCATTGGGTAGATAGAAAGATGAACCTAAATAATCTATAGAGAAGCCTGTGGAACCTCATAAAATTGGGTCCTTAATCCATGAATTATTGGAACTCGTTTACAAAACTTTTCTTAAACATTATATTAATATGTTGTCTCAGACTATAGAATTAGAATTTATAATCCCTATTCCATGATGAGATATTTGAGCTGAGAAGTAACAGACCTCAACTCTAATTGTCCTTATGCGAATTTGTGTACACAAAGTCAGTCAATCCCTTACTTGTCTCTAAAAGTGCAAAGTTTCAAAAAGTTCAATGAATAGAAGATTGTTGGGAGTGGAACAGATCTGGACAAGGAGAAGAAATCTGGAGATAAATGTGAGAAGCGAGGGACATATGCTTGTTTTGTTAAAATATTATATGTTTGCTGTTGAAGAAAAAAATCCAGAATACTTAATGTTATTGTTTTAGTTAAATAAAAAATCCAGAATACTTAATGTCAACCTTTATATAGGTTTTTTCCTCAAAAAGCATTTGATCAAAAAAATCCAATTTAAATAAGAAAAAATATCTAAAAAAATTTTTTTTTAGATATTTTTTCTTAAAACATTTATTTTTATCCACCCTGGAACTAATAAGGACAGTGCCAAATATACCTGCTTAGTAACTTTGAGTGAAATTCTGGTCCTAATGGCAAAGACAAAGGCAAAACTCCCATTGACTGCAGTAGGACTAGGTTTTCTCTGTGCTTTTTTTATCTTGTATTCCTTCCTTCATTCCTTTGTCGGATCTTAAGATCTTAGTCTGTGAGAAGCAGAACACCTCCTGAGAGATGGACTCCATTGCCATTGAAGCCAGCACCTCTCCATCGTTTAAATGGAATTACTTATGTGGGCCACGTTTCTAAAATGCATGAGTGTTTGCCCAATAGAGGCCTTCTACTGTAAGCTGTTTTGGGCAAAGGCCTGTTTTTAATGTCTGTAAAACACTATGCACACCAATGGCACTGTAGACATAATGATTGTATGGCCACCAGCTGGTAAAGAACAGTCTCATACAAAGATATGGTAGCAGGTGCCATCTTTATGCTAATACTTTTAAAATGTGCAACTCTTAAAAGCTGTTGAAAGACTGTGTGATGTTAGTCGTTATTGATGTCACACATGTAATGTGCCAGAATAACTTCCTCCCCCCCAAAATAAGAGAATTTATCAAAATCTGTGTATTTATTCTTTGTACACATCTTATAATAGCAATACTGAGCAAGCCACAAAACATTAACTGGAGATAGAGGACCATGTGGGGTTAATGGCTAGAGGTTCCGCTCTTCTCAGGAACAACTCTTCTCCTCAGATATTACTTCTTACTTCCGCAGTTTGTTAACTGAAACTCAAATTTGAGCAGGCTAGAAGATGCAAGAATGTTACTAGTCCCAAAACCAAAGAGTTTAAAACAAGGAGTTGATGAAACTATGAAAAGTTTCCAAGTGATCTTCCATGGGCATAAAATTCTATGCCTGTGACTAAAGCACAAAAAACTTTTTCAAACCAAGTATGGACTCCGGAAGACTCATGTGGCGCACTGGGGCTCTGCTGAACTGCACTCTGCTTTCCCAGATTTTCTTTTGCAATGCAGTAATTTTTTAGCCTTTCTTTGGGAAACTGACTGAGGGTCTGTGGCTACAGATAGTGCATGGGGCAGCACCGAGCGGGGGGCAGGGGCTTTTGGAAGAGGAAGAGGCAGAGATGGTCTGTGGAAGAGACCAGATGAAACACCACTGTGCAGATCTTTTGTTTTATCCCCCAGCAGTGAGGATGTATAAAGCATGTGGAGGGTTATTACAGCACATAAAAGCCAGTTAAATTATCTTTTTGCATAGTGTCCCTGTATTCAGTCTGTGGCGGGGTAGGAGACAAGGAGAGTCATCCCTTCCAGGCAGGCAGCATGTCTGCCCGGCATCCACCTGGTACTTGGACTGCAGGCTGAAGGTAGGATGTTGGCCTATGAGGAAACAGAGAGAGACCTCTTAGGCCCTGGTAATGCTCCTTACTCAGGCAAAAATCCCATTAATTCCCATAAATGTGGTGGTGCTGTTGTAAGGATAAGGAGTATTTTTTCTGGTTGGGTATATTGCAGACTTATTGCAGTGTTTTAGTCATTCCCAAGCTGCTTGTCATGATATTTGGAGAGACAAGGTCTACCTTTGTGCTGAAGACTTCTACCTCTTAACACTTTCATAGAACAATAAGTTATCCATAGCCACGCAGGACATTACAGTTTTCACAATAGTACTTACTGTGGATGCTCAAACTTTTCAGCAACAATGGAGACAGAACTTGACCCTCTTCTTTCAGCAGCACAGGTCTTCTCCATTGTTTTAGCACTATAGGGTTAATGAAACAGCTGAGCAGTTCTGATCTTCTCCAGTAGAAGACAGTGGTATTGTCATAAACAGATAGTAGGAGTTAATAGAACAGAAGTACTTTATATCTCTTTTGACTGTAAAGGGTTAACAAGTTCAGTAAGCCTGGCTGTCACCTGACTAGAGGACCAATCA
>NC_133770.1:243293631-243318126 GCF_003597395.2 Chelonoidis abingdonii
AGATCCAGAGGATCTGGGTCTTGGGGTTCCCCGGGCAAGGTTTTGGGGGGACCAGAGTGTACCAGGCACTGGAATTCCTGGTTGGTGGCAGCGCTACAAGTACTAAGCTGGTAATTGAGCTTAGAGGAACTCATGCTGGTACCCCATCTTTTGGACGCTAAGGTTCAGGATGGGGAATTATACCATGACAGGTAAACAGACACATTAGTTTATTCATTATAGTACTATTAGAATAGTTACTTTTTAAACGGGAAGATGCAAAAACAACCAATTCATTTTGATACAAAGAGAAGTAGTTAATGTGGAAAAGGTGGCATTGATAGGATATTTATAACTAACATAGGCTGAAAAGTTGGAGAATGGAACTAAATCCCAGAGATTTATCAAAGTGCAAAGTACAGGTGAAAGTATATTTTTAATGGGACACGGAATCCATGTTTCTTTATGGTTAGACACTCTGAAAAGGCATTTTAGGTTCCCACATCTACTCCGCAAATTTTGATGGGTATTGACATAGGAGACATCAATGATTTAGTTGAGGAAATGTGGTAAAATTTCATTTCATGGACAGATCTTTACTTCAGATCCAACTTCAAGCTGAAAATCTTCACATTCAGCTTTGTTTCTGAATTAATTTGTCCTTTGTCCCCTCCTACTCTCCTGGTCCTCCCATATGTCTCCAAGCATCCTCTCCCACAATATACACCTACAAACTGACCTTCCTGACCTATCTCCAGAGGGATATTAGACTTCATTTCCTAAAAAAGAGTGATTTTCATTGGAAACTAGAATTCATGGATGTATAAACTTCTTAGTTGATCTTTATTCAAATGTATATCTGCCACAGCCCATTCTAAAGGTACCCTGAAGAGTGCTTTCTATCCTGTTGTGCATGTCACTGCATCAGTGGCAAAGAAAAGAGGAAAAACACAGTTTGTTATCAAATCATAAAATTCATGTTCTACCCACCTAACAGGCAAAATGCCACAAGCTAAATTTCTAGATGAGATTTTTATTGGGATCATGACAGATGTGACATTATTATGTCCTGGAAATTTCACATTGTAGGACTCGTAAGGATATAAAGCACTATCTTTTACAGCTGGGATAATGATTATGATAAAAAATGCTGTGCTAATATAAGTGCCATTTGAACTATTTACTGTAACATCTGTGGGGGGATTCAGAAGAAGATACAGAAATGTGTTTGGGGACATTTCTTCTAATCTCTAAATACATAGATACAAAGGAAATGGAAACTACCAGTTTACTTACTGGGGAGGGGAAAGTTTTCTAGTGTATTAATAGAAATGGGCTCAAGCCACAAAGTTCAGAGCCAGATCAGGATTTTTGGTACTTCACAATCCACAGATGTTCAGATTCAGGCATTTGGTCAATTCCGTTATAAAGATAGATCTGGGTTCCCATTTTGATGACTCCAAAATAGGATCTTTGTTTGGACCTGGCTTTTGCTTTGGGTCCATCTGTCCCTAGAAGTAAAAGAATTGTGGTTTTGAATGTAATTGCTTAGACTATTTTAGTTGTATTACTGACGTACTTGGTATTGTTGTACTATAGCTTGAGTTCTCCAGAATCACTGCAATGTGGACTTGTACCAAGTAGCAAATGCGTATATGCAGAGCTGTATCACGTAGATTAAAAGCAGATTTTGGTTGAGTTTTGTTCATAATTAAAATGCCCCTTCTCCATGATCTGTGGTGCAGAATTTGTGAAAATAAGAATAATTAACAGATTAAATCTTTGAGGATGGTAAAGTGACTAATAGGAAAATCAAGTTTGCTGATGAAGTAGTGGGTAGTGATTTTTTTGATTCCCTTATGCTCTAGTTGTATAAATTCAATTAAGTGTTACTTTAATATAAAAATGCATCTTATATAAATATTAAAATTAAATATGAATCTGGATGATTTAGGGGATTGTTAATAGGTTCACACAGCTCTGTCTATACATAGCAAAAAACATAATCAGTCATTGACCATTGAGTCACGTGGGTGGGAGGGTGGGTGGGGGTGTACGTACGAGGATGACCCTAACAGTGATACAAGGATGCAGCAGTATGTACCACGAGAACAATAATAAATGTACTCTTGACACTAATTATTGCCTCGCCATCATGCTGCTCAGCATGACAAATGAGGGAGGCTGCCATCTCATTTACATCATGACATAATTTTAAGTAAGGGCAGAAATAGATAATGCTCCTTTTACTCGGCATGCAGCACTCAAAAGGAGAAGGGAAGTTGTTTGTCAAAAGAGCTGGTTAAATAAATAAACTTGCAACTGTTATATCCTTGTGGGCAACAGTTTTAGGAAGAAATCACTAGAGACACAGAGAGCTGTAGATCTTAAAAGCAGACATTTATTGCCACGCACTGAACTTACCAAAAACCAGCCAAAACTGGCTGGCCTATCCCCTAATAATCTAACTGAGTTGCCATGGCAACAACAAGATTCTATTACCACGATGACCAAATACACAACAGATTCCTCCCCCCTTAATGAGAACATCCCCTAAATAAAACAAATGCTAAACTAGAGAAGGAGAGTAGACTGCCTCCGTTTCTGGCTAGACCCTGGGGATTATTTTGCCCCATAACCGTGGATTCACCCTACCTAAAGATTCAGCCATTGAGGAGGCCTTCTGTCTTTTGGTGGATTATGGTGCACTTCTGGTGGTGTTGCACCTGAAAGTGTCTTGGGTGCAGGCCTGACAATGGGCTCAGGGTTCATAGTGCGAATGGGTGAGGATGTGGTATCAGCTCATTCTGGGGAGGAGGGTATCTCTGCCACCAGCAGTAATGGAGGGGGAAAGTCAGGAGTAGGTGACTCTTGATTCGGTGTCTCGCTGGAAGTGGTGAAGTCAGGCAACTCAACTGAAGATGTGTCCTGAGGACTGGTATTACCTGGCAACAGCTCATCTATATGTTGCCGCCAGGTGAGATCCTCTGCAGTCCAGACTTGTAGGAAACAGATCCTGTTTGAGCGATGACAGTGGCAGGGACCTATTTAGCTCCAGAAGTATAATTCTGAGGCAAAATCAGCTGTCCCGGGCTAAAGGTTCGGTCTTTTGCCCTGGGTGCACGCCTGATGACTTGATCTTGCTGCTGACATTGCACAATTTGTCAGGGTTCAGAAGATTTCAGCAGATCAAAGCAAGTGTGCAGCTGTCGTCCCATCATTAGAAAGGCAGGGGATGCCTTAGTCATAGCATGAGGTATGTTTCTATAGGATAGTAAGAAGGTGTCCAGATGCTTTTGAATGGATAATTGTCCCCTTGCCAATTTCAAAGCTTGTTTCATTGTCTGAACAAATCTTTCATCTAATCCATTCATGGATGGATGATATAGTGCTGAAGTGATGTGGTGTGTCCCATTTGCCTTCATAAAATTTTGAAACTCCTGAGAGACGAACAGTAGTCTGTTGTCACTCACAAGTTGTTCTGGCAGACCAAAACAACAAAGAGTCCCTGTAGTTTTTGGATAATACTCTCTGCAGTAGTGGATTGCATTATAGAGACTTCTTGCCATTCAGAATGGGTGTCTACCACCATCAAGTGGGCCAGCAAAGTCAACATGAATACATTGCCACAGGTTTTCAGGCCAGTCCCATGGGTGTAGGGGGTGCCCACTGGGCTGTATTCCTCACATCCTGACATGACATACAAGTTGGGGGGGAAGAATAGCTCAGTGGTTTGAGCATTGGCCTACTAAACCCAGGGTTGTGAGTTCAATCCTTGAGGGGGTCACTTAGGGATCTGGGGCAAAAATCAGTACTTGGTCCTGCTAGTGAAGGCAGGGGGCTGGACTCAATGACCCTTCAAAGTCCCTTCCAGTTCTAGGAGATAGGTATATCTCCAATTATTTTTTTTTCTTGCCTTCTCTTCACTACCACTGTCCAATTCAGGCCACCAAAAATAGCTTAGTGTAATTTCCTTCATGTGCACTATTCCACAGTGACCGGAACATAGCTGTTCTAACATCTGTGATCTCAGTGGTGGTGGGATAATGACACATCTCCCCCACAACAAACAACCAGATTGGATTGATAACTCCGTCCTCCTGGACATGTAGGTAACAAGGTCAGGTAAGACTGGAGAGGTTTGTCGAGATGTTCCATGCGTAACCAGGTCCATAACTTGGGACAATACTGGGTCAACATGAGTTACCTTCTTTACCTGAGTATCAGTGATGAGTGTATTCTCTATCTGTTCAAAGTAAAAGATTTCCTTCTGGGCAATATCTTGACATTTGACTGGCAAAGGCAGCCTTGAGAGACCATCTGCATTGCTGTGCAGAGTGGATTTACGATATTTGATTTCATATGTGTGCACTGAAAGCAACAATGCACAAGATTACATACAACTAGCAGCTAACGGGGGAATGCCTGTATAGGGTCCAAAAATTGAAGTCAGAGGTCGATGGTCTGTGAGAAGCGTAAATTTCTGTCCTAACAGGTACTGATGAAACTTCCAAATTCCGAAAACGATTTCCAATGCCTCACATTAGATTTGGGCATAGTTAATTTCTGCTTTGCTTAGAGTGCGTGAAACAAAATCAATAGGCTTCTCTTCTCCTGAAGGCATAATGTGTGACCCCACCACTCCCACTCCATAAGGGGAGGCATCGCAGGCCAACTGTAGGGGTAAGGATGGATCAAAGTGCATCAGAACGTCAGAATTTAGCAATGTTAAATACAGCATCACAGGCTTCAGTCCACTTTGAGGCCTTGTTCTGCTCAAGGAGTTCATGAAGTGGTTTTAGCAGTGTGGCTAACTGTGAGATGAATTTTCCATAATAGTTCAATAGTCCTAGAAATGAGCGAAGCTGGCTAACATTTTGAGGAGGGGGATCCTCCACAATAGCCTTAACTTTTGCAGGGGCCTTATGAAGACCCGTAGCATGAATGATGTGTCCCAAATATTCAACAAAGGGCTGGAACAATTCACGCTTGTCTTTGCGGACTCATAGGCCATAGTCTTCCAGTCTTTGTAGGGTAGCCTCTAAATACTTTAGGTGATCCTCCTCATTCCTTCCAGCGACTAAGATGTCGTCCAGATAGCACTGAACTCCTGTCAAGCCACACAAGATCTGGTCCATAGCCCTCTTGAACAGGGCGGGAGCAGACGTTTTTCCAGAGAGTAGGCGACACTATCATTAAGGCCCTTTATGTTCACAATAGTCAACAGCTCTTGGGACTTTTCATCGATGTGCATCTGTAAATACGCTTAACTCAGATCAATCTTACTGAACTTTTGTCCCCCAGCCAGGCCTGCGAAGAGGTTATAGATGCGGGGGAGTGGGTTTTGCTGTGCACACAACACTGGATTGACAGTGACTTTAAAATCACTGCAAATCCAGAGGGAGCCATCTTTCTTCATTATTGGAATGATAGGAGTTGTCCATGGGCCTATGGGTAACTGATATGAGGACTCCATTTGTGACTAGGTACTCCAGGTCCATTTCAACTTTCACCGTGATGGCATATGGCACAGTTCGGGCTTTCAGATATTTTGGTTGACTGTCAGGTTTAATGTTCAATGGCACAGTGATTCCCTTCATACTTCCCAGATCCTGTCCAAAAACATCAACATGTTTCCTTAATATAGCAGTCAGACTGGTTTCTTTTTCTGTCATTTGGTGCACTTCTGCCCAGTTCAGCTGAATCTTCCTAAGCCAAGACCTACCCATTAAGGCTGGGCAATTACCTCTCACCACAAACAATGGCAATTTAGCAGCCTGTCCATTGAGCTCCACCTTAACATCAGTAGTGCCCAACATGGGTACAGCTTCTCCCATATACGTCTTCAGAACGGTTTTTGTTGCCTTAAACAGAAGATGCTGTAACTTTTCTTCATACACAGTCTCAGAGACCAGCAAGATGGCTGCACTGGTGTCCAGTTCCATGCATATAGGTTTGCCATCCAACAATGGAGTTACCCAGTATTCAAGTGAGCCCACTGCCAAAGACAAAATGTGGAGTGGCACTTATTGTGATGAGGTGTCTCCCTGGGTCTGCTCTAGGGTATGCAGATTTCCCTTTTTGGTTGGCCAGACCATAGGACTCTTTCTTTTATTTACAGACACACTCAATATGTCCCTTTTTGCCACAGTGTTGACACACCAGGTCCTTACACCAGCATTCTGATGCCTGGTGAACTGGCTTACCACAGTGGTAACATTCCTGACTCTCCACAGTTTTGTGGATAGGTTCTTGTGACACCTTATGCACCCTAGGGGATGCATAGATGTATTGCGCCTCCTTTGTAGCCAGTTCCATGGAGACCGCAATATCAACAGCCTTCTGTAAGGTAAGCTGAGCCTCTACCAATAGGCGCTTCCATATAGCTTCACTGTGCAGACCACACACTAACCTGTCACGTAGGGCATCATTTAACATCTCCTTAAATTCAGTGTTCCGCAAGCTTTTTCAAAATCGTTACAAATTGTACAACTGTTTCGTCGTCTTCTTGGTCTCTTTTGTGGAACCTATATCTTTCAGCAATTACCAATGGCTTGGGGAAAAAATGGGACCCCAGGATTTCCGCAATGTCACTGTAAGATTTAGTCTCAGGCTCAACAGGGTGTAGTAAGCTGCATAGCAGGGAGTAGGTCTTAGCCCCTACAATACTTAAGTATACTGGCACCTTCTTCTCTTCTGTAATGTCATTTGCAATAACAAAAAGCTCAGAACTCTCAGTATATACATGCCATTGCACTATAATATCCTCAAAAGGTTCCAGTGGCCCTGTAAGTGTAGCCATGGTTTTAGTTTCAGTTTGCAGTCAGTGCAGACAAGCCAGTTCTCACCCCCTTCCAGCAGAAAAAAGGGGCTTTTTTTGCACTTTGACTTCTATTTCCTTCTGTTGCTAGGGCAGCACAGGATTCCCACCTTCATCACCATGTTGTGAGATCCTTGGAGACAACAGTTTTAGGAAGAACTCACTTGAGACACAGAGAGCTGTAAACCTTAAAAGAAGCCATTTATTGCCACACACTGAACTAACCAGAAACCAGCCAAAACTGGCTGGCCTATCCCCTAATAATCTAACTCAGTTGCCATAGCAACAACAAGATTCTATTACCACGACAACCAAATACACAACAGCAATGAATAATTAATCCAACTAATTTAGCCTTTTATTCTGCTGTTGGAATATACACACAAGCAGATCATAATTTCCATGAATTTATCTGTTAACATTTATTCAGGTAGTATTTTTAGTTCATAGTCAATTCTGCTGATTGATTGTGAACAGTTAGCTGTGAATATTCCCTATTTAAAATTGGAGCTGTTTTGGTTAGTCTTAATGGGTCAGAAGTTTCTGTTGCCTCATTAAACAAGCATGGAAACATTAGCAGTGCAAATATTGCTACGTACAAATTTAGTGTTTCCACAAACACTGATGCCAAAAATATCTCAAACACTTGGAAGTTCAGAGAAAGCAGCACAAAAGGGGCCCAGGTACTGCTAAAGCAAAGTAATCTAAAAATCAGAGTGAATATTCATGGCAGACTTTTTTTTCAGTATCCTCCAAGCTCTGTTCATCAGCCAGGATGACAGCACCTTCCTGACACCAGCAATTGATAGCAGGTGATAGAGAGAACCTGGAGAAGACACAGCCTTAAGGAGCTGGGAAGGGTGCTAACAAAATTTCCTAAACTGACTTTATCAGGGAACATTAGATTTCTAATAACTTTAAAAGTATACAACACAGAAAAACAACACTGTTCATCAATAGGAGACATGGTTATTAACAGTGAGACAGTTTTCAGTATATTGTAATAAAAATAAATATCACCCCTAACATTGTAACAGGTCTCGGACTCCACGAGGGGAGCACCTTAGAGGCAAAGGAACAACTGCCTGTAATGACCATCCTACAGTTGGCTTGAGAAGGACCTGAGCCACTTCAGGACACTTCAATTCATGCCTGTAGCCTCAGAAGTATTTGGTGATTAATGATCTCAAATGCCATAGAGAGGTCCAACAGGATAATTATAGATTCCTTCCTTTAATTATGGTCAGGAGGAGATCATCCAACACAGCAACAAGTGCTATCTCTGTACTTGTTACATAATGCCTTATGTCCTTGTGAAGGGTGTTCCAGGCATTCACTCCCCCTGCTGAAAATCTTGCTGCTTTGGTGCACCCCTTTAAGAAAAGAGTGGCAGCAAATTCTGGATCTTCAAGGTTGCCTAGAAAGCCTTTCCTAGGTGTGTTGCTGATGGAATCGGGGAGTCTGGGTCCTCCAGCAGTTAGAAGGGCTGGGAGCAGACAGCAGCACATCAGGGCTTAGCAGGCCAAATAAAAAAGGGGCTGGATGCTTCTATCAAATGGCCGTTCCTGGTGAAGGGGAGGGAGGAAGGATCTTCTCTCTGCTATAACCCAGGAAGCCAGTTCTGGCTGAGCACACTTTGCATTTGTCATTGAGAGACCTTTTCAATTTACTCTATGCAAGTGTAAAGTCCGATGGGCTGATCTGAGTTATACACTGATTGGACTATTGAAAACTAGTTGAGCTTACTTTACTTTATTGCCTACTGGTGGCTCAGGTGAGCTGGTGAGCTGAAGACTCAATGAGTAGGTTGTAGGATACTGGGAGCAGACAGGTGTCATTGGAGACTCTTTTGTGAGCTTCCCCATTACCTTGCTTAAAAAGCAAAGTTAGACATCAAGCAGTATTTTGCTCTGCCACTATCTTTCTGTGATGGTTTCTCTAGTATTATTTGGACTATTGCATTCTTTAAGGTTCTAGGGTTGACTCTCCTCATCAAAGGAAGTACTGACAGTCCATCAGTGGGGATCCTGTATGTTTTCTACTTGTTTACCATCCAGAAAGGGCAGTGGTCAGAGTGACACTGGTGGTACTTTTTGCCATCATTGCTTCTATCACTACATCTTGTGTGGCTAGATCAAATTCTTGAAAGGAGAGTATGGGGGAAAGGTGGATAGGTTCTTCTCTCCCTGGAAGACAAAGGGTTATGTGTTCTAAGGCTGACATCCCTCTTTCTAAACTTTGTGACAAGTTGGCAGTAACCTCCATCAAATCACCCTTAAATTACAGCCCCTCTGTTGACAGGTGTTAATACTTTCCCAGCAAGGTTGAGTGGTTGCTGCTGACTCACTGAGGCATGTTGTTCGTTCCCCACCACTTGGCTATAAGGGAAATACAACTGGTTTTCTAGGGAAAAGAGTGGTATGAGCTGAGCATTCCTGAGCTAGGAAACTTAAGAGCAATGAAGGCTAGGAAGGTCGTTTGAGCTGAACTTTGTTGTACTGTTAATTTCTGTGCTTCTGAAAACAGACTTCAGGAATGAGGTAAGTGTGGACTGTGTTAGAGAGCAGGTTGGGAAAAGCATCTCCTCCTCACAAACATGGCCATGGAGACACAGAAGGGCTCCTGGACCATCAACCTATTCTGCTTACCACCCACCCAACCATCAAACTACATGGATGAGGGTGTCCCAAACTGCAATCAAAATTGGAAATTCAAGGTCCTGCCAACCCTTTTGTGAAATTTTGGTTCTTTTATTAAACAGTTGTATTCCTCTCCCTTCTTATGGATCAGCACAGGGGAACTAATAGAACTATAGAAACATGCACAGCCTGCTTTTTCCTAGACTAGAGAGTTGCAGTTCAGGGATGCTGGAGGCTCCATCATCCCTTCTTTGCCTCTGATTAGATCACACCACTCCACAGCCCAGCATGTGCAGCTTTTCAGTACATGCATGTCCCAGAAAGCTGTAAATAGACAAGGCTTTTAAGCCGTTCAGTAGTGCACAAGTCCTGTGGTTTTGGATAGGTCACGTCTTTTGAATAAGAAATTGTTTTAAAATGTGAAAAAAAAATGGGTAAGTTGTTTGTTACATGCTGTGTTATGTGATGCTTGCTCCTCACTGTACTAGAAAGCACTGTGGTTCAGCAGTTTGAAATGATGTATAGATTTGGAAAGATGATGTCCTTTCTTACCATCACTGCCATCTTACAAGGAGGAATGTGTAACTAATGGCCCAGACCATATGACACCATGACACATCATAAACCTATTGTGTAATTCCTAATTAGAAGCAAGCAAAATGCAGCTCATGCAACTAAGCAGCCAGGTTGTAAACTATAGAAAGATTATATGAAATAAGCGGCACACATTAAACCAGTGATTCAGACTGCCCTCAAAAGAAAGGCATAATCCATTCAGCACACACTATTCAAGAAAGCATGCTCTCCACTGTCAAAGCTTCAGGAAATTGCTAAATTTGAGTTCTCAAATTATAGAATGTGGCTGTTGCATAATATTATAAGTTAATTCTGAAGAATTTGGCTTATTCATCAAGGAGAGACATCTTTCACCGGCTACAAGCTGGAGTAAGCTAGTGAAGTTCCATACAAAACATTGTCTGCCAAGGCATGCCATTTAGGAAACAGCTCTAACACTTGCAAAGTATAAGGGAGATTGGTTATTCCTACCTACCTCCACCTCAGTGATTCCTTAGGCCCCAAATTTATTCAAACACATGCCTAACTTTATGCAGATGAGTAATCCCATTCATTTCAACTTAAAGTTAAGCATATGCTTAAGCATCTCATTGAATGTGGGCCTTAGATTACAAACTACTTGCAGTAGGGACTGTCCCTCATATTGTGGTCACAATGTCTACCATGGGGCCTTGTTCCTTGAGCAGCTAGGATTGCCAACTCTGACTGAAGCTATTCTGGGAGATTTCTTTTTCCAACCTGACATAATGTCATTTTCTTAAAATATCCTATTAAAATATCCTGGATAGCTTTCAATAATCACTGGGAGATCAATTCCAATTCCGGGAGACTCCAGGCCAATCCTGGAGGGTTGGCAACCTAATGAGTGGCCTTTCGGCACTATCACAATACTAATGCTACTACTAATAATAATTAATTTATGATTGATACCAACCTGTGGGTCTAGAGAGCCTCCATGTGTCAATTTACTACCTCAGTTCATGAACATGGTGTGTTTCTCTGTGTGTACTTTTCATTCCCGCTCCAAATGCAGGCCTGGTCTACACTACATAGTTAGGTTGACGTAAACTGCCTTGTGTCAACCTAGTCATGGAAGTGTCTTCATTTAAATTTGGCTTCCATTGACTTTCTATGCTGATTTTAGTAGCACCACAGTCAATGTAATTAGGTCAGTGTTGGTTACGTTGATAGTTACTGGCTTTCAGAAGCCGTCCCATAATGCCCCATACTGACAGTACAATTGATACAAGCACTCCTGGTGAGGTCACACATCTACAACACAAGGAGCCAAGTGTGCACACGCAGGTGATTTAGTAACTGCAGTGGCTGTATGCTGATGTAAGTTAGGTTCCCATAATTCTGTTATGTAGACATGGCCTCAGACAGCAACTTTCTCAATGTTATTGAAGAGTTGCAAGGAAGAGAGCTTTATTGTAACAGGAACTTAGGGCTCTGGGCTGAACTAAGTGATTTTATTTATAACTTTGTTAGACATCTGTTTGCAAATCTGCAGGGTCTGGTACTAACCCTGCCAGAGATTTGTCAACCTCATTATTGAATTGCCAGGAGCATTACCTAGAAAGGTCTTTTCATTCAGCTGATAAGGAAGACTTATCAGCTGTGGGCTTGGAGGCTACCCAGGGTTCTCAAACATCTTGAGAATATTCAGGGTTCATCTAGAGCATTCTGCTGTATGAAATTCAGACTTTTTTATTTTGAAGTTAACTTTCTCCTGTTCCTGAGGGTAAAGCAGTGGCTTTTTTAAAGTAGTCCTGTGTCCATTTCAGCACTCCCAGTGTCTGTGTCACACTGGGTAGGAAGAATATAATGTGATGGCACAAAAGGGGCAAGGCTTCATTCTTAGGATTGATGATGTCTCCTAAGAGTATAAGCCTTGCTGGGGGAGGAGATGCAGTGGCTAAACAGAGATTCCTGGAGGCATTATCCTTTTGTAAGAAATAATGTGTCTGTGAGAACACTGCATGACGCGAGACTTGCTACAGCTGAGAAAAAGTACACTCAGCACTCCTCCAGCAATGCTGGTGCATTAGGAGATGGACTTTCCATTCAGATATACCGCATTAGGGACCAACCGTCAACAACTCACCATACCAAAAACTATGCCCCAACAAAGTCAGCTTGCAGAATGAACTAGGAGGGTGAAAGACTTCCTTAGCCTCCTGGGTCCACAGAAATTATTTTCCCTTGAGTCATAAACATGGGCAGGCAGTTACAATTTGCAGTACTAGAGAACAGATACAGCTATAGAACATTGTGGATTTGTTAATGCTCTGCTGAACTCAGAATACTTCTTATTCAATTATCTTTAATACTTTAATAGAAAGGTTTGATTTAGGGTAATTACGATAATCCTAGTGTTGTTCCAGATAAACACCCTGGAAAATATTCTGTGTTTGATTGTCAAAAAGCTTTTCCTATGAATAAGGAAAATGTGTCTTAAACTGGGATTTGAGAAAGATGGAGAGTCAATGAGGTGGGAAAAAATTCAGATGCTTAAAAAAAGTCCACATTAAAAATTGTAGATTACTTTACTAGGACCTAATATTGCTCCCACTGAAGTTAATGGGATTCTTGGTTTGTCTTAAATGGGAGCAAATTGAGCCCTATGAGACTTCCAGTTGTAACCCTTCTGCATGGTTCCATTGGCCTGACTGGAGCTGCCCCTCCACATATAGAAGTCAAACTATGTCCATAGTTATAATAGGTTAATAACCCTGTCACATGACAAAAGTCACTCTCCTCTGACTCTAATGGCTACTGTTACATGATGTGCAGAATCCAGAGTTCTCAAGGAGCCTAAATACTGGAAGAAATATTCAGTGCTTTATTATGGATCCAGTCAATAATAACAGTTCAGATACTTTCTGCTCTTAAGGCTTTCTGAGAAGCCTGTCCAAATGAAAACACAGCACTTTGCTACAAGCACCATTTGGTGTGCATGCAGAAGAGTAATCATTGTGAAAGTTTATTGTTCCAGGGTGTAGAGGCTCCAAGCTGATCAAAGAAAACAATTTGCTTCCAAAGTTCTAGAGGTTAACAGGTCTCTTGTAAATAGAACTTATGTAAGCTGCAATTAATATGGAAGAAGCTGTACTAGGACATATATCTGCAAGGAAAAGTGTGATGTTTGCATCCACCTCTACATTCAGCCTCAGCCAGCCCATATGCTGCAACTTTAGCACAGTTTTTGTGTGTGAATGATGTATCTGGCAAGAAGGCCATCAAGGACATTGTAAGCCCCAAGACCAGACGTTCAGAGATCACGTGGAGAATTCACAGTCCTGGTTCTCCACTGCCTTGCAGAAAGCATGTTAAGATGTTACTAAATGCATGTAAGATGCTGCTAAATGAGAATGAAGGTATTTTACCTCCAGTTTGCATTCACTTTGCGGAGAGGTAAATGACTACATAAGATGCAAGGCAGTTGACAGGCCTTATATGTTTTGATACGTCCAGTGTAACCCAATCTTAATACAAAAGAGCTGGATAGAAAAACCTTCAGCTTCTAAATAGAATGTTGTTGATGTTAATATTTAATTGTAGGAAGCAAGAAGGTGCTTGTGAATAATTGAAAATTTTCCAACAGAACAATTCTGTTTGGAAAATGCTGACTGGACAAATTCAAAACTTTTCATGGGGATGTATTGATTTCATCAAACTTTTTGATGAGAAAATATCAAAACATTTTGTTTTGGCAAGGTCAAAACACTCCATTTTTGATGCTATTGTTTTGTTTTAACTATAATTTTGAATAGAGAACAGTAGTCAAAATGATAAAGTCAAAACAAAACATTTTGACCTTATTGGAACAAAACTTTTTGATAAGATCAAAAAATATTTTGGATTTTTTTTTCACAAAAAAATCAGAGATTTCAATTTTTCATCTCAATTTGGGACTAAATGAAATTTCAGAATCTCAAAAAATCCCACAAGACAGAAATTCAAGTGGTTTTTTGGCCTGCTCTAAGTAAAACCTATCACCACATTCTACCAAAGGGGTGCTGAAGAGTGTGGTCTGACTACCTCTTTAAAGTTTTGGGTAACTGTCTCTCACCATGTCAGTAAAGGCTTTATAAAGTCTACCTGTCTAAAAAGAGGTCCTGAAGCCGGGTCTCTTTCACACTAACAAATGGCACAGTTGCCAACCTCGCAGTCTGGGTTTATTTTATCATTGTTTACTATTTTCCTTTCAGTCAAAATAAGATTGCAGGACCATCTGAGCAGATATTTACATAACTGTGAAAGTTCAGAGCACACTGAACGAAACAAAATATGTTTTGACTAATTTATGCAAACAAAACATATGGTAAAGGTTCTGAAGCAGTCATTCTAAAACCTTCAAAAAATACTAGTATTCCAAGAAGTCTGGCAGTGGAAGAATTGCATCCAAACTCTGTTCTGTCCTCTGAAACTGGAGAAGATTGCTAAACGCTTCAGCTCCTCATTGTATAAATATGATTAGTTTACTTTACCCACTCCAGTATAGCCATCTCCAAGAATTACAAAATCGTTAGTAGGGCTCCTAAAAATCATGAGTTTGGCTTAAATCATGAGATTTGTTTTTAATATATTTTTGATTCATTTTATTTACATTCTGGTCGTTGAAACTTTAGGGTCCATTCAGGTCATGTTTCAAGCTTTTCTCCCCAATCATAAAGGCTAGAAACATACTTTATTTTTAAATGAATGCTGGGATTCTCATATATTGACATGGCTCCAGGAGCGGGAGCTTTAAGAAAGACACCAAATATCATGAGAGTTAGCAACATTGCCACTTGAAGGGATAATTTCAAGATTATTAGGCCCAAAAGTCAACATACCCACACATTTGTCCAATATTGTTCTTATTAAATATCAGTGATGTGTTGGTCATTAAGTCCTTGATATAGCAGAAAATTAGAGAAGAGACAGGACTTCGGAAAACTGGATTCACAACCAACTCTGTTACAGACTTCCTCTGTGACCTCGTAACATATGTACCAGATTAAGTGTTCACTAATTTGTCATGCCTCCATTTTTGTGTGCTGAACATAAATCCCACTCTGCCTGAATTTCAGGGGTGATGAGGACTCAGCTTGAATCAGCTCCCTTGTTTAGGTGTCTAAATATGGATTAAGGCGCTAACTTTATGGGCCCAAGTTGAAAATTCTGAGCATCAAGAATAAGAAAGGATTTCAAAGTTCTTGACAAAGAAAACAATGTATTATTCCCTTTTTCAGATGGGCACTTAAATGCAGAGAAATTAAGTGATTTGCCCAAATTCATACATTTACTCAGTGGCGAAGTTGGGAATAGTGCACAGGTCTTCTAATTTCTAGTCCCCTTCTAGCCTACCTCCATGCTTTCTTATCTGAGTAGTTGTTGCACGTATCAGATACATTCAGCCTCTCATGTACCAAGCACTCTTGTTTTGCATTTCCTCACAGGTTACCATTTACATTTACAGGCTGTAGGAGTCTTACTCTTTGTATCTTCTGGTCTTTGCAAAAGACAGAAGAAAATTGAATCCTGACAGAACAGGCTTCCAAATTCATTCTCCTCTTAGTATTACATCTGTCCATGCAATACCCTTTGGCATTGCACTGAAATTTATTTTTTCATTATATTAATGGCAGTGTAAGAGATTATTTCTCCAGTCTAACTCAATGATAACTCACATCCAAAAAACACCCATACTTTTTGCCTTATGGTGGTTGCATACAGTTGATTACCAGTCTTGAAACTTGTTGAAAGTTGCTGAGGACCCTTGTATTTAAATGTCAGATATTCATTTTGCTTTTGCACTCTAGATTTTCCATTTTTGATCAGTTCTTCTGATGTTTATATCCAGACCATGTACACGCTTAAATAAAAAGTAAATTAATGTCTGGTAGGCGACTGTCTCTGATCCACTTCTTTTTCATAGTGACTTGTGTAAGGCTTTGAATGTGACTTTATGTTGCCCTGGTGAAATCCAGATTGAGTTCATTTGTGTGATGTGACTAGAGTCTTTGCTCAAGCCCTTTTATTCAACCTCCTGGATCATGCTCTCACTGAAGCCTATGACAGAGCTGTAATTGACTTCATTGTAGGCAGAGGTGTGTCCATTGTGATAGGAATAAGTGTTCCAGACAGTTTCCCAAACTCCAGACAGTCAGTCAATCTCTGGCTGGCAAGATTCAAATATGGAAACTTTAATTACATCAGTGCAGTGCAGGCTCACAGGAGAGGAATCCTTATTCATTATTATAGTATTCCTTCTCAAGTAACTAATATCATTCCTTATAGTTCTACTCTCCATGTAGCTGATGATTGTAAAACACATAAAACTCAGTGTAGTAATGTTGTGCTCGTTTCAAACACTTGCACATTTTGCCTCAGATAGAGAGACAAGACTAGCTCAGTATATGCATTATTCCCTAAAGGAATTTAAAAATATCTTACTATCTTGTTAGGGCAAAATTGGCCCGTTTTTAAGGGTGACCACTGCACTATGCATTCTAATAGCACCTTCAATCCCAGGATTTCAAACAAGTTTAAAACATTAACCAATTAAGTCTTAAAACATTTCTGTCAGTATATCCCTAATTTACAGCTGGAGAAGCTGTGACAGAGGTTAAGGGTAAAATTTTCAGAAACACCTAAGTGACCCAACCAGCCTTGTGATCAGCCCTTCCCCTGTGTGCTTAACGAGGGGCAAGAGCTGACCTAGGCTAAAGAAGGCTTTAAAAGCCAGAGGCCAAGCGACCAAGGGGAGCTTGCGAACAGGGGACAGCCAACAGGGGACAGCCAACAGGGGAGTTTGTGAGGGAGTTTGGGAAGGAGTTGGGGAAACCGCTATGGTGAAGAGGAGCCGCGCTGCTTGTGCTAGCACCCCTTCTGTCTCCTCCACCAGCGCCTGTATCCAGACAGACATTCTGTCCATGGATGTCTCTACCCAGATCCTGGTGTGGACTTGCAGGGACTGTGGCCTGCACTTCCCACTTGTTCACCATCAGGTGGGGGGGGAAATCAATGGTGACAAGGTCTCTGCTGGTGGATCTCTCAGGAGGCAGGTGGAGAGTTACAGGAGGAGGTGTCTAGGCTCAGGAGTATCCATCCCTGGAGAAGTACCTCTGATTAGTCTCATGATGAGACATGCAAGGCTGAGGATTCTCTCAGGTGCAGAGGGCTCCTGCTACACCACCGGAGAAGGATGAGATGGCTCTTGCACAGGGAGGAACTGGCAGCTGGTTACTCGGCTGTCAGTGTTCCACCCCTGCTCCCATTCCCACCCTCCTTTCTGGTGAAGAATCGTTATGTTGGCGCTGGAGATGAGGAGGAGGAGGAAGAAGCGAAGCATGCCCCTGAGGCGAGAGATCCCATCTACCACAACCCAGGAGGAAACGTAGGGTTGTGGTGATTGGAGACTCGATGTGACGGGGGACGGAAGCACCCATCTGTTGCCCTGACAGGCCTCTCGGGAGGTATGCTGCCTGCCGGGGGCCCGTATCCGAGACGTTACGAGGGATTGTCGAGATTGTCCGCCCACTGACTATACCCCATGCTACTCATCCTGTGGGAATCCAATGATACTGCGAGAGGTGATCCTCAGCGATCAAAGGTGATTACAGGCCTGGGAGCACGGGTGAAGGAGTTCGGTGCTCAGGTGTGTTCTCCCGATTCTTCCGGTCAAGGGTAGGGGCCTAGGCAGAGACAGATGCATCCTGGAGGTAATGCCTGGTTGCGTGAGATGGTGTCGTCAGAGGGCTTTGGCTTCCTCGACCACGGACTACTGTTCCAGGAAGGAGGACTGCTAGGCAGAGATGGACTCCACTGTAGGAGGGAGAGCATTTTTGGACTCGACTGGCTACCTAGTGAGGAGGGCTTTAAAACTAGGTTCGACGGGGAAGGTGACAAAGCCAAGGTAAATCTCAAAGAGGAACCGAAGAGGGATGAATTGGGGATGCGGGGTTGTTAAGGCAGGGAGAAAAGAGAAAAGTATCGGAACTGGGAGTGGGGGAATCAAATCATTGCCTTAAGTTCCTAATGAAGCCCTTATATCTAGGTGGTAGGAAAGAGAACACAGGAGCAATTCAAGGAGGAGATGCAACAGGGGAAATAAGCAGTAGAAGAAAGTAGGGCAGTTGGCTGAAATTTTTAATGCCTGTACACAAAGCGAGGAGACTGGGAACAGAGGAGAATTAGTAGTACTGGCACAGACAGGAAATCATGTTAGTTGGATATACAGAGCAGTGGTGGGATAGCTCGCTACCTGGAGCACTGCCATGAGATGGGTTAAGCTCGTTCAGGAAGATAGGCGGGGCGAAGAGGGGGAGGGAGTACGCTGTATGTAAAAGAGCTGTAATGAATGTCGAGCTCCACTACAAAATGGGAATGAACAGTTGAATTTTTGGGCTTAATTTAGAGGGATGGTACAAGGGGGATGTTATGGGTGGGTGTTTTGCTACAGACCACCAGACCAGAAAAGAGAGGTGGATGAGGCTTTTTACAGAACTAGCAGAGTCTGTAGATCACAGGGCCCTGGTTCTCGATGGGGATTTCAATATCCTGATACTGCTGGGAGAGAAATACAGCAGTGCCAGCATTCCAGAAGTTTTTGGAGATCGCTGAGGACAACTTCTGGTACAAATGCTGGGGACCCAACGAGGGCCTTACGCTCTTCGACCTCTCTCACAAACAGAAGAAAGAGTTGATCAGGGAAGTAAGTGTGAACGGGCAACGTAGGTGCAGCAGTGATCATGACATGGTAGAGTTCAGAACCTCTGGTCAAGGAAGGAGGAGAGAAGCAGAACGCAACCTGGATTCAGAAAAGCGGATTTGCTCCCTTAGAGAAATGATGGCAGATTCCCGGGAGAGCTGAACTGAAGGGGAATGGTTCCAGGAAGTGGCAGTTTTTAAAGAAACCATGCTCAGAGCCAGAAATACCTATACCGATGTGCAGAAAGAACACAACGTAGGAAATGCCCAGACATGTGCTTAGCAGGGAAACTCAGTGGTGAGTGAAGCAAAAGAAGGAACTTCTACAAAAAATGGATAGCTTGGGACGATGGACTGGGAGGCATATAGATTTGGCTCGGGCCTGCAGGGATAGAATCAGAAAGGCAAAGGGCAATTTGAGCTGAAACTACAGCAAGGATGTGAAGGATAATGGAGGGGGTTTACACGAGATGTATAGCAAACAGAAAGAGGATTCGGAGGTGGTAGGTCCTCTCAATGAGGGGCAGGTATCCTCAGTGGTGAAGATATGGAAAAGGCTTGAAGTATCATTTCCTTCTTCACTCTCCAGTCTTTCGGGCAAGACTTTTCAACTCCCAGACTACTACATGGGAAACACGAACGAGAGGAGGAGAGCAGCCTCTGTGATAGAGGGTTTCAGGTTAGGGACTACTTAACGACGTTTAGACGTGCACAAGTCTATGGACCGGACGAAATGCACCGAGAGGTGCTGAGGGAGTTAGCTGATGTGATTGCGAGTGCGCTGCCATATCTTGAAAATTCCAGGCGAACAGGAGAGGTCCCAGAGGACTGGGAAGAAACAAATGGTACCTATCTTTAAGAAAGGGAGAAACAGGAGGACTCCAGGGGAACTACGCACCAATCAGGTCTCACCTCAATCCTGAAAAATCATGGAGCAGGGCTGAGAGGATCCATCCTGAAACACTTAGAGGTAAAACAATGTGATCAGAAGCAGTCATCATGATTCACCTAAGGTAAATCATGCTGAACCAACCTGATCTGCTTTCTATGGATAGATGACTGGACTTCTGGATGGGGGCAAGCTGCTGATGGTTGTATACCTGGGAACTTAGTTAAGTTTGACACGGTTTCCCACAGCATTCTCATCCAGCAAACTAAGAGTATGGGTTGGAGGAATGGATGTGAGTGGATGAAACTGGCTGAATCAACGGGCTCAGCGGTATATCAATGGCAACTCGCTAGTTGGCGACTCGGTATACAATTGTGTGCCTCAATGCGGTTCTTCTTCGGGCCCGGTTCCATCACCAAGTGGTTATAGATGCAGGGTCATTGATGATGAGAGAGAGATGACAATTAAGTAAGATTTTGCAGATGACACCCAAGTTTGGGGGGAGTGGTGACACGCTGGAGGGCAGGCGATGGATCAGGGAGACTTAGACAAATTGGAGAAGTGGGCCACAAGAAACCTCATGATTCAACAAGGACAAGTGCAAAGTCCTGCTCTACTTAGGAAGAAAAAACCCCATGCACTGCTACAGGCTGGGGACTGTTTGGCTACAGTAGCAGTGCTGAGAAAAGGATCTTGGGTTACGGTAGATGGAAGTTGAACATGAGCCTACAGTGTGCCCTTGTAGCCAAAAGGCTAATAGCATACTGGGCTGTATTAGTAGGGTGTGCCAGCAGATCGAGGGATGTTAATTATTCCCCTCTATTTGGCACTGGTTGAGGCCGCATCTGGAATATTGTGTCCAGTTTTGGGCGCCGCACTACAAAAAGGCGTGGAACAATTGGAGAGAGTCCGGGGGGCACAAAAATGATTAGAGGACTAGAGCACATGATTATGAGAGAGACTGAGGATAGGCTTATTTAGCCTGCAAAGATGAGACTAAGGGATTTTGATAGCAACCTTCATACGTACTTAAGGGTGCTCCAAGGAGAGGGAGCTAGGCTGTTCTCCAGTGGTGACGGAGGACAAGAACAGGGAGCAATTGGTTTGAAGTTTGCTAGTTGCGAGTCGAGGATAGGCGATTTAGGAAAAAACTTTTCTGACTAGGAGAGTGTGTGAAGTATGAATGGGTTACTAGGGAGGTGGTAGAATCTCCAATCTTAGAGATATTAAGGTCCACTAGACCGCACCCTGGCTGGGATTATTTAGGGAAAGTGGTCCTGCCTTTAGCAGGGGGTTGGACTAGATGACCTCATGAGGTCCCTTCCAACCTTTTGATTCTATGATTCTATGATTCTATGACTTAGGAGCCTAAATCTAACTGAAAGTCCATAGGACTCAAGTTCCAAAGTAAATAGGACTTAGGTTCTTAAGATGCTTAGGACCAGAATTGCAAAGGTATTGAGTTGCCTAAAGGTGCAGGTACATGCCTAATGGTAGTTATAAAAATTCCTAAGCAGGTGAGGCACTTAATGCCTGTTGAAATCAATAGGAGTTAAGCATTTAACTCATGCAGATGCTTGTGAAAATCCCAGTGGCCATCTAGCTGCACCTTTAGGTGCTTAAGTACCTTTGAAAATTCTACCCTCAGTGACTTCCACATGATCATACACAAGAACACATATGGCAGAGTGGTAGAATCTGGCACTCCCACAGGACTGACCTTCCCCTCTTATACAGAATTATATGCAGGGCAAGACTAGGGAAGTGCTTCTTGCTCTGCCTCATTGGCTCAAAGTGAGGCATTTTACCTCAGTGATACACAATGCTTCCATCATGCAGGGGAAGCACACCCCCACAAGAGAGTATGCGTTGCCTTCTGTAGCCAACCAACTCTAACAGCCACTGTGGCAGGTAACAGGGCCATGCCTCTTCCACACTCCCTCTCAGGTGACTTGCACCTCATGAGGTGCTGTAGGGGTGCAGCCCGCAATACACACTACAACAACAGTGCTGCAGATGTGCTTGCCTCGTGCATGAAGGTACTACGGTGGTGAGGGTGGGAGATTTCTTCCTTCCTCTACATAATCACAATGGTCCCTTCTGACCTTAGAAACTATGAATTAGAATAAAAAAATTCTTAAGAGGGAACACTAGTAAAAGGGATACATTTTCTTCTAGTGTTTTTCAGTTACTCCATATCGAGCCACTCTAGAAATAAGTGATTCATTCTAGGCTCAAACTTTTATTTGTTGTCACTTGTTATTTAAAGAGAACTATCATGGCATGGCATTAGTTCTATAGTCGTCATCGTTGTTGTCATCATCATGTTCCTATTATGCCTCTGGCGTTTAGGGCAGTGACGAAGCTCCTCCACTCATGTCTCTTTCTGGCAAGTCTTTCAATGGTTCCCCAGCTGTGCCCCAGATTTTTCAGTTTGGCTTCCACAGCTCTTTGTCATGTTGTTTTCGGGTGGCCTCATTTTCGCTTGCCTTCAAGTGTCCATCTTATTGCTACTCTGGTGACGGAATCAGTTTTTATCTGAAGCACATGGCCGATCCATCTCGAACGCCTCCCGGCAATGATGGTGCTCAGATCCTCTTTGCTGCACTGTGTCAACAGATCTTGGTTTGTGATTGTTCTGGGCCAAAAGATATGAAGAATTTTTCTGAGGCAGGTTGTATGGAATGAAGACAGTTTGAACATGTCATACTTTCTCATTCCCCGGCATTCTGCACTATAAAGTAGTGTTGAAAGTACGCAGCTTTGATAAATCTTGAGTTTGGTTTGGTATTGGTATTTGATTTGAGTATTTTGATGATTGCCAGACTGTATTTAAGCTCCTGAAGGTGTTCCTAGCTGTATTGATTTTGTTTCCGGTGTCTTGGCTTGTTCCACCATCCTGGCTGATGGTGCTGCCCAAGTATGTGAATGTTTCTACAGTGATAAGAACATAATCCTCTATCCGTACTGGCGATGGTGAGGTAATATTAAAGCTCATGATATCTGTCTTATTGCGGTTGATTTTCAGTTTAATTTGCTGGCTGAATGCATTGAGTTGAGTTGTTTTTTCTTGTATATAGTGTTGGGTATGTGACAGGAGAGCGACATCATCTGCGAAGTCCAGGTCTTCAAGGGATAAGAAGAGTGTCCATTTAATGCCTCTTGGCATGTCTTCTGTTGTACGCAGCATTACCCAATCGATGGCAATGCTGAAGAGGATTGCAAACATGACACACCCCGACAAACTCTTGTTTTGACTTCAAAACTGAGCTCATGTGATCAACATTGCATGTAAAGTTGAAATAGAAGCTTTTGATGACACTGATTATATGGAAAGGAATATGCCTGCAGAATCCACCATAGGCTGGTCCTGTGAATGCTATCAAAAGCTTTCTCAAAGTCTATGAAATTTATGTAGAATTCCTGTTGCCATTCTAAGCACTGTTCTATTATGTTTTGTAGAGTGAAGATCTGGTCTGTGCATCCATGCCCTTTCTGAAAACCAGCTTGCACTTTTCTGAGAACACTATCAACTGCCTCTGATATATGGTGGATTATGATTTTACACAATACTTGGCTTGGCACAAATAAAAGTGTGATACCATGCCAGTTATTAAATCACTGAGAGTTCCTTTCTTTGGTATCTTCACTATAACCCCTTTGGTCCACTCATCTGGCACTTTTTCCCTTTCCCAGACTGATGTAAATAGAGGTACCAGGATAGATGCTGCTAATTTAGGATTTACCTTGAACACTTCTGCATTCAAGTTATTCTTGCCAGGAGCTTTCCCACATTTTAGGGATTTGATGTCTTGAATGATCTCTTCCTTAATTGGGCTGTCTGTGCTGATATCAAGATCTTTTTCTACGTTCTGGATGTTTGCTTCCTCATTAGGTAGCTCCCTGTTCAGCAATTCTTTGAAATACTCTGTCCAATGCATTTCTTTTTCTTTTTCAGTTGTTTGTAGGTGTCCTTGTTTGTTCCTGATGAGAGTGTTTCTTGGTTTCTCCCATTTACCACTGATAAGCCGCGTCATTTTGTAGACGGTTCCTTGTTCACCACAAGTAGCTGCATCCTCTGTTTTGTGTTGCCAGATTATCAATATAGTGCCATTTGTCCGCTCTCACAAGGCGTTTGACTTCCCAGTGTGCCTAGCTATACTGCTGGTGGTATTTGTCCTTTGGCTTCTGGGATTTTGTGTCTAAAATGTTTTTCTTCATGGCTCATCTGATTTCTGTGGCATTCCATGTGCTGGGTATAATCCACTTCTTTCTTCTCTTCTGCCTGTAGCCTAGGCAGGCTTCACTGCTCTGTTTATAAATTTTATAGTAAATAAATGTATGAATTCTATAGTATCCTTCCCAATTTTTAATGTAACAAATCTTTAAGTTACTCTTAGAAAATAGACTCATAAAAAGGGCAGACAGAAGGAAGTCCATGTGCTGTTTTGTAATATGTCCAGCATTACTTAAACTAGATAAATACCGAAACCCTGCAGTCTTAAATCTGCCCTTTCTCTCACAAAATCCTGTGAGATTAGGAGACCTCCACTAATCAAATGCCAACATTTGAAAACCAGCACCCAATGCAAAATATATTGCTAGGGCCATGGGATAGATGAATTAATTACCCATAAGTCTTCAAAGGTGAACTTTAACTCTTTCACACTGCCTAAAATGAATTCTGAAATCCCAAATTCCAGGTATTTGTCTGCACATCGGTTACTATTCCACAAGCGCCTATTACACTGCTCTACAGCCAAAATGCTTCTGAAATAAATGTAGTCAAACTTTACTAATTCTGGGTCACTGAGAACGAAAATGATGCTTAAAATTGTTGATTGGCTCTAGTCTAGCTGTTGGGCTCCAGACTACAGCAGTGGAATCTCCTG
>NC_133770.1:243319242-243351153 GCF_003597395.2 Chelonoidis abingdonii
AAAAACTTAAATATCTTAGAAACAGTAGCCAATCAGTTGTTTTAATTGTCATATTTGAATTCAGCACATCAAAATACATAATAAATACCACATTTTATCTCTGAAGCAGATGACTTCTCAAAAATTGTAGACCAGTGTTATATTAGTTATATGCAGTGTTGTTATAGCGTGTCAGTCTCAGGACACTAGAGAGACAAGGGGATGAAGTAATATATTTTATTGGACCAACTTCTGTTGGTGAGAGAGACACGTTGTCAAGTTTATATAGAGCTCACCTGCCTTGTTTCTACTGTATTAGTGAACATGAAGCAACGAGGTAGAAGATTCCATCCCACTCTCACATGGTCCATTTGACCTTTCCTGTGTCCAAGGGATTTACTTTCAAATGGGATAACAAATCCTGAAAATAAGCATTCAGTTGAGGTTTTTTTAAACATCTTTCTTATATTATGGGCCAGGTTGCGACCAGCTGCATAAAGAGGTAGAGCAGTGGTTCCCAAACTGGGGTTTGTGAACCCCTGGGGGTTCACGAAATGTTATAGGGGGTTCCCTTGGCAAATTGTTCCAATGGTTAATTAAAAATATATGCCTTATTTCCAATGTGAATTTGTCCAGCTTCAGCTTCCAGCCATTGGTTCATGTTATACCTTTCTCTGCTAGACTGAAGAGCCCATGATCAAATATTTGTTCCCTATGTAGGTACTTACAGACTGTAACACAGTCACTCCTTAACCTTCTCTTTGTTAGACTCAAGGAGCTCAATCTATTTAGCTTATCACTGTAAGGCACCTTTTCTAATCCTTTAATCACTCTTGTTGTTCTTCTTTGACCCCTCTCCAATTTATCAACATCCTTCTTGAATTGTGGCCACCAGAACTGGACACAGTCTTCCAGCAGCAGTTGCTCCAGTGCCATTTACAGAGTTAAAATAATCTTTCTACTCCTACTCAAGTTTCAGCTGCATTCAAGAATTGCATTAGCCATTTTGGCCACAGTGTCATACTGGGAGCTTGTGTTCACCTGATTATCCACCATGACCCCAAATCTTTTTCAGAGTCACTGCTTCCCAGAATAGTCCCCCATCCTGTACACATGGCCTACATTCTTTGTTGCTAGATGTATCCATTTGCATTTAGCTTTCTGTATATCCCATGACCCACTCAGTCCTAGGAGTATCATTTTCATGATGTTTCAATGGGTAGTTTTATCCCAAGGATATCCGTTGCCTCAGTGGCACCCTGAGAGGTAGGGAAGCATTATTATCCCCATTCTGAGGCTCAGAGAGACCAAGTGAATTGTCTATGGTCACACAGGAAGTCTGTGAATTGAACCGCGGTCTCCCATGTCCCAGATCAGTGCCCCAGTCATTGGGCCATCCTTCCTCCTCTGCATTTAGGCATATTAAAATTGTTCGCACCCAGCTTACCGAGTGATCCAGATCACTCTGTATCAGTGACCACTCCCTCAATTTTTCTGTCATCTGCAAACTTCATCAGTGATGATTTTATATTTTCTTCCAGGTTAGTAATGAACATGTTAAATAGGATGGGGCCAAGAACCTATCCCTTCAGGACCCCACTAAAAACACACCAGATTGATAATGATTCCCCATTCACAATTACATTTTGAGATCTGTTAGTTAGCCAGCTTTTAATCCATGTAACCTGTGCTGTTTCTAATATAGTACCACTTTGCTCTGACCCTCAGTTGCTTTTAAAATGAATTCTGAACTCAATTCTAAAGTGAATTCTGAACAAGTGTACACTTTGCTGTAACAGGAGAACTTCACAGGCATTTTACACTGGTGATGAGAGCAGTAGTAAACGGTCAATGGGGTTAGACAGTTCACTGCGGCAGCTGTTCTCTGAAGCCCCTACCAGTGACATTTCTAGGGAGCACTGGCCTCTTTCCTCTACAAAATCCCAGTGGAGGGAGAAAAAGTAGGCTGAATACTCCTCTGAAATAAGTTTAGCAGTCCCATATGGCCTGGTTTGCTGAATGTGGCTCAGAATTATTGAATCCAAAGAACCAGGTCATAAGTACAACAGGATGTATTTATATGCTGAATATCTAATATTCATAGGTAATTATATTCAGCCATGACCATCATATGGCCTAAGTCATGCCTTTCCCATCCAATACTGGTTTTCTTGTCTCTCAGCCACTCTGTTGCTTTTGAGAAAGAAACCAGAACACTTAAAAGTGGCGTTTGTGGCTTAGTCTTTACATCACTGCCTCCCTCTCAATTCTGCTGATATGTTTTTAAAGCATGGAGCTGAAAATTAGAGCAGGAACTGAGATGAATGTTTGTCCACAACTGGACTCTAATCCAGCCCAACCCTTGTTATGATTTTTAGGTTCAACAAAAGTTCACTTAACTTTTTGAAAATTATGTTTTCATTCTCATGTATTTCTGTACTTCCTAGCAGCAGGTGGGGACAGAATGCTAAAACACCGGGAGCAAGGATGTTCTTGCATTACTGCCATCTCAACTGGAAGAAAGAAGGGCCAGGATTCTTGCAAGACAGCTCATTCTCACTCAATATCCTGCATAGTTTTGCAGGTCCCCATGGTTTGAAAAAGGGTTACATAAGCTCTCAATCCCGTGATTGATCTAAACCTCAGAGGTTCACGCATTGCTTATAAAGCTTTGGTGGTCAGTCTGTTTTCCTCTCTTTTCCTCACTTCCTATATTAGGCACTGATCCTATAAGCTGCCAAATATGTTTTGGGCAGTCCTTGGGTGTCAGTTTGTCTGGTCCTCAGAAATGCAGGCGCAGAGTGCTAAACCCCAGTCCTATGAGGAGCTGAACACTTCCTGTAAAGTAATGAGTACCCTCAATAGCCAGTGAGATGAATGGAAGCTGAATGTGCTCAGGAACTCCAGAAGGCCCATAGCTTCTGCACGTGTGTTTGCTGGTGCACCAGTAATATTGCGAGATTATATACTGGAGGCAAGATCATGTCTGTTCTTTAAGTGGCAAAGGCCCACATTTTTAAAGGTGCACTTACAAAAAATGTGCAGCAACCTTCAATATATACAGGTTTTGTGTGCAAATCACCCAGGGCTTAATTCTCTGTCATGTTACTCCAGTGCATGAGTAAAACTGGTATGGCACAGAGGAGAATTAGGCCTTAATGCATGTGAACAAGTTGATTTGTGTGAACACAAATTCCCCACTTATGTTTGCACATTGGGCATTGTGTGCACAAAAGAGTGGAAGTGCTTTCTAAAATGTCGCCACCACTCTAACCTTAGGCTAACCTGAGGTTCCCCTTAACAAATCATGTTCCAAATGTGACTGTTTTGCTGTTGTGACCTCCTTCTGAATGCTAACTTAGGGACAGATTTGTGGCACTCAGCCGCTAGCCATATTGTGGGAGGGGAGTAAGGGCCATACAGAAGCTTGAATCTCTGGAGGAATTCTGCGTGACTTACCCAGAATTCCCCCAGTAGCTCTGAGGATGTACACATTGCACTCTTGGGATGTCAAGGCTCCCCTTTCCAGCATGCACTTCCCAGAGCCCTGGGAGTAATTTTGGAAGAGATAAGAATTCTGGCTGAATTGGCTCCTCTAGTTGGTGTGGAATGGAGGCCCTTCCTGCCACCTGTGGAGGAGGCTGTCACTGCTAGCAGCACCAGCTTAGTGGGAAGCGGCTTGAGGAACCAATTGATTTGCTGTCCAGCACTATGTGGTTTCTTTCTTTATTCTTTTGTTGATATATGCTCCTTCATTCTTCACCATGAAGCTGCTGGGCCCATTCAACTTTTGTGTGGACTGACCCTCATTGGACCTGTGAGCTTTGCTGGGCTGGTATGCAGGAGTTTACCCTCTGGCTAACAGTATGCCTGAGATGTAATAATAAAATGTCAGGAATAATATGGGATAGCTCACCGTGCCTAGCATCTTCCCCTTTCACATGGAAGGTGGATAATGCGTTAAGAGATGACCATGAGCCATTTTTATAAAAGTTTTTAACCAACGGGTGAGTGGGTGGGAGGGAGGAAGGGAGGGGAATCAAACTCTGGGAAACATGCCTGGAAATGTTCTTGGTAACTGTTACTGCAAAACAGAAGTCAGACATAGGGTCAAGGGTATTTTGCCATCCATAGTTGTGAACTTGGCTCACATGCAGTTCCCCTTGTTCCTCCCACTCTGCAGTCAGTTCAGTTAGATGCTGCAAATGAGAAGGAAAATCCTAACCAGCGCAAAAGCAAATGTATTCAAATTTTTATGTTTGAAAAGAAGCAACAATGATGCAAGTTCTAACAATGCAAAGACAAAGCTGGTGCCACCAAAGGGAGAGATGGTGGAGAATGAGGCTTCTTCCTTCAGCATGAATGTTAGGGAAAGTCATGAAATAACCATGCTGCCTGTAGGCTCCCCCATCTTAATATGGATACCTTGGGGCATCTCAGTGTTTAACCTAATTATAAGTTAAATCTGAAGTTTTAAAATATAATAAGAAGGGGCAACTTTTTCCCCACGTATAAGCTTAATTGGAGGATCCTGCTTTGTAAGTGGGGGGCAGGTAGGGTGACCAGATGTCCCGTTTTAAAAGGGACTGTCCCATTTTGGGGGACTTTTTCTTATATAGGCACCTATTACCTTCCCACCCCCTGTCCCATTTTTTCACAGTTGCTATGGTCACCCTAGGAGCATGGGGGGAATGGAAGCAGAAGGGAATAAGCCCTCTTTGCACATCTTTCTTTTGTTTTTAGGACCAAGTTCTACCCTTGGACACACAGGTGACTTCTACTGAAATCATCTGAGGGCATAATTAGACTGTTCAGATATCAAAGGCTTGTAGTGAGAAATTGGAGGCAAAAATCTGACCACCGTCATTGCCATTATCATCACAGTGTCCTTCTGACCAAGGACAAAGACTTTACATTCAAATGTTTTCTAAACCCAAAGAGATTTTTGCCTTTGTTTTTTAGAAAGGAATGAACTGTCTGAGTTTGGATTAGCTTTTCATTCTACTGTCTACTGCAGTTTCTTTCAGCTCTGTTAATCATGCAAGGGCCAGATTTTCAAAATCTTTTGGTTGGTTGACTCCCCCAAAAGGCCTGTTTTCACATGCAAATCAAATATTTTTGCATATACATGTAATATATCTTGATTTAAGTAAGTCTTCTGATTCAGTCCCACGTGACATTTCTATAAGCAAATTTGAAGAAAGTGGTCTAGATGAAATTACTGTAAGATTGGTGCATAACTAGTTGAAAGACCATTCTCAAATAGTAGTTATAAAGGGGTTACTATCAAACTGGAAAGGCATATCTAGTTGGATCCCATTGGAGTCAGTTCTGGGTCTGGAACTATCCAATATTTTCATTATTGGAGTGGAGAGTATGCTTACAAAACGTGTAGATGACATTGAGCTGAGAGGGGTTAGAAGCATTTTGGAGGACAGGAATAGAATTCAAAATGACCTTGACAAATTACAGAATTATTCTGAAATCAACAAGATGAAATTTGTCTGAAGATTAGTGCAAAGTACTACAAAATGGGGAATAATTGGCTAAGTGGTAATACTGCTTAAAAGGATCTCAGGGTTATAATGGATCATAAATTGAAAATGAGTCAACAATGTAATGCACTTATGAAAAAGGATAATATTCTGGTGGTATACTAACAGGAATGTTGTATTAAGACACAGAAGGTAACTGTCCCACTCTACTTGGCACTGGTGAGGCCTCAGCTGGAGTATTGTGTCCAGTTGGGTGCTACACTTTAAGAAAGATGTGGATAAATTCAAGAGAGTCTAGAGGAGAGCACCAAAAAATGATATATGGTTTAGAAAACCCAACCTGTGACAGAAGGTTAAAGAAACAGGGCATGTTTTTGTAACACCAACAGGCCCCCAGTTGACAGTGGGTGGGACTGAACCAGGAACCTCTGTAGCTTAGTGCATGAGATGCTACAGCATGAGCTAAAAGCTAGCTGACTGTTAGCCGAAGCTGCAGAGCAGACTCATTTTATCTCTCTCTTTAAGTGGTCTCGGTGCCACTAGATGGGACAAAACACCACACCCAAAAGGTGTGTGAGTTACATTTACTCTTGAGAAAAGACTGAGTGAGGACCTGATTGCCTTCAAATATGTTAAGGGATGTTATAACTAAGATGGTGATCAACTGTTCTTCATGTGCACTGAAGATAGGACTTGATGTAATGGGCTTAATCTGCAGCAATAGAGATTTAGATTAGATGTTAGGAAAACTTTTCTGTCAGGGTAGTTAGAATAGGCTCTAGAATAGGCTTCCAAGAGAAGTTGTGTAGTCCCACTATTTTTTTTATCCTATTATATGTCCATCATACCTCTCCATCCTTTTTGTTTGAAATTAATCTGGTTCTTTCTTCAGTATTGCTTTTTCTTAAAGACTAATAAAGAATATCTTATACCTATTACCCTAGGCATAACGCTACCATCTTAGTCATAGTTTTATAATTTATAAATTATGTATCCTAACATTTTCATGTTCCTTGATTTTTTTAAAGGTTTGGATCAGTTCTGTCAATCCTCTCTATACTGCTAGGAACTTAAATTAGATCACTATAAAAGCATCTCTTTCAGTGAATATAAACCATCTTCCTCAATCTGTCATCTGAAACATCAATATTTAATGCAAGTTACCATTCTGGTTGCACTGTAATTTACCCCCTTAAAACTAATTATGGCCTTTTTTTTTTCCCTTTTTTTTTTTTTTCTATGGGTAACTAGTGCTGCAATGGCTTTCTGTTGCCACAGGAATCTGTTCTTTAACATCTTGTCACTTTCACTGGAACAGCACATTACTGTTAAGGGAATTTTTTTACATGAACTTCCATACCACATTTTCTTGTCATAATATCTGCTAAATGTCAATATGTTTTTATATCTCTGGCTGTTCATTGTCCAGACTGATTTGTGTTAAATTGCATTTGTCAAACACTATACTCAGACGATGATGTAATGGGATATACTGGCCCTATAAAACACACAGAGCCAGGGGACAAAGGAAACGACCACTGACAGAGAGGAAATACTCCTGGAGTTGGATTTTGCAGCTTGAGAAGAAACCTGGGCTGATAAGTCTGTTTGGAGCCTAGGACTGGAGCTTTGAAGTACGGCTTTGAGGCATGGCTTCCCTCTCTCTGGTTCAGCCGGTCAGGAAGAATCCCGGAATTTGCTAGCTTCTTCACTGAGACACGTTTGTAAGGGAGAGAGAGTATAACCATCTCCTTCCCTCATAGGATGGGAGACTGAAGGGAATTGGAGGCAATAGCAATCTCTCCCAAAGCTAGGGAGAACTTTCCTCTCTCCCACCATTCACTCTGTAGTACTGCTGCGTCTCTAGGAGGAAAATAGATCCCCATTTAGTACACCTGGGAGAAAGAAACCCAGGTAGGAGCCATTTTGTTTGTTTTAAAACACTCCATGAGAGAGACCTCTCTGAGGACAATGGCCTTCTATGGATAGAAACTATCCTGTGGTGTAATGATCCCCACTGGGTTCTAACACTACAAAACTGGACATTCAACCCCACTGTTCAGTTCCTCCCTCCACTAACCCCACAGATGCATTACTTCTAACTCATTGTGTACTTCATTATCATTCTGTCATTAACCCTGTATTCAGATTGCCAGTTTCTCCCCACTGCTTCATTAACCTTGGTGTTAAATATTAATCTCCCATGTGGAACTCTAGCATCTCGGCAAATGATAATAATGCATAGCCCTTACATAGGTCTTGGTTCTGCCACCCTTATTCACACTCTGCAGTGGATACCAATGGGACTGCTTGCAGAGCAAGGTAGTACCTCACTGTGGGTCAGGGTGGCAGACTGGACCCATTGTGCTCTCCATGTTCTAAGTGGTTTACAAATAGTGTTCAGTTAATCCTCTCAGCATCTCTGTGAGGTAGATAAGAAACTGATTTATTCCCTGTTTTACAGGTGAGGAAACTGAAAGAGAGAAAGTGACTTACTTAGACCACAGAGAGAGTTAGTGACAGGGCTGGGATGAGTATCTGAGAGTACTTAGATACTTTGGTGACAGGTGCTCTGAAAGAACCTAGATAGATATAACTTGATTGTCATGCTACGCTCAGACCATTAGCTAATGTCTCTCTCTGTGCCATTCTGCTTCCTGCCCCGTCATCTCTATAAAGAATTCAGACACATTAGTGAGGTATAAGTGATCTGACCCTTCAGAGGCTCTTTGGCTATTCTTTACTCCTTGGTACCAAGATATCCAAGCTATTTCTATAATGGTGTTTTCAGTCCCTCAAGCACCCTCATAAGACGCGTGAGTTGGGGGAGGGAGGGAGGCTTTATAAATGAAATGTATTATTATGCCTGTAATCGAGAGTGAAGCAAGCTAGGGCCAAACAGTTGATGTTTAAGCCTCTCTAGACTTTAGTTTACCAATACCTCTCATAAGAACTTCTGTCTGCCTGGATCAGCTTCATTTTAGAAACAACAGACAGAGTGGCTGTGTTACCAACTTGCCAATCCTTAACAATCTAATTCCAAAAAGAGAGATTGGAAAAGATCTGCCAAATTTCCCTTTGTACAGACTCACTATGTGTAGAAAAAATTTTATCTTTTGATCTAATTCCATCTCAGTTTTTTGGGAGCCTTCAAGCTTTCTGTAATCATTTCCTCTACTTGCAGGCATTAGGCTGTAATAAAGCAATCTGCATTAGATCACTTCTTAATGCTGCATTACACTCTGTTTTATTAAGAACTACTATCTGAGTCCAGCACTCTGTGGTTTTATCACATTGACTTCATCTTTAGAGAAGAACAACGTATTCGTTTTTTATAAAAGGGCTTTAAAGATGATGAGTTAATATCTCTTTTGAGGTGGAAAATGGACAGCAGGTGTTCTAGAAAATTGAAGGGGATTGAATGACTAACATTATAAATAATTACATGGGAAAACTGCACTAATAGGTGATTTTTTTTTTTAACTCCTAAAATCTGAAACATTTGTTAAAGCTTATTTTCAGAAGGGTACAATGAGCTTTCCCGCAATTTAGGAGATTAACAGTTCTAGACCACATGCTTATCCCTGTGGAAGAGCATTGTTGCATTTACTTCCGTTCAGTTTCTGCTCTGGGGACTAAGTCATTTGTAACGCAGAAAGTGAAGCCCTCTCACTATAGTAATTGTCTTTTCAGAGGACATAACTCACACCTTTTTGGAGCTCACATAATTAGTACTCAAGAAATAAGCCCATCACCATTCTTGCTGTTTTATTACAGTGTGATCATTTGTATCTAAATATGTCACTGTCTTCAGAGAATGTCTGTCTATGCCAGAATATGCTAATTAGCCCTACCTATTTATAAAACTGTAGGTTTATTATTGTACATTTTAAGATGGGTGAATTTGAAATCCTTGGGTTATTAATTAGTTGGCTAAATTTAAAATCAGATGTCACAAACCACCAGAATAATTTTACCAATTAGTAAACAGAAGGACTTTCTGTGAGGAGCCATCACAGGCAATTTGCATTTCTTCTTTATACCACTCATATCACAGAGGAGGTAACTGCCGTTAGACTAAACGAAAGCTAACACATCTGAATGAAAGCACACATGTCAAATCTGCACATGGGTATTTATTTTGCTACTTGAGACTTTGCCTTGATATACAATATTGAAGGAGAAGGTAGAAACAGCATAATGTTTTCCAGCATCATCATTACAGATGTTGAAACCAATGACAGCCTCACTGAGAACAGGATATTCTGATTCAGGAAAGCATCGCTACTCAGAAAGGGGGCTTAAGCATATGCTTCAAGATAAGCATGTCTGTAAATGGTTTCCTAAATAGGGATGTACTCAAGCACATGCTTAAAGTGCTTTCCTGCATTAGCTTGAAGAACATAATTTTATCTCTTACTGTTGCAGAACATCTCCCGGTACTTTTTGTTTCACAACAAATGTTTGGGATAACTTCTTCACATTTTTATTTTGCCGAGAGGAACTTAGGAAGGAAGAAAGCATGAAAATCTTAGGTGGAGAAAAAAGATAAACCAGGAGAAAAGGGAACGTATAATAGAATTAGCCACCTAGAGGGGAAGAACAACAGGAAGACGTGCTAACACCAGTAAGGCTCCCAACAATAAATTTTATTCTCTGAAGGTTTCATGTTGGTGATAGTGTTTGGGGGGAGGGTTGCAAAGGAAGCTGTTGAATGGTATTGGTAGTATCAACCAGATTAATCTGTTTTGAGGAGAACACAGATAGTATTTCTTACCACTGCTATATGCTCACAGTGTTTCAAGCCACCCATTAAAGCCAAATCTTGTTCATATATCTCAGGCTGTCCTGTTACTTCCTGAAAGTCAAGGGAGCCCTTATACTAAAGAGATCCACAGTCAGAGCAGGCAAAGGGATAGTGGAAATGCTGTGAAAAGGGAAGAGTGGCATTTTTATTATTATTAAGAATAAATTAAATGTACAAAGCAGCTTTTCATTCTGAAGAGACCCATAACTCTTTATACAAACTTGACAAATTGATATATTGTGCTTATACAAATTACATATACTGTAGAGACAGAAGCAGATTAAGATTAATTGGGGCCTGGGCACAAAGAATATTAAGCCCTGGATGGGGAGGTGGGTAGGGAGGCAATGGGGGCCAGTGGTGATGGGCCATCTAGATAGGGGGCGGGGAGCAGCAGCAAGGGCCAGGGGCTATAAGGGAGTGTGCCCAGGGCCGGCACCTGCTGCTGCATAGCCAGCAGCTGGAGCCCAAGAGCCCAAAATCCCATGGCCAGATCCCAGGGCCCAAGCCCGAAGCCCAAGCCCAAAGCTCTGCAGCTGGGGGACACAGCCCACTGCCACGCGGCCAAAACCCAGGACCAGAAAAGGCAGCAGGGGCAGAGGTGATAGGGGAGGGATGATGGGGCCGGGGCTGGAGCCCAGGGCCCTCCAGGCAGGAGACAGAACCCCCCACTGTGCAGATGAAGCATAGGGCCGGAGGAGCCAGCAAGTACCAGGGACGATGGAGATGAGCCCGGGGCCAGAGCACACCACTACATGGCAGGGGGACAGAGCCCGAATCCCTACGGTGAGGGCCTGAGCCTGAAGCTCCATGGCAGTAGTCTGGGGCCTGCGGCCAGAGTTGGGGGCTCTCAAATTGGCCAGGACCCAGGGTTACAGGCGTTAATCTGCCACTGTGTAGAGATTGGGTTTCCTGCTACTGAAAAGTGGAAAATGAGAGGTCTCTACCAATTAACAACACTACTACTCAACAGGTTAGGACAGGAACTAAAGACAACTATCATATCCAGATGAATTTTGTAGATCTTATTTTAGTATATAATATAAATATCCATGCTGGAATTTGACTAAAACACTAAGATTAACACACTAATTTTTGCAAAAACTGTCACTGGATCTTTACTTATCACAACTTTTCAGAACCTCCGTTTTCTCTCTTATGTGAAAGACCTTCAACACACATATCTCCATGCTGAGTCATTGGCTCAGTATTGTGGCACATAGGTGGTCTCCATGGAGGTCTGCCAGCCAAATATTGACCTAGCCTAACCCCACTCAGTTTCACAGATATGGCAAATTTTAAATTCTACATACTAAATATATTAGCCCTACAACCTTGTGGTATGATTCTAACATTACATACATGAAATTAAATTTTAACCTCTCTGTAGAAGGGTGGCTACCCACACCAGCCTTGACAGGGTTAAAACCAGCCCTGGGAGAGGGCTGGAGGGCTGGAAGAACAGCCCAGGCGAGTGGGAAGCAGGTTCAGCTGGGGCCATGCCCCAATCAGGGCCTAGCTGGCCCTATAAAGGCTTGAGCCAGGCTTGAGCCTTGTGTTCAGAGAGAGAGAAGGGCCTGGCTACAGGGAGCTTAACCAAGTGCCTAGAGTGGAGCAGGGCGGAGGAAAGGCCAAGGGAGCCGGGGAGCTCCAGCCTAGGAAAGCCTCAGGCTGCAGGCCTAGGGTAAGGCCAACGGGGCACTTGGGTTGCATCTGGCAGCCCACAGGTAGGCAAGGCAGAGGCAGCAGGTCCAGACCCCACTTGCCTGTGATGAGTGGCTGATACACTGCAGTCTGCCCCAGTGAATGGGGCTAAGTGGTGACTGGCAGTTGCCAAGACTGAGGTGAGGTGGGGATAGAGGGTGGGGGTTCCCCTGGGAGGGGAGACCCTGATATTGGGGGTTACTACCAGAGGGGCATCACCCCAGAGAAAGGGGCACTGGGGTCCTGGGAGGGACATGGGGCCAGTTGTAAGGTGGATCACTGGCCTGCAGAGGGTGCTCTGATGGCTGGAGAGCTAATTCCCGATATGACCAGCAGGAGGCACTACAGGGGTAACTCCTGCATTGCTATACTCTCTTTTTTGTCCCATATATGTGCTTCAACCTTGCTCTTGTGGTATTGTCTCTAGTGATGAAAGGTAGCTCATTCTCCATGCTTATTCATCCCCTGTTGAGAATGCCAACAAAGAGGCCAGTTAGTGAAAATCATGATTAGTTTTTGTGTTGTAGACATTTGTCTGCCAAGAACTGCAGCTGTCTTTTTGACTCTATGTTGGCCTGGATTTGAAACAGTGACTAAGGGCTTGCCTGTGTGAACAGTTACTGCATAGCATGCTGGGATGTAAATCTATCCCATAGTAACCTGCCACACATTAACTGTCTGCATGGCCCCTGCTGGCTGCACACTAAAAGTTCCCTAGTGCACTTATTTCGACCCACCCCCCACCCTCCCGCTTTGAAATGGGAGTAGATCAAAGCACAGTAGGCAATTTCTTGTGTGCAGCAGCAGGGTCCGCACGGCAGGGGGCAGGCAAGAACAAGGTAGATTTACAACCTAGCTTCCCATCATCACCTGTTCCTATTGACGAGCCCTTTAGAGGTGAAAGTCTGTGTGACCTTCCATTGTTCCAGTCTTATTCCATGCATAGTCTGGTAATCATATGGATTTAAAATGAAATGTAATAATAATAAAATTTACTAAAACAAAACCAATACGCTTTTGTGCATCGATTATGTAAGTGAAACATTGCTTTAAAAAAAAGCTAAACATGTATTGAAGATGTCTAGATTTTGTTCATTTCATTTGTTTGGTTAACATTAAATAAAAAGTGAACCAAAGAAAGCTACATACACATTAAGATACAGCTGAACATCTGCCATAAAGTTCTTAATTTAGACTATATGTTATGAGCCTCCGTTACCCAGAAATTGGTTAAGCCACTGTTTTCTAATATGGATAAGAGGCTGAAACGGCAAGAATTAAAATGTTATTGTTTCATGCAGCTCTACATGGAAGGAACAAATCCATCTGGCTTTATGAATGTGCTGTACTGGTGGTTTGTTGCATTCACAGTGGAGTTCTGTACGCCCCAATTCAGTAGTCTATCCCTACCAGGCAAAGCATATAAGCATGTGCTTAACTTTAGACAAATGCTTTCATCCAGCTGACTTCAATGAGGTTCAAGCACATGTCTAATGTTACTGAATTGGAGCCTTTTTAAGGATGAGACATAACAGTGAAAGATCTAAAAGGACCCAGAAGTTTCAAGTGCCGCAATAAACTGCTGAGACTTGTGAAGTTTGAAACAACAGCAGATCGTGTTAATAGTTTGAAGGGACTGCTGAACTGGGAGGGTAGGTTTAGTGATGTTATGAGACACCTAGACTGTGTCTATTGTTATCCTCAAAACAGAAGTTAATTATCTCACTCTTCAGAACCCTTAATCTTATGTACATTATTAGCAAGCCTTTGCTAAAGAAGCTAACTTTTAATCCTGTTTGTGTATTGATAAATCTGTCATGGTCCCATGTGTTTACACACAGTAGGATGATTGCCTCCTTCAAGATGTGACTTATTACTGGAGAAAATTGCTCTGATGTACTTCAAACAATATCAATACTTCAGTTACTTCATACATATTTTGAAAGAGCTCTCCTTTTGCGAACTAGGATTTTTAAATGTATTCTATTTATGGGCCTGCACTCATGTTTGGTAGGTGACTACTCAACTCACTGCTGTGTAAAACCGCAGAGTTGGTGCAACTCTGGATAACTGAATAACCCCAAATTGGTCTGGTACAGCAAAGGTTTGGTTAGGCAACTCAGAGTATCTTCCATCTCCTCCATGGTGCCCCCCATACAACAGCACTGCCATTACATTTGGAGGTGTCTGTTACAGCTGTCCCCCTGCTAGCATTCCTCTTTCCCTTCTCCTTTCTGTTTGTCCTGGGTGTCCCCTCCCGGCCATTGTGCTAACTAAAGTCACAGCCCTATTCATAGGGATGGCTTGTACAGACTAACTGGAGCCACTGCCCTGCCTAGGGAGGGGGCTTCTTGCTTCTTTGTTTGACTCCTTTGTTCAGACCCGGGCTCGGTGTGGGGGGCGCTGCCCAGAAATGCAAGACCTGAAGTGGCCAACTAATTAAGCATATGAGTCATACCTGTGGCTCAGAACATGCCCAGGCATGTCTATGCTCACCTGCAGGTTTTCCCTGCCTCCTCTCCTCCCCTGTATCAAGAGGAGCCAATCAAAAGTACTGGTGGGAAACTGCCTAAGTTTGCCTTTAAAACCAGACATTTTCTGATCAGACCTTGGAGAAGGTCCTTGCTTTGCCACCTGGTCTGATCAGCTAGGGGTCTTTGGGGGGCCCTCTCTCTGCTCTCGTTTGTTTTTGAGCGTACCCCCATTTTTAAACTCCCCTCCCACGAACAACGAATTTGTGCCTGGAGATCTCCTGATTACTGAAAGCGAATCGAGTCCTCTCTCCATCCTCCGATGCTACTGCTGTTCCTGTTTCTGTGTTTGCTGCTGTCCTGGGGATTGGTAAGAGCTCTCTCTTGCAGGCTCCCCCTGTCCTAGCTGCTGGCCTTGTTTCCCAAGCAGACAGACCCAAGCTAACTCCTTGGTCTGTATCTATAATCTGTTTCTTGCTCCGCAGCGCCTTTGCTGCTAAAAAATAAGCCTGTGCCGCTGCTGGGCTGTGCCTTCCTGGACTGTATCCTGGGCTGCCAGCTTGCAGCCGCCCCACTGCTGCAGCCACCACTAGTTTAAACCCGCCCCCTCCCGGGGCTGTACCCTGGGCACACACCACTCTGCCCTCTGGAACTGCTCCCCCTCCCGATCAAAGAATCGGCATAGTGTAAGGTGCACCTATTAGAATCAGGTTCTTAGTCTAGATAAGTTGTAATTTCATTTTGCATAGCTGTGGTTAAGTTAGGTTTAGAGAATTGTTTGTATTGTGCTCTGTAAGTTAGGTTTAAAAAATTGTTGCATTGTGTTCTGTTACTTGCTAATTTGTGTAGTCTTGGTTAAGTTAGATCATAGATAAGATTTTGCTGTGTTCTGTATAATTGTGGTTAAGTCTGTCTTCCCGCTGCCCCCAAACCTCAATTGTATTACTGAAGTCTAGCATAAAACTCCATTGATTACCCTTTTTTTTCTCTCTAACACACCTCACATTTTACATTTACACTACTGTGACACATTTTACCCATAACTGTTAGTTGGCTATATGCTGCTGTGACACACCCTTTACATAGAAATTGTTAGCTACCTGTTACATTTATACTTCAGTGTTAATTGGTTACCAACTGTATTGTACCCCACTGTGTAGTACCCCACTATTGAAACCCCCTATACTATTTACTAAAAGAAACCCCTCCCCAATTGTCTACCTTAACAAAACCCATACCCCTCAATATTGAATTTTCCCTGTTTTTGCATTTTCTTAATAAAGTTTATTTTGCACCCCACCAGTGCAGTAGTTGTCCCCCAAGATCCCCTACCTGCTGGCAGGGTCAGGAGGATGGCAAATGTGCTTCCTATGTTGTAATGAAGAATGAGGTGAAGGAAACAGGGACAACAACACTGGAGATAAAGAAGAGAGGATGGTGCCAGTGCCTCTCTCAAGGAAAGGGGGACAGTCCATGCTTTCATACCTCAGTTCTGAACTAAAAGTGCTAAGTCATCTGTAACATTTTCTAGCAAATAAGAAGCCTTCCTGATGGACAATAGCTCATACTGAATGGAATAACTAATTATGGGGCCAGAAAACTCCTAGGGCTAAAAACAAGGTTTCACATATTATTAAAGCTAACATGATGCCATGATTTAGCTAAAGCAGCAAATCTGATTATGCAAAGTAGCTGAGAATCTGTTATACCACTAAGCAAATGTAAGCTGTGCTTTCTTACAATAGCGCATTTCCTACCACCTTCACTGAATAATATTCAAGAGTGATTAACTTGTGTGTAGCCAGCCCAGAGACTCGAATTGCATTTTGGAGGTGAAGTACCTTGCATAATCTTTATTTGTATTTTCCTTTTTTCAAACCATTAGTTCTGTTCTTTCTCCACTCTGGTGCACAGTAATACCTGCCAAAGGGAGACTGAGGAGGTGGATAATCAGACTACTAAGGACCCATATTAAACTAACAGATTAAAACACTGAAATTCATTTGGGCTCCAGCCAGCTGAATTGCAAAAAGCTTCTAGACAGAATAGTTGGACACTAAGGGTCTAATCCAAAACTCATTAAAACCAATAGAAAGATTCTCATTGACTATCATGTGCTTTGAATCGAGTCCTGCATTTGGTTTTCTCCTTCCTTAGTAAACAGATGTTTGAACATTTTCTATCCTTGATAGGTTTCTTTTTGTATTAATTATTACATAGCTTAGAGAGATTTTGGGCTTGTCTATTTTAGGGCTATTTAAAAAAAGATGCTTGAAGGATCAGAGTAAACCTTTGTATGCAATTACCATAATAAAGCTTCTCCATTTTAGATAGTGGACCAAAAGGGAGCCTCAACCCAGCTCCCTTTGTGTGCACACTGTGTTGAGCTTGCAACCACTTAAATGGCCAGTTTTTGCTCATTATCATTTATGGTTAATTGGTATGTGATCAGTGTTTCCTACATGCACTCAGAAAATAGTGCAAATGCCCAAAGTCTAGAGTTTTGACCACTTGTCCTCTAGACTATCTTTTAGAATAGACTCTGCAACTGAACAGCACAGATTTTTGGAAATACAGTCCTAGCAAAAAAAATGATAATTGCCAAGCCAAAGACCTACCACAAACAAACTGGACTAAGTTAATCTCTGCAATTAATTTGGCCCGTTCATTCTCTTTTTGGCACATATGCCTTTGTAAAAGTCATGGAATCAAATTCTGCCCTCATTTACATCATCTGGAACTCCACAGAAACCAATGGGACTGCATTGGATTCCAGTCAATGCAAAAGCTGTCCCATTGTCAACTCTAAAATTAAACAATGGGCTGATTAACCACTAATTTTACTGAGAGCAATAATGGCTATATCGGAAGAATATATTGAACAAAAATGTATTTTCATTGGAAAGGTCACATGACTTTCCATTTGGCCTTTAGGATAGCATAAGAACTTGTTGGAAGCCTGCCAGTTCTAGGAGTGTGATGAATTAGATGCCATTTTGCACATAAATAGATACAGTAAGTGAGGAATTTTGGTGCTCTGAAGTGTCTGCAAATCTAGCTGGTAATTGACTCAATTAATCTCTGGTCCTGTTTCCACAAAATTATGTGCTTTGAACATGGAAAGACTGGCAGTGTCGTGGATGATTAGAGAATATTGCTATAGTGAGCCTTACAAAAGTATGAATAGTTAAATGACCATTAATCTTCTGGAAAAAAGAGCCGTGCTCTCCACTCGCAGTCAGGAAAAAAGAATTTTGGCATCAATGAAGAATTTTAAAGAACTGTTAAAAATGTGATTAAATACATTGATGGTTATTATAATGATTAACCATCTATGGAATATGCAATAAGTCTGTCACTTAAAAACAACTTTTATACCTTTTGCAAGCCATGAATTCTTCAGAAATTTGCTTTCTGGCAGCTTAAATGGAGCCTGACCCTTTTCTAAAGATTTTCTATTCCACATATGAGTTGTGTTAATGGCTCAATGCAATAGTCCAGTTGACACAAAAATAAAAATAGGTGTAGTATAAAGAACCCCTACCACACATTTAAATATATAACAGGAGATAATGAATGTAGATAATGTATGATTGCTTGGAAAGGAGCTACAAACTAAGGTCAGGGTGGTGATTTTTATGTCTTCTCTGTACACAGACAAGTTCTGGAACATTATTTACCAATGGAGATATGGAGAACACAGAGAGGAAAATACTGTAGGAAGGCAAAGGACAGTTAAGGGTAATTGTAATAGGATTTCTATATATAGCAAGGATGTGAAGCTACTCTTAGCACTTACTCATTCTTTCCTTGCACAGGTTGACAAACCATCTGATGTTTCTTCAAGAGCATTTTAGAACTGAACCATTTCAGGCTTTATAACATTGTCACTTAATCGAATGTCGTACATTAGATCCTAGTCCATTAAAATAAACACAGATATGACTGTCAATAAAAACGAGTTTGATAATTGGAGCCTTTAAAGTGGATAGACAAAGCAGTTCACTGTATAGATTATTTTTCAGTTACACAGAAACTGAAAATAGGCTTATTTATGTATTTATTTCTAGATGTATAAAATGTGTCCTTCCACAAAGCTTATCTAGGTCATGCCCAGATGACTGGCTATTAGTAATAATGAATGCCTTGGGATAGATTATGATTTAAGGCAGCTTGTGATACTTCTCCTGTGCAATGGCTAGGGTTCAGGAGATTTTTTTTTTGTCATTTGTACAGCACTGTAGGTGTATATGGTGTTTTACATGACTCAAATCACAAGCCCCTGACCTGAGGAGACTACAGTTGTAAGTAGACAAAGCACATCAAAGGATAACAATAAGCAAAGAGAGGAGGGAAAATGTGGGAGGAGAAGAGTTAAAACAGTGTGAAAACATGGCATATACCTCTATCTGGTTATTCATTTCACAAAACAAAAAACCACGTGTTTAGCACAAAAATAAGGTTAATATGCTAGGGTTTGTGGTTATGGTGCAGAGTGGGGCTCACCAGTAAAAGGTGAGGCTTCAGAACGGTTTTGAAGGAGGAGCGTGAAGTTTCACGGCGCACTTCATCAAGGAATGTGTTCCCCGAACAATGAGATTACCTTGAATTAGTATCTGGTTGTCTGAATTAGTATCATTACCCCAGTAGTGTATAGTTAATAGATTGTTTACAGAGTATAGTCCACACTGCAAGTGAGCAACCAAAGCCTCTCTGTTTCAGGTTTAGGAAGGCCTCTGTCCCTTGGCATCTAAGGGCCTGATCTTTGAAGTCCTTGGAAAGATTCCCATTAATTTAGATTCCTACAGGTAAAATCCTGGTCCCACTGGTCAATGGGAATTTTTTCAGTGGAGTCAGGATTTCACCCATTGACTTCAAGGGGAAATGGATTGTACATTGCTTCTGTGTGAGGTTAAAAAAGTAACTGAGCAGGCTGGCAGATAAATTTATTCCCCAACTGTGCACATAGCAGGTCTGGAGGAAAAGAAATCTGAATCCATCTAACTAATGCCTGCTTTTAACTCACAAGGATTGTACAGGCTGTGCTTGTCTACCCGTTTTCTTTTTATACTCAGTATAGTATCTTTCAACATTCTTCACCTGTACTTTTAACTTACAAACCTTATGGTACATGGCAGATACATTCAGTACGCTTTGAATGGCATAGGCGAATGTCTTTTGTCGGTTGCTATACAGCAAGTGTGTCAGACAAAATGCTGCTTCTGGAGTGAGTGCTAATATGCTACCACACATTTTCATCTCCTGAGTTGACATCTCTGTGGCTAGTTAACTTGAGTTTACACAGACTTGCATGTGAAAGTGGGGTTTATATTAAATGCAGCCACACACACAGTTCTCTTTGCCCAAAGCTGCCACTGTGAGAGGAATGAGTGCAGTGAATGGACAGTGCCCATATCCAGAGAGCTATCAGTAGGCAAATAACTGAATAGCATAAAACCAAATTCCAAATAATGTTTCTGTAAGCAAAAGGAAGGGACATAGCTGTCAGACCATTAAAGATAACTCTAATAGTAATACGTTCTTTGTAAGACATTGAAAGACCTAGGTACTTATTGGAACAAAGAAGAGCTATTTGATGAGCTATGTAAAAAGGAAAAGCAAAAGTTTTCATTTATTTAATCATTCTAATTATTTTCAAAGCTTGTTAAATGGAGATGGAAAGGCATTACACAGAAAACCAGAGCTCTGATGGTAGACCCTGTCATCTTAAACATAAACTTTTTGCTTTTCAGTTTAATTCTTTAAATGAGGCCAAATGCTCAGATTATGTAAATCACCATAGCTTTATTGACTTCCAAGGAGCTGTGCGGATTGACACCAGCTGTGGAGCTGGACCATATTAACTATAGAAATGGACATTTATGTTTTTCCCATTTCATGAGAGGTTGAGATAATATGTTAATGGTCCCGTTTTTCAGAGGTGTTGAGCACCTGCTGCTCCCATTGAGCTAGCTGGAATTATGAATGCACAGAACTTCTGAAGAGCAAGCCTTTATTTGTTTACTGTTCATTACAACATATTACTCTGGCTTTACATTTTCATCAGCCAACCATAAGCTTCTCGTTTCATCTTACAAACAAATTAGCTACTAGGAACTAAATGCTACATTCGATTACACCCAGAGCCACAACACCGAAGTCCCTGGTATAACTGAGAGTAGAGACTGGTTCTGGGTGTCTAATGTAATGTTTTTATAGAGTTGTGTTCAACAGTTTGATATTAAGTTTCAGAAAGGTTGTTTCTAAATATGTATTCCTTGGATTAAATTTAATTCTGTGCCTCAGATAAATATCAGAATGTCCTCCAGAGTACTGAGAATGTGTTCTGATGAATTTTAGACTATTTTCCACTTTTCTCAGAAGAGAGGAGAATAATATAAAATTCACCAGAACATATATATCTGTATATCCCTCCAGCAGCTCCCAGAGCCCTGGATTCCTTAAAAATCATCCCTTGAAAATATACACTACTCCTTTTCCAGCTTTACCATCCCCCACCTCTTCCCCGAAGGACTGATCTGTACAGCTCTTAGCCTCATGACATAGTTACCTTGACACAACTGAGAGGTGGTGTTAGGGGATGAAGTTGTCAGGCAGCTTACTGCCATTGAGAAAGGCAGCCACCAGGGACTGGGATAGGGTCTTCTAAACATCCAGGAAAGCATAACTACTGCTTTCTCTGGTGCAACTAATGCTGGGAAACTGTCCTATCTAGTTAGTCTCTTTAGCCCCCATCACTTTAGCTCCTGAGCATGTCCCAAGTGCTTAGCAGTAACAAGCTCTTTCCTCCTGCCCAGGCTGAATGAGAAGCAACTTGCTTAGTTTATAGGGTACGAGGGATTGCTTGTATAAAGAATTTACTGAGGGAGCTCCATGTCAGAGTAATAAGTTTTGTGTGTAGTTCTGAAAGTGGTGAGGCCAGTGGCCACTCTTACTTCTTGCAGGACTGAGTGCCATCTAGGCCCAGTTTTCACACTTATGGTTCTGATGGGATGCAGCTGAAGTTGCAGAAAGAGAATTGGGTAGTTTAGGCCAATCCAGGGGCTTGGGAACTAGGAGAGCTGAGGTAAGGTAGCACCCCTTGCCTTGTAGTAATAATAGTGACTTAATGCATGGCTTCCATCAAATCCAGGGTTTACGGTTCAATGGCTTTCAGCATCCCCACAATAAAAATTGTTCCAGCACTTCTGGGCCAATCCTGGGGAGGGCTTTGAATTTTGAACAGACTTGAAACTGATCTCTGTTCAGTTGAGAGCCAGTGCAGGGAGCACATCACCATGCCAAATTGCTCATGGTGACTTGTCTTGCTCCACCTACTGTTCCCTCTGTTCTCCATTCCCTTTATAGCTGGGACATAGTGCCCTTCCCCAAACCAGGACCGGCTGCTTTCTTTCCCATTTCACTGGGAATGTGCTGCCCCTCTGTCCGCTCCCCCCAGTCCTCTTGCCTCTTCCTCTGTGATCCACTGGAACCCACTGTCTCTTTTCCCTCAGTTCCACTGCTGCTGCTCCTCGTTCCAGCAGAGACTATTTTTTGTCCCTGCCCTCTATCCCCCTCTTTCTGCTCTCCGCTCCCCTCTTCTACATTTTTGGCTACTACTCCTCTTGCTTGTTTTGCCCTTGGCACTTTACCTGGCATATCGGGATAGCTGAAAGGCTCTTCTCCAGCTCCCAGTTACCCAAGCCAGCTGCTTCACCAATGACTTTATTATGCTGTTATGCATATGCACACAGCATACCTGCCAACAGTCAGGGGACACTGGCTGGGACATCATCTCCACACAGTGAGGTTTCAGATGAGGACTGTCCCACCCAATTCAGGATCTTGGCCAGATAAGTAAAATTTGTGTATTTTTCAAAAATTCTCTTAACTTGTTTGAGCTTGAAATTTGATGGAACTCTCAAGCTAAAATAAGCTTTCAGACAAACTTTTCTGTCAGACAGCAGAATACCACAAAAACAGGCTCTGCTGAAAATATGTAAGGAAGTATGTGTTCATATGTTTGGGTGACGAGAACAACACTACTCTCCTACAAACCCAAAAGTATCTATCTACTGTCTGACTTCCTGTGCTGTTATCCCCAATATGATATCAGTTCTGCCAGGGGCCTGATTCTGATCTCACATTAATGCAGATCAGAAGTAACTCCCTTGAAGTCAATACAATTACACTTCAAACTGGTGTGCAAGGGGACATGGGCCTACTGGGAGATGTGTTAGTGTAAGTGGTTGACTGCACAGTTTCATTGAGAAAGTCCAATGAGTCAGAGTCAGGACGGACTGAGAATCAGAGTCAGAGATATATTCAGAGTAGATATGGTTGATTTGAGGGGATTTCTCAGATTTGTTTGCTTGTGAAGTATGGCTTACAATCTTCAAGAGATGCACGTATAAACTGACAAATAGATTCGCATTTCGCAAAGGTAAATGTATTTGTATTTTAATCCCAGATTGTTTCACTGAGGTTTTACTGAGCAAGGGTCTTTATTTTTCAAACAATATTTGGCCCATTCATCTTCCTACTGTGATGGCAAAGTAAATCTACAAATGTAAGATGTAGAAAGGGGTTTTCTTTTTAGTTCTTAAAGAAAATTTAGTGCTTTAGAAAGGTGCTGGATTGATGGCCCCCAGAGTGCTCTATTTATCCACACAACAGGTATAGCGTTGGCAAGCTGCCCTGCATTGCAGCTTTTTGTGTGTGTGTGTTCTCAGAAAGAACAGTCACACAAATTACTTGCATCAATAATAATTATTTAAGACACAAGGTCAAAAAAGTTCCATAATTTGTCTCATGATTAATGTTCTATTCCAATAACCCTATATCTACCATGTCAAGTGATTAATGACATTGGTTCTTTTCTTTTGGTTAATGAATAGCTCTGAAGAAGAATGACAACTGCACAGTGTTAATATGTGCAAAAACTTTCTTAATGACTCAAAAAAATATAACATTATATGCTTCAGTCAAATCGCAAACCAGCTCACTTGTAGGTACATATAAAGTTGTCCATAGAAAATGGCATTGTCCACCACTTCAAAGTTGTTGTTAATTTATTTTTTTCTAAACCAAAGCTGATAGAAAGGGACCATTTGTTTCACTGCAATCATGTGGCGTTTCAGCCCTGCTCAAACAGAGTATACATATACTGTATAAAATCCAAACCTTTCCTGGGGGTTGACTTTGCACATAACTCAAATAGCAATTGCAAAACATGAACTTCAACCTCTATTTGCTCCTCTACTATGGCTGTTCCTAGTGTTTTTTCTTGCAGGACCTCCTGTGTCCCAGACCTTACTTTCCTCTACCCTTCAACAAGAGGCAATCCATTGCTTCTAATATTCTGTTTGAAGTTAAGATGTACCTGCCACTATGACTCATCAGTAATTACTCTGCATCTTTATATAGGGTTCTAGCACGTGGCATGAGGAATAATTCAGAGGAGCATTGCATTTCTATGCAGGGTCCTACAACCTGCCACCCTATTATATACCTTCCTTCTCCAGAGTAAACTCTCTGGACCAGCCAATTGAGCACAATTCCCAGAGTTCCGGGCTGATGTCAGAAGATGCAGTTTTGCAGACTTGATAGGTTTGGATAATTGAGATGATTTTCCAATAGCTACCCAGACTTCTGGGTAGCCCTGTCAATGGGGCCTCCAAATCTTTTGAAGTTTGCCCATTATAAATTTAAATCATTTCCTTCCTAATGTCTCAAGAAAAACCATTGAAATATAACTAGGCATGACTTTATGCCAAAGTCACACAGCTAGTTGAATTTTTGAAATTAAAGGAACTCTTCCTTGTTTAGATACACATGATCTCAGAAGAAAAGTCTGTGATATATGTAATGGTAAAGGTTTTTTTGTGTTTTTTCTTAAGTTGCTTGCTGTAATATACACTTGCATCTCTCAGCTGTACAATATATAGAGGACTAAAAATGACAACCATAAGAATATTAATATTGTTACTAATCAGCATAATAGTAGACCAAGGAAAAACAATGTAATAATCTATGAAAATTCTGGACATTGAATACTTTCTGAATAGGTTTCTCTCCACAATAACAGAGAAATTCATTCTGATTTTCAGTTTGGCCTTTCTCAATTCAAGAAGCTCTTCTCAGCATTTTTTTTATCTGTTCTTTTAAACCCTTTCCTGCCGTATAGGAGTTTGAATGTGCAATCTATATTACCACTTTGACAAAGACAGAAGATTGCTCTTTAGATGCAATATATAATTTTGGCATTTTAGCTCTGCCTTTTTGCTTCCTGTAGTAAAATGAATTCCTGCCACATCTGGCAAGTCAATATGTGTGATATTTGGCATTTTATGGTAACAAGATGCTCTGCTACAAGGAACATAAAACTACTTTCCAAAATGGGCATCTTGTGACTCTGTAATAAGAATATAAAATCTTCTGCTACCTTTACCCACATTTACTCCAGGAGTTTTGAAAGGTATTATTCAGCATAGGCAAAAGTGGCAGACTTACGTCCTTAAAGTGTTGTACTCAGAAGTGTAAATCTGTAAAACAAAAACAAACAAACAAAAATAGCATTTGGGATTCCAGGTTTGTTTCTCAGTGACTCCATATCCAAATTTTCTCTGCTTGGAAGTAAAAACATGGCTTTTCTAACTACCAGCCCCGAGGACTTAACCTGAGACTTGGATGTCATGCTCTATTGTTTCTGGTCCTTCCATCACCATAGTAAAGATTCTGTAATTGGAACTTCATTGACAAAAATGTTGATCATGTTTGAAGCCACACAGAATCCAGGTCACTTTTCCACACTGGCTCTACTGTAGACACACTTCTTGCTCAAACACTGTACTGCAAAATTTATGCTCTGGCAAAAAGAAAAAAATACTAAAATCCTAGTTTCAAATCACAATGGCCAACTTTGTTTTCTGTTTTTATCTGGGAAGGATGTGAGAATAGAATAGATGACACCTAGTCAAGAAAGTGCAATATGTCCCACATAGCCTCCCTGAGTTTAATATGAGAATTCATTCATTTGGAAGATGCATTATAATCGTGTATATATCATCCAAAACCAAAGGGAACTTCACTGTAAAAGCAAGCTGAAGTTACCACATTTGTTGTTTAATGCATCTTTATTTTCTTTACATACCATATGAAACTAAATACATAAAATATCAGGAAATATAATAAGCAGTAAGACAAATTAATCCATAAGACTGTCAATGACCTACAATGTGTAGCAGTGTAATACATAATACATATCTGTGAATTAGACTATGGAGATCAATTTACAGATGTAGAAATTAATCAAAAGTAACCAACAAGCCAAAATGTGCTTTTCCCCCTGAAGTAATGACATAATTAAGGCCAAAACATTGCAGAAACAGATCACTGCATAACAACCATTTTGAATTGGGAAGAACCTACCATCTGTAGTTACCCCCCCCCCCCCCCCCCCGCCCATTAAAAGGATCCATAGAGCTGCAGTGCTTATTAATCCTTCTGTGGAATATAGATTCCCTTCCTGGAGCTCAAATTTGATGCTAGAAGCCTTAACAAAACAATGACTGAAGCCACTATGTGCTTTTTTAGCTTACTTTCTGTCTCTCAAAGTGGCTTTGTTAGTAGCAATCGCCTCAGCTAGGAGGGTATCAGAACTTGGAGCATCTGTGTTTTTCTCACAAAAATAAAGTGATTATTCAAATGTACCCACTGATTATTTAATAAATAAATAGTTTTCCACAGTTCACAAGATGTGGCATTGCCTTCTCTCTGTCCTAATCCTAAAGCATCCCGAGGAGACTGAAAAGCATAAACTGGCACTTAAAATCTGTCATACGTGCACAGAGCCGTATCAGAGGTCCATGATACTTTTCATGTTGTATCACTCTCTTATAAAAGGAAAGAATGCCTCAAAAACCACCATTGCATGATGGATTAAAGAATATATTTCTGAAACCTATAGAGCGTCTGGAGAAAATCAACCAGATAACGTGACACCCCACTCTCTGAGGGACTCAGCATCCTCTTGGGTTAAGAGGTCTTGTACTCCATAAGAAGAAATGTGCAAAGCCTCTGCTTGGCATCCATGCACATGTACAAAGCAGTACAGAGTTGGTGTCCTTTCTTCCTCAGATGCAGTCTTTGGGAGAAGAGTATTTATGAATGTGCTACGCGAGTACTGCTTTGCACTTCCCACTGCATAGCCTGTCAGGCATGGAAGACTGTGAGAAAGGAATATTTCCTTCTCACCTGTGAATTCTCTTTAATACCCTCCCTGTCCAACAGTCTGACTCTACCCAAGGAGGATTAATTTATCTCAGAATTTAAAGTTGTTGGTTCTCTCCTCTGTTCTCTCAGATTAGAAAGGAAAATACATGTGCATCCAGGAAAATGCTCTGTTCGAGAGTCATAAGTTCGGTGACCTATCTTAGCTATGTTCTTGGAGAATTTTTGAGCATTGGAAGCTGTCATTCTGGTGTTCACCACCAGCAGAGTGGTCATAGCCTCATGCTGGCTGTCAGTCTTTGGTCTGAAAACTGAATTTCCTTTACCAAATTTTTCTCTTTTTTCATTACAAAAAGACAGCCAACTAAAAAACTGGGGGAACAATTTTTTTCTGGCATTCAAAAATTGTCCTGAAAAATGCTTACCATTTTCCAATCAGCTCTAATTTTCAATATTTCTGACACATAGTGAATGCTGAAGAATTTGGAAAGACACATGGGTCTGATTCTCCATTCTGCTACATCAGTTTTATGCTGAAAACTGACGGAGTTGCACCAATATGAAACTGGTGTAGCACAGTAGATCTTTTTTTCCTTTTGTGAATATGACAGTGGCATGCAACAGTAGATTTATTCTCTTCTCATGCAACCAGCATAGCTTCCTAGTGATGGTGCTTCAATTTACTAAATGAGACCTGAGTTTGATTCCCAGTACAAGTCTTATTCTAAAGCCATTCTGCATAACCAAATAAGAGCTGTACCAACAGTTCTGGAAGGAGTCTCGCCTATCTTTTTTACCCATAAAGATGGAATGAGACCAGCTTGGAAAGGGGTGAACAAAATAAGGGGATCCTGGTGTTATGAGAAATACAATGGACGAACCAGGAAAAAAATGATTCCCAAATATGCATTTCATTGGATCTAAGAAACCTGGTATGTTAATAAAATTAGCTTAAAATTTATTGAAATTTAACAACCCTGAGATATAGTTTATATGTATTTATTCTATAAGCTCTCATTTTAAATCTTCAGAGTCAATGGGTATGCAACATGAAATAGATGTCTTTTCATTCTTACTATGTTGAGATGTTGTTTACTTTTTCTTGCCGCTCTTTTGCACTTGGACGCTTTTCCAAGTCAGTGGGAACTGAGTACATGGAAGTACTCCTAACAGCATATGCTGTTAACCATTGTATGAAAGGAAGGCTTGAGAAAAGACTGTTCTGGGTGACTGATTGCACAGGGACCATATAAAAAAACTTTATTTTCCAGTAAAGTAATTTCATCCCAGACTAACCCTATTTGACTATTAATTGTATATTTTTAATTACTTTAAAAAGCACTAGCAATCCAAATTAAGCTCCAGGAATTTAATGTTGTCTCAGACTCCCAGAGCTGACATAAATTAATTAAATCTTCCAAACCAATTCACTTTGTTACATTTGGCACATCTGCAATTTTTTGTATAATAAAACATTGCATAAAGATTTAGTAAATTTATTTAGCACATGCCAGCAATGCAGCCCAAAACTCTAAATGCTCCTAAATTAAGACCCTGATCTCCCAGTACTAAAGACCTGTACTGTGGATCTTTAACAGGACAATATATATACTGACAGCTGGTATATTTGGAGCAGAAGTGAAGATAAGCTTCCCTTGGCCCTCCCTTCCCACCTCTTCCAAAAAGAAGGGGGGGAAAAGCCATTCTGAGTGTTGTGATTTTAGAAGTAATTTCATACAGGAAGGATAAGTATGAAGAATGCAGAAAGAACTCATCCCACTGAGCAGAACTGAAATGAGTTAGAAATGTATTTTCACCATCTGCTGCTCTCATGAAATCTGAGGATTTACAAATTGCAGTTTTGTAGAAAACTAAATCTGAGATTTGGTGACTGCTGCAAAATCTGTAACCTTGGGGCAATGTTCTGATATTTTAGACATCCATATCAGACATCCTAGATTAAGTTAAGTATCTTCTGTGGGCCATGTGGGGTGAATTGTCTGAATGGTTAATTTTTACGGTGCACAACCATAAAGAGTAAAATGGCCACATTCTGCACTCATATACAGTGATATACACATGGGGTAATACCTAAGTAACAGAGAGCAGAATTTGGCCAAAAACATATAACAGGGGAAGTCGATACAAATGGCATAGGTGACCTGAGGCAGCTACAGTTGATTTAGCAGATACTTGCTCTAAGTACTGAACCATTGCCACAGCACAATGTAAGCATGCAGTTACAAGCAGATGACACCTAAAATTAAGCTGCATCTTTAAGAAGCCTGCAGCAAATTACTTCCAGAGTTTCTTCGTTCGTCTGTTATGACGAGTGATATTTTGTATTCAACTTCCTGTGGTTACCCCAAGATCTGCTGAGAGAAATGGCCATCTGTGCTGACCCCCCATGCCTCTACATTGCTACCAGGCCCAGTTTGGATAGAACCAAAGTTTCAGGGACTTCCTTACCAGCCACAGATTCCAAAACCCCTTCTCAAAAGGTATTTCACGATATAAAAGGAGAGCTATCACAAGTTAAAAAAACAGGGCCAGCATTAACTTGCATCTGCTTAGTCTTTGGGTATGATCATGGAACAAAGCTGCACAAAGGATATACCCACCCTGGTTTCAAATACGGACCAGCAAAATACCCATGAGGACCCAGGGAAAGCATAGGAAGCATGCATGGGGCTGAGACATCCCCTTTCCACACCCTCCCTGACCAAGCTGACTGGGCTGTACTACCCTCCACTTGTGGAAGCTCAAAGTAACGCTAGACTCATGAATCTCTCTTGGGCAGATGCTAGGCACATAATGCTTCCTGCTTGCCAATTGTTCTGAACTGCATAGTAGTTTTATGATGTGCACAAAAGACTAAGGAAGACCACTAAACTCACTTTCACTCATGACCGCAGGATCTTTTTTCTAAAGTTCTTTTAAAAGCCCTTTTTTTTAAAGGGAGATAATTAACATGAGAAAGAGGAGCCCCTGCTTAAGTGTATTACTTCTGAGGTCAAACTTTCCATCAAATCAGTATCTCTGAGGGTATGGAGTTGGCTTTCCTCTTCCTATACAATCTCTGTTCATATGACCAATTTCTCCTACAGTACAGCTACTTGTATTCCCATTCCTGCTTCCGAGTAAAGTTAGCTTTAATAGTTGTGGCGTTATTATACAAATAAGATGGTTTCTTATTGTTTCAATAAGAAACTAGGTCTGACCTACCATAGACCATGAAGGGGCAGTGTATTTGATGGAGTATAATGCAGCTTCTTTAGTTTTGGAAATATTCCAGAGAGAACTCTAGCACAGGAAATCCCTCTTAAGTGTCCATTAATGTTTAATAAACTGTATTCTAATGCCGTATATCAACCAGGCAAGTTTTATTTGCATCTGTTCTCTCTGTTTGGCATTTGATGGCTTTATTTAAAGTGAGATATAGTTCAATACTAGTATTCTTGTTCACTAAACAGCACTATAAATAACCATGCATGCAAAGCAATAGGTAACATTTTCAGTGGTAATGTAGGCTTTCCTGTACAGATTTAACCTACTGGTCCAACACATCATTGGCTGTTCTCAGACGTTTTGAACACAGCATTCTGCAGATCAGCTGTAAGTACCATCATAAGGCATTTATATTGAAATAATTCTAAAATTTCTGTCCTGATTGCATTCTGATCACTAAAAATCACTAAAAGGATGTGGGTGTGGGTATGGCTATGGGTGAGTGCGTGTGTGTGTTTCTTGTAATACACTGTGTCTTAATATAAATTTCTCGATAGCTACAAAGACATCAATGGGAACTAAAAAGCTCAGACAGGATGCAGTCAAGATATGGTCCACTGACAACAACTAATAATGTCAATCATCTGAGCTGGCTGATGTGGGTGTTAGGGGGAGAGGAAAAAGATAATTTTCTGTTGTTAATATTATTTTCTAAAAATGGACCACGTAGAGACTCTTTTTTCCATGGAATTTGCATAAAATAGCTGCAAAAACTATTCAGTTTTGCCAGAGCTGCTCCAAACAGAGAGATTGTCAGGGCAGAGGACAAGAATCTAGAGATGTACCAAAACCTGACAAATTACTCTAAACCACATCATCACAATTGATACAGTGGCGACCAGATCCAAACACATTGTGCTTTGGTGTTTAGCCCCCTCAAGTATTTCTTTTGTCCTTGGAGAAGATCTTTATTTCATTTTGTGGGAGGGGTAGGAGGAGGAATGGCTATCACAGTTGGTTTTGAGCCTGATTCTAATTTAAATTAAGGTCCCTCTCTCTACACCATGCTGGTTATTGCAAAGGGGCCTTAAAGTAGGTGTACATATAATTTATAAAGCCTAAATTACCACTGAAAGTAGTAAATCAGGCTGCCACAACAGAGTAAAGTGGACTTTGTGTAACTGAAAATCAGGCACTTAATCTTTAAGCCGTCTAGAAGTCATGAAATTCTGAACTGTAGAAACATTCCTACAAGGTGTACTCAAAAAACACTCTATAGAACAGTTAAGTTTGACCACTGGCTAGGTAACTAAACTTGGTAATCCTCCTTTTCCCATTCTCTTCACTACTGTGTTTATTGCAATCCCATGCTGTGTCATGTCTAATCTGGATTCTTAAATCCTCAGGGCAGAAGTCTGTCATTTTATTTGTCTATAAATGATGCCGTGCAAACAATAACAAATAATTGAACTGGTAAGACAAATCTATTGTGTAATGCCATAGAGTCACACCATACAAAGGAAGACTTTTTAAGAGTGATATCATAGCCAAGGTAAATACTAACTGGCCCAAGAGACATCACTTCCAGTACCTTCTATAAATTATTAGTAACAGTATCTACTTTGGTATTTGGATTGCCCCCAGCACAGTTCTGAGTGCCTACGGGTCAGGATAATAACAATGCTTCAGTCATGTCAAAAAAGATATATTGGAATTGGAAAAGGTTCAGAAAAGGACAACAAAAATTATTAGGAAAATGGCTTCCATATGAGGATAGATTAATAAAACTGGGACTTTTCAGCTTGGAAAAGAGATAATTAAGGGGGGGGATATGATAGAGGTCTATAAAATCATGACTAGTGTGGAGAAAGTAAATAAGGAAGTGTTATTTACTCCTTCTCATAACACAAGAACTAGGGGTCACCAAATGAAATTAATATGCAGTAGGTTTAAAACAAACAAAAGGAAGTATTTCTTCGCACAGTCAACCTGTGGA
>NC_133770.1:243351922-243473329 GCF_003597395.2 Chelonoidis abingdonii
CCCCCCTGAAATTTCTATTGCTAAGGATTCACTTTTACAAAAAAAACAAATTATGGCTATTAGGAGACAGGTGCTTAGCTGTTATAAATTAGTGTAGTCCCACTGTCTTCAGTAGAGTCATACTGATTTAAAACAGCTCAGGATTTGACCTGGCAACTCTGCCAATTCAATTTCAAAAGCTTTTTTGGAACAGCTGAATGCGAAGTGATGGGAATGTGACAGCAAAGGTGACTCATCTAATCAGAATTTGATGTATATCTTGATACATTAATCCATTTGTATACTGTAGTCTTATTCGGTTAAAAATGCATATTTAACTGAGATGACATTACGGCTGTGAAATAAATCTTTGTTTCAGCTACTTAGCCAGTTACAATATTGTTTGCCAGTACAAGGCACACTGATTCCTGCTGAGTTGTCGTACATGATTTAATAGATCTTTTCCATCTCTAATTTGTATGCTCCAGTGATTCTAAATAACTTGAAATTTACCATGTGTAGCAGGAATCAATAACAATAGGTAGCATACAGAGACAAAACAGAAGGAACAACTTCAGGCCCAGTTTTTAGATTTCATTTAGAACACACCAATTTGGTGTAGGATTCGAATTTACTCTACTATCCTTAACTTGTGCTTTATAGACCCAATCCAAAGCCTGCTCATGTTAATGAGACTCTTCCTAGTGACTTCAGTGAATACTGAATCAGGGGCTGTGTGCGTAGAATGTGTATGGAAAGATATACTGTAAATGCATTCACACAGGCAGAGTTACAAACATTCCACAGTTTAATCCCTTAGTTCTGGTGGATCAAAGGTCATAGTGCTTAAGTGCTAATATCCTAATCCCAACTCCCAGTACCAAGAGGTTAATATGATGCCAGTCCTTCAGTTATTTTTCATAAGACTGACTCATATGTTAGGCCAGAATTGATGGATCCATTTAGCAAATGGAAAGCCTGCTGGAAAAAATATACAACTCATTCTTAAACTAAATCTTATAAGCAAAATGTAAATCATACAGCAGTTTCTAAAGGCATGAGAAATATTAAACCAAGAGGCAATTTTTACACACACTGACCAGAGAGTTAGAAAGTAAATGAATTAAATAAAAGTACATAGCTTTTGCCTGGTTTAAAAAAATGCATTAGAACAGCCATACTATGTCAGACCAATGGTCCATCTACCTCAGTATCCTGTCTTCTAACAGTGGCCAATGCTAGGTGTTTCAGAGGGAATGAACAGAACAGTCAATCATTGAGTGATCCATCCCCTGTCATTCACTCCCAGCTTCTGGCAATCGGAGGCTCTTGGGACACCCAGAGCATGTGGATACATCCCTGACCATCTTGGCTAATAGCCATTGATGAACCTATCCTCCATGAAGTTATATAGTTCTTTTTTGAACCCCGTTATAGTTTTGGCCTTCACAACATCCCCGGGGAACAAATTCCACAGGTTGACCAGGCACTGTGTGAAGTACTACTTCCTTCTGTTTGTTTTAAACATGCTGCCTATTCATTTAATTGGGAGACCCTTGGTTCTTGTGTTATGTGAAGGAGTAAATAACACTTTTTTTCCACACCATTCATCATTTAATAGACCTCTATCAGAGCCCTTCTTAGTCATCTCTTTTCCAAGTTGAAAAGCCACAGTCTTTTTAATCTCTCGTTGTATGGAAGCCGTTCTATACCCTTAATCATTTTTGTTGCTAATATATCTTTGTTGAGATGGGGGGACCAGAACTGCATGCAGTATTCAAGATGTGGGCATACCATGGATCTATATAGTGACATTATGATATTTTCTCTCTTATTAGCTATCCCTTTCCTAATGGTTCCTAACATGTTGTTAGCTTTTTTGACTGCTGGAGCTGCACATGTCTCCAAGATCTTTCTTGAGTGGTAACAGCTAATTTAGACCCCATAATTTTATATATATACTTGGGATTATGTTTTCCAGTGTGCATTACTTTGATTTATCAACACTGAATTCCATTTGAATTCCATCTGCCATTTTATTGCCCAGTCACCCAGTTTTGTGAGATTTTTGTAACTGTATCAGCTAGGCCCTTCTTTTCCATTTCTGTGAAGAAGGAAAACTAGCCCCTTACATTTCAAGTTTCATATTTATTATATAGTTAGTCACACCTGTACTACTAGTGCTACTTACGTTTAACACTATAGGTGAATTTTCATTTGCAACCCTTCATTTATGAGCACCATTCACTGTATTTAAGGACCAAATGTGAAAGAAAGCAGTATAAAAATGGAAGTACAGTACACTGGCACCATTTTCCTCTTTGGAACTATGCTTTCCACTGAGAGAGATTTGGAAACTGTGTTCACATTTTTTATGGTTTCTCTGGCCTGTAGGGGAATATTTAACCCAAATCATGCTGCTCTGAAACAAGCCTCCTACTGATAAAAATCCATAGAAGTTGCTTTTTGTCTTGTTGAATTATGTATGGTATGCATCCCCCAACTGATCCATTATAGATCCACAGCAATAGCTCATTGGTGCTATGTGTGTGTCTATCTCCCATAATTCAGACTCACTGTCAGATTCCAGCCACAACATGTACAGAGGAAATCTGTCTGTGGCAGGGGAGAAGATTTCTGCTCGAGTCTGGCTTTACCAAAGCACACAGAGAAGCCACTCCTCACGCCTTCTGTGATGGGAGTGTTAAGAGGGGCATTCTGGGGAAAGCCAAAAGCCAAGGGGCACAGTTTACGTTTTCATACACAAAAAGAGAAAGATGCTGTGACAGAAAATGATGCAACTTCCCCTTTCCTAGGAGACTCTCAAGGGGTCAGTGCAGTCTGCAGTGAGAAGCGTGCATAGTCAGGATATATGCTGAGCCCCACCACCATTTAGAACTACTTCCTCAATCCCCAGCACAGTCCCTGAGTGAGGGTCAACTCATCTACCAAGTGTCAGAGGAGCAGACTAATGTAGGGAGGTGTAATTACATTTCCCTGAGTCAGTTTGGGTGAATCTAGTGTACTGTCTCTAAATAATCCTAATCTTTTGATGGCCTGTATCAAATTAGAGTCCTCTTTAAAATTTACAATTGAGGCAGATACTACTCTCTTGGGTCTTACAGAAGCAAACAAAGACCTTGACTAGCAATTGTTGAAAGAGCTTGAAGGTGAAAAGCATTTTCTCTCCTCTTGTAAACAGCAGTTCACATATCAGCCAGACAGAACCAAAACTGAGAAGGGTACTTCAGAGTTACTCTGATCATTTGACTCCTTAAACTCCATGTTGCATGGCTTGCAGGTACAGGAAAAACAAGTATTCTCTGATAAATATGTGTTCCTCATTACTTTTATGTACAGAGAATATATCGGGCATGAAGGATCTTTAATAGAGCAGCAAAGTTACAGCCTGCAGTGGCAATTATAAATAACTTGTCTTCTGAAATAATGTAACTTTATGCTAAAATAGTGCCATCTCAGAGAAATCATATAGAAGTGTATATTATCACATTATGGGCCAAATTTATTCTGGGTGTAACTCACTGATACTTGAACGATGCCAGGACTCCCCCTAAATGTATGTGCTGTGTATGTGTGTGTGTGTGAGAGAGAGAGAGAGAGAGAGAGAGAGGATTAAAAGACACATGGATTTATTATCTTTCCTCCTACACTATATGTTAATTTTCATAAAGATTTTCATAACTTTGGTTAATATTTCTTAGTGACTAATCAATAACACAGATTCTGACTAAAGGCTGTCTTAACCCCCTTGTAAAGATATTGGCAAATAGAGGACACTATCATCCTTACTATCCTCATTTTTATGGGGTGTGTGGTTTATTTAAAATACAGCATTTTGAATATAGACATAAGCTTTGTGTAATCTCTGGGTAGAGATAAGCAACATAAACACCCTCAAGGTCTCCATTTGAAGGAACAACTTCGAGTGTTTGTCATAAGTTGCCAGATGCAGGCAGTTAAAAGAAATAGATATATTTTACAGTCAGGGCCGGCTCCATGGCAGCCCCACTGCACTGCTTCATTCTTCGGCAGCAATTCGACAGCAGGTCCTTCCCTCTGAGAGGGACTGAGGGACCCGCCGCTGAATTGCCGCCAAAGACATGCTTCCCCCTTTCAGGTGGCTACCCCAAGCACCTGTGCTGGTGCTTGGAGCCAGCCCTGTTTATAGTCATCATATACAGAACAGATTTCCTGAAGGCACAATCTGAGGATAATATATTTATACCATTTTCGTGGATTCTTTGAAGAGGAATTTCATTGTATACAGTGTTAAGGGAAATAGCCTCATTATGACTCTGTTCACTTGAAGAATTTATTTTCAGATTTGTTTCTTTTATGAAGGCTCTGTTGAATTGTAGACCTATTGATTCACAGCCACAGTCAGGGAAACCTCTTGGGTCTCTGTGGCCTGGCAGTCAACTGTGCAGTCAGGAAGATTCAGCAGACATTTTGGTCCCTTTCTTGCAGCCACACAACACTGATTTCGCCCTTTGCAGTCACAACACTGATTTCGCCCTCCTCGTTGTTAGTGCTTTTGGGGAACAGTGCCTGGTAATAAGTCTTTTCAGGATTGAGCCTTAGATTTCCTGCTTATATCTCACATTGTGCCTGACCCTCACATAGCTGTGCAGTGTGGACGAGGGACTAAGGAGACTTCCCTACCCTTGCATGACTGGCACAGGGGCCATGAAGAATTGCGCTCCTCTGGGCATGGAGACTGCTGCCTCATTATTCCCCCGAAGGCACAAAGCATTCTAAAAGGGGCACTATGGGGCAAAGAGTAAGTAGAATCATGGCTCTATTAGCCTCACTTGCCAGGAGCAGAGCAGGCTACCGTGTGCACTGTATGGATGGAATATGTTGCATCCCATGAGGGACTTTAGTAGTGAGCACATGCATTGTTCTCTCTTGGGGAAGTTCTCCTTCTGAAGAAGTCCTGCCCTTAACACAAGGCTGTGCCTAACTGGCACAATCAAGGACAAAAATCACTGAATAGGATTTTGTTCATGTGAGCTACACTGCAAGCTCGACAAATCTGTCCTTGATGTCATCAGGCCCTACAAGGTTTGTAATATACTTTAACTACTATGAGAGACATTTTCAAACTTTACCAATGTCTGAGGAGGTTTCAGTCCAGTGAGGACAGAATCTGGAGTGAAGCCCCCCCCAAACATTGATGTAGTTCAGAGTTTGAACTCAGATCCTGATCCAGATTTTGCACTTCACCCTTCTCTTTACAGTGGGCTGAATTCAGCATCTCGAATGTGAAGACCCTCCCACATAGGAGAACCAAAACTCCAGATCCAGATACTAATTTTGTGGCTCTTAAAACAAACAAGGGCAAAGATTACAAAATAGTCTTCTGCTGCATGATTCCTAGAAATATAGTAAAAACCTGACACAATTTTAAAACATTTCTATAATTCAAGAAAAGGTCAATTTTACAAAGATTTTACAATACTGACATTTTTTCTTATTTCTTTGGGGAAACTGATGGGGAATATCCATGGATATATTAAAAATCATTGTGTCAGGTTTTGATTTTTTTTTCTAATTAGGTTTCAATATTTTGAGTCCTGAATCACTATTTTTTTAAAAATAAAAGCATAATTAGATATTAGAATCTAGATACTGATATGGAAATAATGCTACCATATACATTAATGCTTTTTCTTATGCATAGGGAAGTAGAGCAAAATCTAGTAGAAAATAATTTTTCTACAGGATCTTGAAATTCTCCCATGGAATTCAATAAAAATTGAATATCCATGCTATGGAATTCTATAGATGTGGTTCAAAAACACCTATTCAAGAGTTTTATCATTCTTTATTTGTAAACTATAGATTTTTAAATTAATTTCGATAGAACTATATTAAATTATCTTTCATCCCTATTAATTTCTATAGGACTTTTCCAGAAGGGTGATTTTCAGAGGTGCTGAGCAACCACAGCTCCCACCGAAGGCTCCAGGAGCTGCAGATGGTCAGCAAATCTGAAGATCAAGCCAGCACTTAATAGAATTAAGGCATTTCTAGATTTTTTTATATATATATATATATATATATATATATATATATATATCATAGAACAGATTACTTCATGTGTTGTTACAGCAGAAATCCTGGTAACCTTCTCAACACCTGAATGATAAAACAGGGACATCTACTGGTTAAAATGGGGAAACTTTCTTGAATGATTTTGTGACGCTCTAGCTCTAGGCCTTGTGAGATCTCCTTTCACTGATGTCTCCATACCACTATTAAGTTCCAAAGTCTTAATTTCTTTAGGCAGAAAAGATCTCATGTTGCTATTCGTCGCTCTTGAAGTAAATGTTACCAGTCCATTCAAGCACCATCTGGGGACCCAATACTGCTCCAACAGAAATCAATAGCAAAACTCCCAAAGATTTCAACAAGAGCAGAATCAAGCCCTGATGTGTGAGAAGGATGTAATGATATGGAGCGTAATAGATATTTACAGGCAAGTAGATATTCCAGACAAACCAGACCCCTCCACAGTGCAGAAAGTGTGTCACACTGTTCTAGGCCAGTCTTCGCCCATCTGTTCAGAACCTGACCTGGCAACTCAGGGCAGATGCTTAATCTGAAATATGGGCCTGAATTAGGAGACAGGTATCAGAGTGGTAGCCATGTTAGTCTGTATCAGCAAAAACAATGAGGAGTCCTTGTGGCACCTTAGAGACTAACAAATTTGTTTGGGCATAAGTTTTTGGAAGCTTATGCCCAAGTAAATTTGTTAGTCTCTAAGGTGCCACAAGACTCCTCGTTAAATTAGGAGAATTTACCTAACTGAAAACCTGCTTTCCTATTTAATAAGGCAAGCCATTAGTTTGAGTTCATAGAAAGATGAACTGATAAATGAGGGGTGGATAATACATTTTGTATATCAAATCTTTAGTTGGTAAAATCTGATCTTTCAAAACATGATATGATGACATTTAAATATTTGTTTTAAGAATTAAACTAACTCAGTGGTTGCTTCACAGACTGCATCATATCATGGTAAAAGTAGCAAAGTATTGTATGGAAGATTGCGTAATTCTGGATGAAGTTAAGGGAGGGGTTAAATAATATTCTGGAGTAATGTATTGACTACAGATGGGCTTGAACCCAAGCCCTGCGTCTGAACTACTGCAAACATTGGGAAAATTTGGGACAAGATATGAACTTTTTTAGCAGAGAAACGTTCACTATGTGCTTGCAAAACACCAGCTTGCCAGTGTGTGACTGTGGATGATCCAACTGAAAAAGAATTACACAATGACGCTGGGCACACTTTTAGCAAGAGCAGGGACTGTGGGATGATCACCCAGTATTGCCCTCCGTACGTTCTACAAGAGAATCATTGTTCAACTGTAGCCTGGCTGTGAATTCACAGCCTCAATTCAGTACAGTCTCCATACTAATAGTAGGAATATGTTTCTGTGCACAGCCCTTCCCCTTCCCAGATTATTCCTACTAAGAACAGAAATAATCTGGGTTGGAAAGGGCTATGTATAGACACCATTGCTGGGTTATGGAATATGCATTCATTAATATATGGACTATGTACACAAACACTTGACCATGCCCCAGTGTACACTGCAGCTGCTGTAATGGAAGGTCTACAAAGCAGCATATTCACACAGTTTCAAAAAGTCCACAACAGAGGCATCCCAGGCTCTTGCTCCTGACTATGGGTTTGCTTGCTTGTGTCTCTGCCCTCTCCCAGCAAGGATCTGACCCCATACTTTCCTTAATATTTAGAATCAAAGAATCTATTGAGGTTGTAAGATACAGAAAAGATTAACATGAAATTCACTGCTATAAATATTTGGCCTTACATTGGCTCAAATTCACTGATTTGACCAGGCTGTGCTTGCTGCAGGACACAAAAGGGCTTTTTGCCACTTTTTGAAGCTCCCTGATCTTAGGGCTGATGCCTGGCACAATTTAGAGTAGCCTCAAGGCTGCTCTTAGTTACACCAAGAAGTCTGTAGTGTCAAAGGGCCATGTTGGCAACCAGTGATGGCCTCACAACACACACTGTTTATTAGCCATGTGCCCTATACCTGAGGCTGGGCCAATAATGATGTAGAGCTGCTACTCCAGCTCTATGCAACCAGGGAATTCCTCATACACCTTATGCAAAGGAAATCCTCATATAACCAATCTAGCCATTTCACTGGTACAAAGCAGCTAGATGGGGAGAATTAGGGCCATTGATTTCTATGAGGTTACTGCAGTTTATATCAGACAACATTGTGTTCTTTTATGGCAACATTCTGTAGAAATCTCACTTTGGTTTTCTACCTAATTTCTCATAATGATCACATTTAGTTTACCTAAATGTTCTATTTTAAAATCTTCTTGTAATTTACTGTCAACAAGCTAAAAAATAATATCTAAGGACGATGCCTTTTAATTTACATTTGTAGGGTATTTTGGTTTTATTAATTATTCAATTGAAGCTCCTCCCATTTCTGACTGACACCGTTATTTTTGCCTTTGAATAAAATTTCTGTATGTTAATGGACTCTCATGAATGAATCTTACTGTACATCTGCCAAAACCAATGTGGTATCTTTTTCATGGAATTTAGAAATGGAGTCTAGTTAAACACCAGCACCTTTCTTTTGTCCTTTAGCATTAATACTGTGTAAAACTGGATTTAAGTTCATATGTGTTATTTAAGACAAAAAGTTTGGAATTTAGAACCTAATCAAGGCTATTGTGCAATGAAGCATAGGAAAAACTACTTTTTAAACTACCTGTGGGACTTAAGTAATGACAAACAATTCATTTATCAATAGAGAAGTGATGAAATTGGGATTGTCAGATGATCTCTCTTTTAGAAAACATGGCTACAGTTTGTATACATTCTGCATTCATATTCATATGTTTTCAGTATGTTCATTTTTCGTAGGATTATTATGCCACTATGTGGCAGGGCAGGTGTAAAACCCCCTTTAAACCCCTGCCAAAATGCTGGCTGCAGTCTGCTTTCCGGCCACGGGGCCAGGGTAGAGACAAAGGTATTCAGCAGTGTGCCCAGCTGCAATCTCTAATCAGGGCTGGCTCAGAAGAACATGCTGAACTGAGTGCTGACAGCTCGGCTGAGGTACAGAAGGACTATAAAAACCCTGAACGAAGCTCAGGGAGGGGGCTAGACAGAGAGGAGATAGGAGTGTAGTATTGTTGCCTCCTTTCCAAAGAGGGATGCCTCAAAGGCAGGAGACCCTGGGGAGGGTCTGAGGGGCACTGTTGGGAGACCAGGGAACTGCATGAATACTATAAATGAAGACACTTGGGTGATCCAGAAAGAGAAGGCATGGAAGACTCTTTATTATAGCAGCCTAAACATAGGGTGCAGGCACAAAAGTGGGAGAGCCTGCACTGACCTTGTGACACATAAATAGAATTATTGAGCCTCATAAAACATATGAATTATACAGAAGTGAATTTGCTTAGTGTATTTAGCACAAGCAAGACAGCTGTAAAACAAAAACAATAAGTATCAAGGGTTAACTTTACACTTAATTTGCTGTGATTGTTTTGGTTCCAAAAACAGAAATGTTTATTTAGAAGAATGTTTATAGACTTATGGGACCGTGGATGTTGTGATGAAAGCAAGTCCCTCGGATTGTGACTGGAGTTTTCATATAAGGCAGTGTACCTATGTCTGGGTGTGCTCCAACCTCCCCACTGAGAAGGCAAAGGGTTAGCTGCACAGGGTGCATACAGACCTCTCTATTAACCTCAGTTTCTTAAAAAACAAAGTCTCTAGCTGCTATGGTCCTGGAGAAAAAATTCAAAATCTGAAGTGAGTGTAACTGATGTGGCAATATCTGCCAATGTTTGTAGAGAGCCTGTAACAACAGCTCTGAGGGGTGTTATCTCAGATGCCAAAGATATTTTAAATGTCAGTATCATTAACTGTCTGACTGTTCATGTAATAAAGAAGAGGAAGTATCATATTTGACTATCTACACCAGTGTTTCCCAAAGTCGGGGTGCATGCCCCTCTCAAAGCATGCAAAGGACTATCTGGTGAAGTGTGTGCAGAAGATGTATGAATTAAGATGGGCAGGCCTTTAACTATACATGGTCGGGTTACCAGGGGAGATAACTGGTTTCATTTTCCTGAAAGGGGACTCAAATTTCACAAGTTTGGGAACACTGCTATAGCTGAACAAAAGAATTGGTCTGACAGATAATGGCAGTCATCAGTTTGGAAGATCAGCCATACTCCATGTATTATGTTACCTCATGAAAATCAAGGCCAGTGATAGGTAAAGTTGATGAAATAAGAATGGTTTAACAATGAACTTAAATGTGAATGTCAAGTCAAATATAAATTCAAGTGCCTAAGAGATTTCAGCTTTAAATACACTCCATTAAAATATCAACAAATGTGAATAACATTCACTATGAGGCAAACCAAATAACAAAATATCTGTGTTGGCAGAATTTTTTATACATATATATAATTTCTAGGGTGGGTACATAACTGTGGTGCTTCTTGATCGTGTAGCCAAGCATCTCCAGGATTACAGAGGCTGTAGCGTATACCAGTTCATTGGTTTGAGTTATGGTGGTAGTAGGGATTGTCATGAGGGCTCTATTGGCATCTCTAACAATGTCTGATGGTACTTCTCCACCTGAGCCTTGTGAATCAGTTCTCGGAGGATGACTGTACTAAGTTTCTCCATGATCTTATGCTCATATCAGCTGCTGTGCTCTGCAATGGAGGGGTGGCAGTGAAGTTTTCAGCTTCAGGTGTGGGCTGCACATCCACTTGTTCTTCAGGTCTCTTGAGTCTGGGATGTAATGTGAGTGGTCTATCTCAAGCTGTGAGAGCAGCTTCCTCTTTACTATGTTGAAGCGTTGGGTAACTAGCTGTTTTCTCAGTAAGTGTGGAGTGTATTTTTGTCCATCCAGTAGTCCCCTCATACGTTTCATATATCCCTCTCATTAGGTCTACTGTTTGTAGTAGCATTTCCATCAAGAGAACAACAGTATGTACCCACCCTGGAAAATGAGGTTGGAGGATAAGATCAAAGCGACTCGGAGAGAATTAGTCACTGGTGGAACTACAGAAGGGAGTAGAGATTAAGCCATGTCTACACGAGCGTTAAATTCGAATTAAACGGCTTTAATTCAAATTTATGGTGCACCCCGTCCACACGACGCAGCCCTCTTATCGAATTAAAGGACTATTTAAATCGATTTAGTACTTCCTTCTAACCACAGAGTAACCCTAAATCGATTTTTACTAATTCGAATTTAGTGCAGTTGGACGAAATCGAAGTTAATGGCCTCCAGGAGCATTATCCCACAGATCACCACTGACCACTCTGGACGAGCACTCAACTCTATGCACTGGCCAGGGTAACACAGGAAAAGACCCGTGGAAGGTTTTTGAACAGTTTCCTGTATTCCGTCCACGTGGGGCTCTGGAGCCAGCATTGAATCACTGCTTGCACCTTTAAAATGCAGTCTCCTGAGGAATAGAAAAAGGGTTCCAGCATGGACCACAGAAGAGCTTTTGGATCTCATTGCTATCTGGGGTGAGGATTCAGTTGCTAAACAGAACTCCGTTCGTCAAAACGGAATGAGGAAAAGTAATTTGAAAGAATTTCCAAAGGCTATTGATTTGCAAAAGGATTACAGCAGGACTCTTTCCATGCAGGAGTTAAAGTGAAAACGAACTGAGGACAAGCATACCAGGATAAACCAGAGAGGAAACGGGAGATCTGGAGTTTGCTCCTAAAACATGCAGGCTCTATGCAGAGCTACCATGCAATTTTTGGGGCTTGGCTACCAGTCGCCATCCTTATCATGGATTCAGCATGAACGATTTCAGTTTCACACCGTGGCTGAGGATGTCATTTGCAGAGGGGAAGATCACGGAACGAGGGACAGGAGGGAGACATTATTGCTGATAGCACACAGCTCTCAATTACCAACAGGCAGCCAGGTGTTTCTGACCCAAGTTTACCTCTAGCAGCAGGCTAATGATAGCCACTTTTATCCACAGAAGTGAAGCCATGGAAGGGAACCACGTGAGTCAAATGTTTAAATCAGTTCCCAATTTAAAAACTTAAGCGTTTTTAAATTATCAATTTTAAGCATGCGTTGGTCATTTCTTTTAGCCTTTACAGTTACATGAAAAGTTCCTTACATGTCTGGGATGCAATGACAATCCCTCCAAGAAATCTCCATGAATATATTCAGGAAATCAAAGATGCTTTTTCAGTACAATTTCATGGGCAATGCTGCCTTTATCCGGTCACTCCAAGAAAGATGCTTTGCCCCTCCAGGCATGCATGACGTAATGGAATCATTGCTTCACAAAGCATAGATGCATAAGCGCCAGGCACTCTGATCACAGGCATTGAAACATTCGCTCTGCCTCTTCGCTGACTCTCTTCACCAAGAGTTCTATTCGGTTCATTTGTGACTCGTTTGAAATAAGTAATTACTTTGTCATTAGGAGAGAAAAAACTGCCATTATGCTCCTGTAATCGCACTCGATGTTAGCTGGGGGCGAGGGGACTTGGCTAGCGATGATGCGTTTAGCAGGGAAAGGGGTTGAGACTAAACGACTTCACTCATGGCTGCCTTGGAAGCCAAATCATACTATGGCAAGTACCGGCAGCTGCATTCTGACTGTTCCTCTGAGCCCAGGGACAGAGTCTCCCAGTATTAGAAGATAAAAATGTGACCTTCCAGTGAAATATCACATGTCGCTGTGATAAGGTGACTTGCTAGAATAGTTTGTAAGCTGTGTGAGTGAGTGGAATGCATTTTTCTAAGAAAATGTATTTATCTTACTTCCTCTCTCTCTACCTCCACCATCAGCTCGTGCATGTTTCTTCACTCACTACCCCATCCTGCGAAGGCGTAAGCCAAAAAACCAGAAAGGAAAAAGAAACGAGAGATGAAATAGTTTTCGAAGTCAGCCCGCATACACAGCTCATCATATGGTTGAAGGAACTGATAGCAAAATACAAGAAAGATGCATGACCGGTGAGACTAGGAAGAAGAGGCTGGGAGGACAGGAGGAGACGCTCAAGACTGAATGGGTGGCGTGAGGAAGAGAAAGGGTGATGGTGTGGCTCGGGGTGAGAGACCGGCATGGATAGAAGAGACTGTAGGTGCGCAAGGAAGAAGCAGGTAAGATCAAAGGTGCACGGGAGGAAGATAGGCGCTGGCTGGTGATGGAACGCGGAGCTGCTGCATATGCGTGATCACATTTTCTGATCTCCAGACCATGTTGATTGGTTCCAGGAACAGCAGCGGGTATTAGAGTGCCACTGCAGCCCAGTGTTAATCACCCTCCAAGCTCCCCAAAGTTCCATGATCTCCCTCACGCGACGTGTATAAGAACGCATTTAAGTGTGGGAAGGACTTACAACTGACACCGCAGCACTCTCACGCCCCATGGAGAAGCCCAACCAAAAAGGCTTGTAAAGCTGAAATGTCATTTCATGCGGCTTTTCCTTACCTGTAGTCTCCTCACCAAGCACTGCTTTCAGGGATACCTAGGATAAATCTGTGCCTCTGAATAAGTTCCTTTCCTAATGCAGACAATCCAAAAGGGTGGGAGGGTGCTATACAGGGAATGGATCCTTTAAAAAAAAGCATGTTTTAAAGCATGAACAAATGAGTTTTAATAGATAGATAAATGATTTTTAAACATACTGGGTCTTTCTTCCTGTCCGCCACATGCTGAAAGAGGTAGGGAATGGTATGATTTTGAGTAGTGCCCCGCAGCCATGCTGTGTCAAGTAGAAAGGGGCCCGGTGGTTCTTACAGGAGACAATAGAGGCGGCATTGTGTTCTTATCAATGGGAAGAAGCACTGCAATCAACCATACCCTGGCCAACGCGGACGAAGACAGCAATTTTCAGCTCTTCGATGCAGTGCAACCGCCTCCTAGGTGTGACTCTTTCTAATCGCCCGGTTCTGGCTGCCTCAGTAGTCGACGGCCAGAACGATTAAAGCCTCAGCCTCGCACCCCGATAAAGGTATCCCGCCTTACTCTCAGTAATGCTGAGCACACAGCTTAAGAGCAATAGCTAGGGACATTCTTTGGGCTGAGGTCTGAGCGCTGAGTAATGATCGAGAGGAGCCCCTTAACACGCCCAACATGCCGCACCACCACATCCTGCACTGCTCAGCCTGTAAGTTGAACAGCTCCTGACCACTGTCCAGGCGCTGTGTATGGCTTCATGAGCCATGGCATCAGAGGGTAGGCTGGGTCACACAGGATAACGACAGCATCTCAACATCGCCCACTGTTATTTTCTGGTCGGAAGTAATTTCATATAAATAAAGAGAGTATGTTTCTGAAGACGCGCGTCATGAACTCATAACCCACTGATGCTGGTGAAACGAAATGTGGATCCACCAGTGTTTAAAAACCATGGAAAATATGTACCCCTGCGGTTCACTGTACTCGGCGCCCTGGTGCTGCTGGGGCCAAGATAGGGATATGGGTTCATCTATGCCTCCAGAGTTAGGGCACATCCATTGCAGCAAAGCCATCCACTATACCTGCACGTTCCAGAGTCACAAACTTTCGTAGCAGCAGCCTCAACGATTTGCTTTGTGCTACTTGCATCACATGCAGCCCCCACGATAGTTTTCCCACTCCAAATTGATGCGCTGACTGACCGGTAGCTGTCTGGAGTTGCAAGCTTCCGCAGAGGGCTGATTGCCACTCGCTCTCCCACAGTGAGACTGCTCTCATGTAGTACTATGGCGTTTCAGGGCAGGGGAAAGCAAGTCACAAAGTTCAAAAGAAAGTGCTCTTACGCATGCGAAAGTTTTATTGCAGCCACTGGGAATCCGTCCCACACCTGCAAACTGATGCGGTCCACAGTCTGTGCTTGTTTCCCGGCCTCCAAAATGCTTCAACGGCAGCAAGCCTGACCCATTACCAAGCATAGCCTCCAAGAATGGCTGGGGTTGCGTTAGGGAGAGATAGTCTCTATGTCGTCATCATCATCATTATCATCGTTCTTGTCGTGCGGCAGCTGCCTCCTCAGAAACTCCAAGTCTCTGCCTGTCTCTCCTCCTCCTCCTCCCTCTCCTCCTGAATGCAGGTCATGGCTCAGCATAGACAGCACGAGAGTGCGCGAGCTGTTAAAGTGCACGATTGCGTCCACTGGTCTCAGTCAGGGCATGGTATCCAGCAGGCGTCCATGGTCTCAGCAGGCCATGCTGCTTGGTATGGCGTTTGCTCTCGTTCACCAGGAAAAATGGGCGACATGGTTGGCTGCTGCTTTCACAAAGGGAGGGGTGAGGCTTACCCAGCAACACCCGGGCAATGTTTTTGGTCCAGCGGCCACTGGGCTGTAACCAGGAATGGGAACTATGCGGATAGCTGTGTCCAGGCTACCCAGAGTGCACCGCTCTGAAATCGAGTAAAGACATGGGCCATGGACGCACAAATTCAATTTAGATTCTTGTGTGGACCTCTAAATCATTTATACGAATCGGTTTACTAAAATCGATTTAGATAACTTCGGATTTATCTGCATGCCATGTAGACAAGGCTAAGGATAAGACTTCGGCTACTGAAAAATACAAGGCCTGGACTCCATCTGAAGCCCTCAGAGATTCTAAAACAAAGGCCACAGCACTGGCTACCAGGCTCAGGAGATACACTAGAGAAGCAGAGGCCAAAAAAAGATAATGCCCTGTTTCCAACGAACAATCCAAGGTGTACTCCAAGCAGGTGCAACAGAACAACAACTGAAACATGACCACGAGCAGCAGAAACTGAAACAGTACTGGAAGAACACTAGGAGAAAGAGAAGACTCATAACACCAGTGGCAAAGTGGCTGCAGCACCTGGAGAACGGCCAGCAATCTCCCAGAACAGAAAGCCAGTCACAGTGACATTAGAAGACATCCGCACGGGTCAAGACATGAAGAGCTGGAACAGCACCTGGACCAGAACATGTATCTCATCACCTACTGGCTAAAGAAACTAACAGGCAAGTGCATGACCGCCTAGCAGCACAGAGTGAACCACTGCTAGCAGCAGGCTCCCACCCAAATGGCTGAACACAAGGAAGGACAGTGCTGACTTCATGAAAGACCCCTGAAAGGGAAAGAACCGTCCAACTCCCCCCATAACCTGCCTCCCACAACATGGACAAGTCCTGTCAGGCATCAATAGCCGCCAAGCCGGACATATGGGCCCAGTAATGAGCCAGCTCAGGGATTGGGAACAACAGCCAGAGGCCTCAAAACCCAGTTGCTCATAATAGAGCCGTCGCCAAGACAAGGTCTAGACGAGACCAATCTGAGCAACACCTGGATTGACTACAGGGAAGCTACGACTCAAGCCGCACACGTGGCTCTGCTGAATCGTCTGGCGCTATACAAAGTCAACAGGACACCTAAGGACCTTCCTCAAGAACTCAATGGGAACTATGGAAGACAACTCAAGGCACTTGCACAAGTGGCCATGCAAGTGGCGGCTATACCAAGGTGAATGCACGTCCCCACTGCTGTTCTGCATAGCTAACGCCCCTCAGCCCGATAAATCACAAGACTGGAATGGGTACAGGTTCAGGAGTGGAACTACAATCAGCCATCCTCCTCACATGGATGACATCAAACTGTATGCTAAGAATGAATCGAGACATCGACTCGCTAATCCCGCTGACACGGATCTACAGCGAGGATAGGGATGTCATTCGACTGGAGAAGTGTGGCTGGATGGTAGTGAAAGCGGAAGTTAGTTCAAGACTGATGGGTGTGGAACTACAGCGGGCCACAAGCAGACATACAGACCAGCTACAAGTAACTTGGCATCCACAGTCACATGGAAACCACGATGGAGGAGGCAAGGAAGACAGCATCCAATGTATCACCAAAGGATAAGACAGGTCCTGAAGAGCAGCTCAGTGGAAGAATAAGATCCACGCCATCAACGGATATGCCCTGCCGGTCTCAGATACCTGCCGGTATGTGAGCTGGCCAAGGAAGGACGTGGAAGCTGGCTGATGTGATAGACCCGGAAGCTCTCACAATGCAGGAGGTTTCCACCCAAGTCCAACACTCAAGACTGTTACCAGCCGAAAGAAGGAGGGCGGGGCTGGTGAGCGTCAAAGCCACTGTCCTGAACGAAACCCGGAACATCAGGAGTATATCAGTAAGATGGCCCCAATAGATACTGCTGAGAGAATGCCTGAGGCAAGCAGCAGACATGGGAGGAAGACCAAGCAGAAGAAGTGCCATGGCAGACAAAAGCCTGCATGGGCTTCACCCATCGACAGATAGGCTGAGGTGGCTGACATTGAAATCCTAACCATGGCTGGAAAGGGCTGGACTAAAAGCACAGCACTGAGGCCACGATATACAGCAGGGCACCAGCACTGACAACTCAGTATCCATTGAAGCAGGGTCTACGCACACTAGAGAGACCCAGGTGCAGACTGTTCAGAGAGGCCTCAGAGACATCCACACGACATAGTGGCAGGATGTAAGGATGCAGCAGGACAGCATACACTGATGCACAAACCAAGTGGGGCATTGTGTACAGGAACCTGCACGGTATGGCTAGCCCTCCCAAGACCAATGAAGAGATTCCACAGAAGTTGTGGAGAATAGCAGGGTCAGATTTCTGTGGGAACTTCCAGATCCGACCGGAACAGGCAGGTACGGCCAACTCAACCAGACTATCGTGTATAGACAAGGACCAGAGACACGGTGGTGATAGATTAGGCAGTGCCACGTGACAGCAACATCAGGAAGAAGGATGTGAGAAGCTGGAGAAGTACCAGGGCCTAAAGGAAGCTACGATAGGACTGGAAAGTGAAGGCCAAGGTGTCCCAGTGGTGATAGGGAGCCGACCTCGGGTTGTGACTCCTAAGCTGGGTGAGTGGCTTCAACAGATCCCAGGAACAACATCAGAGCTCTCTGTCCAGAAGAGTGCAGTGCTAGGAACAGCTAAGATATTGCGCAAAACCCTCAAACTCCCAGGCCTCTGGTAGAGGACCCGAGGTTGAGGAAGACACATACCACCCATAGGGGTGAGAGGGGAATTTTTTATATATATATACAAAACCAGATATATCCAATTTTCAAGTAAAAGCTGAAAAACTACAGGGTTCCTGTATCAAAATGAGTAATGTCAAAATAAATCTGTACATCAAATAAGCTGATTCCCATACTATCTAGTCAACAAACCATATTACAATTAATTACAGCTAAATGATCGTTCTTATCTGATTTTTCCTTTCTGCTACTTTTTTGGCTGTGCCTTGTTTTTCCTGCCATTTCTAGCAACCTGTTTAACAGCAGTCAGTAAATAGAAACATTTCACCTTTGGAGACATTTTCCAGCCTAGTTCAGTGGTATTCTGTCTCAGAAATAAATCTCACTCCAATATAACCCTTATAAACTGGTAGTATATTTTCACATCTTCATTTATATAAGGAGATGATAACAGAAAAACAATGTTTATACAAGGCATGGGAATGGAAGTGTGCAATTTCAGTGTTATATCTAGTAATGTGCCATGGTAAGTTATTCAGCACCACCTTCATGGACAGCTCCATAGAGTTTTGCTATTTAATGTTTCTGTTATAGTCTGATTCCATCTGTTTGTCTAGATACATTATCACCACCATGGGATAGTCAGCACTACTTGGTCACCTAAAATGCCCTTGAGGCAAGTAGTCTTTTGCAGTGTGCAAGGAATGCAGAATAGTGCCAACAGAGTGGAATGGTAATTTATGCAGCATCATTTATGTGGGAGTTCCAAAAAGTCTAGCACATTGTTGGCAATGATAATACTAAACTTTGTCCAGTCTGGCAAATTAGTAGAACTGTGAAAAGCTTTCATCACAAAATCCAAACACCAGTAAAACTCAGCCTATGATCATCAAAAGACTTGCCAAGGTTTGTGGACCTTTTGAGTGAATATGAGCAAAAATGTTAATGAACCCACATTTTTCCCCCATAGGTTCCAGGGAGAGTTTTGTTGTTTCATTCAACATTGGCTGACTTTTCTCAGTCTTTCGCATTTTTTTTAACCCCAAAGTGAAATTGATGGAATCCAAATAAAATAAACAAAAAGACCCTTGAATTGGCAAACACTTTGTAAATGGAAACTGCTGGTTTTCATGCCACTCTTAAAACGTATCTCTTTTGCTTTTACATATCTTTTGGAGCAACATGACAAATTAAATTTAACTATATTCATCCCTTATGTTACTGATAAACTTTAGCTAGAAATATATTTTATTTTTCTTTTTATCTGCATTACATTGAACCATTGTATTAATTAAACAATGTGTTATATTTGTAAATTAGTATCAACACAACATCTGTCAATAATATGATATTCATGTTCAGCGCTTGATCCAAACCCCACTGATGTCAATGGAAAGATTCCTATTGACCTCAGTGGATGTTGGATCAGGTCCTCAGTTATTAGAATGAACTAACATTTCTTCTGCATTAAATACTGCCTCTCAGTTTGCTATTGATTTCATGTCTCCATCTGAGATGGCCTTTCACTATTCAACAACAAAATTACCATAGCTGATTTGATAGGTATTTTTATCCTAGTAGGATGAAGCATAATTATAATAGATTCTTCAAGTATTAACTGCAATACTAAGACTTCAATAGGAATTTTTTCCTGTTTAACACATTATATATGTTGATTAAGACATGCAGGAGAATGAAACAGACAGTGATGAATTGTAAAGGAGAAGGCTGCACCGGCATTCACTCTTTACTTTAATGTGGGGGTTAACCTCATCCCCAACCTAAATAAATGTATCAGCCATTTATGTGGGTCCAATGCTGTGTTACATGGCCTCGTGCCCAATAACCAATATTCAGGGTTGGACTCTCTTCCACTTAACCCCCGTCAGCCCATCTCTGAATCTTCTCACCCTCCCCCTGTGAGGGGGAATGACGGTACTTATGAAAAGTGCTTAACTTTGTGAAAACATAAGATCTTTTCTTCTTTCTCCAGGCTAAGATCCAGCAGTTATCTCCCAGGTCTCTCACTCATGTTTACCTCCGGTGCATAGCCCCTGTATTGGCCACTGCAGGGGCCAGTGAATAGTTTGGCCACCCCTCTCCACTCACCTCACTGCCTGATATCTGCCTCTGACTAATTTAGTCTCCAATTTGCCTACACCACATATTGGCCCCTGTGTCTGATAAATGTGTACATCTTCCCTGTAATGTTCAGGAACACAGTACCTGATTTTCTTGTGTGTAACCACAGTACCTCCAGTGTCCAAAAGGATTCTGGCAACTTCCTGGTTCACCATCTTCCAGACTTAATCCACGTGACCAGGAATGACTGCTCCCTGTCATACCTGCCTTGCAAGCATCTCAGATGAAACCACCTTTGTATTCAGCTACAAGTGGGTGATCCAGCCCATATTCCTGCTAAATCCTGATGCTTAAATTCACTCTGGGGCAAACTGGCCCTTAAAATCTAGTCCAGACAAGTACAGTGTATTGGGCAAGAAGATGAACAAGAGGATTCAGCATTATATATATGGGGAGATCAGTGAACAAACTGGAGGCTAAGCAGGGATCTGAAGGAATAGAGGTCATGGTTCTTATTACACAGGAAATGAGAAACTGTCTCAAACATAGGGGGCTGTATGACAGAAGTTGTGAAACAGAGAATGGTAGAGAAGAGAAAGGGGTCTTTTCCCACACATCTAGCAACTATGCACGATGTTCTTTAAGGATGTTATAAAGAATATCTATGGATTCAGTCTTCAAATCCTCAATCAAAACTCCCATTGAGTTTGACCTCCATAAGGACATCTAGACTGAGCCTTTATTGTGACATTCTCCTAACACAGAAAGCCAGTAAAAAGACCATGTGTACCACTTACGTGCCACACAAGTGCTGCATTAAGTGGTTAGGCCCTTGAGCAGGCCTTCTACCTTGGAAGTTCATGGCATTCTGAATGCATCTCTCTTCAAGGTCAATGGAGAAATTTCAAGCTGAGTCCTTAAAAAAAAAAAATGATTTTGGGAAAAGCTGAACTTGAAAGGTCAGGAATTTAAATAATATCATTAAGGAAAGAGATCATGAGTAGCAGAGAGAAGCTGTTCAGTAATTACACACACTGTCAAGTCTCATCAGATGTGCTAATTGTAATTGTAATATGGGTTTGATCAAATGTATATTGTTCTGTTAAATTATTTTCCTCTCCTTCATTGTGTTTAGACTGCCACAGGATTCTGAAGTCAGAGATCATGTTGGAGAGGTGAACTTTCAAAAGGGAAACTTTAGGAAAGGAAGTGCTGCTACAACTGCATTGTCAAAGTTCCATTACAAATAATGGTTTGCACAGTAACACACACAGCAGCATGTCATACATATTGTGAGAACTCATGGCAGGGATGAAATCAACTCATGTCATCTCTGTACTTCATATAGGGTCAAATTCTGCTCTGACGATTGTGTTGTGCACTGGTGTGGGGGAGCGTCCTTGAACCATCCCACAGGATGATTCATAGGGTTGAGAGACAAAACAGTTGGGAATGCTCCTTTCTGTTAGCACCAGCTGCCAACAGCAGCATCTATACATGCTGTGCCAAGAACTGGGCCATGCATATAAACCAGCTGATCATGCTCCCATGGAGCATATCTGGGCATTCCACCCAGTATTCAGTGGGGCCCTAATGGCTTGATCCAAAACCTGTTGAATCAATGTTTTCCATTCATTTCAGTGGGCTTTGGGTCAAGCCTGGAATGCATATATCTTCCCTACTCTCTCCCTAAGGCATCTGCCTAAGGGTATCAGAGGGGTAGCCATGTTAGTCTGGATCTGTAAAAGCAGCAAAGAATCCTGTGGCACCTTATAGACTAACAGACATTCTGGAGCATGAGCTTTCATGGGTGAATACCCACTTCGTCAGATGCATGTGTGATGCAGACAAAAAATGCATCTGACGAAGTGGGTATTCACCCACGAAAGCTCATGCTCCAAAAGGTCTGTTAGTCTATAAGGTGCCACAGGATTCTTTGCTGCTCTTAGCGAGAGAGACTCCCTGCACCCTAATAAACCTTCACAAGACATTTGCTCATAATATAGAAGTTATTAATAATGCCTCAAAAGCATAATGGGCTACTGGTGTTTGCTTTTCTGCTTTTCCTGACAAATACATTTAGGAGCCCATAGGTCCACACTTGTACATGCATTCACATTAGCTGCAGGCAAACATCATAGGCTATAAATGATTATACTTGGTACAAATATAATTGTATTTGTATATAGCTTTAATGCTTGTGAAAGCTGGGCTGACAGGACTGGCAACAGAAGTTCTGTACACAAAAGAGTACAGGAAAGGCAGTGACAGTGCAGGTTTGCCAAAGCCTCCCCCATCAATGTGCATCAACTCCCTCCCAGAGGATAAAAGGGTAGTTTTGGTTTCTGTACCCATTTGGTCCTTTCCCTCTGTGTCAAAAAAGATGCCAAATATGATGGTTGTATGTGTGATGCAGACAAAAAATGTGTAACTGGAACTCAAATCAAAAGGGGTAATATAGCTAATCTAGTTTTACCTAATTGCAAATTTAAACTAATTTAAGCTGATTTCCTTTACTGACTGATTCAGGTCAGCTCTGAATTTTCTCTTGGCAGGGTGGCTGCATTTCAGTTTGGACCTACTGTGTCCTTTTCACCACTTCATGAAATAATTTAGTTTTAATGAAAGTGACCTCAGAAGTAATTTTATAAAAAGGATTGTTGCAGAGTGAGAGGAATGCAAGAATACCTATTACATTACATCTTTATGGTCTTCCTTACTTTCTGTACCTCTTCTATGTAATGATCTTCAGATTTTGTATAATAACAAACAAAAGTTTTTCTATGTTGTTGTAATAATGGTTCATGAGTTCAAGTAAATTAAATGCTTAGGAAAAAAGCCAGTTTTTAATGGAAGTTTAATATTGGAGATCTACCAAATTTCCTACAGATTGCTGCTAATTCTTGCCATGAGAATATTGAAGCTTCAGTATCTACAGAATCTCACTAAGGGTCTGATACTGCACTTTTGACATCAGTGGGAGTTTTGCTATTCACTTCAGTAGACGCATGATCAGGGCTTAAGTATTAATCTACAGAGAAAAGATTTCTATGCACACATTACTTCAGAAACATTAGGCTAGCAGGCAATTGTCATAAACAGATAGCTAAGGGTTAATGTCTCTTTCACCTGTAAAGGGTTAACAAACAGGGACCTGCAACACCTGACCAGAGGACCAATCAGGAAACAAGATACTTTCAAATCTCGAGGGAGGGAAGCTTTTGTTTGTGGGTTTTGGGGTTTGCTTTGTTCTCTCTGAGTCCTGGAAGGGACTAGAAGTGCAACCAGGTTTCTGCCAACCTCCCTGTTACAGTCTCTTATATATTCAGAATAGTGAGTATTGAGTAAAAAGGCGGTTATAGTCTTTTGATTGTTTCTGTATTTGCAACTGTGTATCTGGCTGGTAGAGTTAATGTGTATTTGGCTGAAAGTATTTTAAATTGTATTTCTGCTGGAGAAAGCTTTTTCTCTATTGTCTATAAGCTGAAAGACCCTGTAATATTTGCCATCTAGATTACAGAGATAACTTGTACTTTTTTTTTCTTTTTATTAAAAGTTTTGCTTTTTAAGACCTGTTTGATTTTTTCCCTAGTTGAGGCTCAAGAGAATTGAGTCTGTACTCAGCAGGGAATTGGTGGGGAGAAGGGAAAGATAAATTTCCTCTTGGTTTTAGATTCACGGAGCTTGAATCTGTATTGCCTCTGGGTGAGGGGAGAGAGGAGGGGTAAAGGTGGAAGCCTCTGTTTTAAGATTCAAGGAGTTTGGATCACAGTATCTTCCAGGATAACCCAGGGAGGGAAAGCCTAGGAGAGGTACTGGTGAGGGAAAGAGTTTACTTTCCTTGTATTAAGATCCAGCGGGTCTGGATCTTGGAGGTCCCCAGGGAAGGTTTTGGGGAGACCAGAGTTTATCAGGTACTCAGAATCCTGATTGGTGGCAGCGTATCAGATCTAAGCTGGTAATTAAGCTTAGAGGATTTCATGCTAGTACCTCATTTTTGGACATTAAGGTTCAGATAGAGGAAAGTATACTATACTATGACAGCAATATTTAAAACACTGAATGAGGTTTTATTTTTGTAGCTGTAGCTAAACAGTATAAGTTGCCATTACTACTTTATCGATAGATGATATGGATATTCATTTTTAATGCAGAAAGAAAAAATTAAGTAAACTATTTCTTGTCTTGAATTATAGTTCAACTGCCATGCTGTTTCAAATGTCTTTTGTGGTGCTGTTCTAAACTACTCAGAGCGAGAGTAGGTTTTCCAAGAGTGAAATGTGGAGTAAGAAAGAACTAAAGCAAATTTCAAGAATAATGAGGTCTGTGAGTGAAAACTTGCATATATGCCTGTAATGTGTGTGGGTATGTTAAATGAATAAGCCTTTTAAAAGGATAAAATGTATGGCAAATATGTCTCTCTATTCACAGGTTCCTCTGTTTTTTATGGCGCCTACTCATTTAATGCTAAACATGATACCTTATTCTGTAGGTTGGTTACCTGATCTCCTAATTAATCACAAAATTCTGGTTAGGCATTTGGTCAAGTGGCCAAGCCATATCTCAGATATTTCCCTCAGTAATCCTAAATTCTGTGCAGCCACTCCAACACTGTATGATGCAAAGGAGCCTGGAGGAGGTGACATGTAAGCTTAGCTGCAGCTTGTCTCTGAATCTCCAGGGCATTGTTTCTCAAAGGGTTCAGCTGTTCCCCCTCTCACTTTCACTTGTCTCCCTCAGGCCTGCTCTACACTTAAAAGTTTTGCCTCGTAGTATGTTGGGTAAGGGTGTAAAAAAAATCACACCCCTACACAACATAGCAGAAACTCTAGTGTAGGTGCAGTTATGCCAGCAAAAAATACATTTTGCCGGTGAAGCATATTTTGTTCAGGCTGTTGGTATAAGGCAAGGGTGGCCAACCTGTGGCTCCAGAGCCACATGTGGCTCTTCAAAAGTTAATATGTAGCTCCTTGTATGGGCACCAACTCCGGGGCTGGAGCTACAGGCACCAACTTTCCGATGTGCTGGGGGTGCTCACAGCTCAACCCCTGGCTCTGCCACAGGCTCTGCCCCCATTCCACCCCTTCCCTCCCCTAAGCCTGCAGTCTCTTTGCTTCTCCCTCCTCCACCCCAGAGCCTCCTGCACACCATGAAACAGCTGATTGGGAGGTGCAGGGAGGAAGGCGGAGGCACTGATCGGCAGAGCTGCTGGCGGGTGGGAGGCGCTGGGAGTGGGGCGGGGGAGCTGATGGGGGGCTGCTGATGTATTACTGTGGCTCTTTGGCAATGTACATTGTTAAATTCTGGCTCCTTCTCAGGCTCAGGTTGGTCACCCCTGGTATAAGGTATATCAGCAAAAGAACTCCTGCTGATATAAGCTGTATCTCCACTGGGAGGGTATATCTATACTGGCAACAGCTTTCTTGTGTAGACAGTTGCTGCTGTTACTATTGCTCCCCTGCCAGACTTTGCCTAATGACTTGTAAAATCTAATTAATTGCAATACAGGGAGTCCTCGGACTTACGACACAATTCATTCTTCAGAATTGCGTTGTTAAATAGAAATATTGTAAGTCCAAACCGCTTTTCCCATAGGAATCAATGGTACAAAGGGGGGATTGGTTCTGAACCAAGGCTTGATACACTATTAATATCATCACAATAACCCAGATTTTTGTACTAAATGAATTATAGATGATTAATGCTGCAGCATCAATGTATTTACTGTACACTGTATTTTGTAAACAATATTCAAATAAACATATGCTGCTCAGAATGCCGGCAACACAGGCTCAGAAAGCTGGGGAGAATGGCACACATGCGGAGCCTCAGCCAATCACTTTTCAAGCTTTCTGGGGCTGAGAGCCAATAAAAAATGAGCAGCAACCCTACCTGACAATAAGCTTTCCTGCTGCCTCGTAGCCAATCAGAAGTGACCAATTCTAGCTCCATACCAATATAACACAACCAGGAAGTGGTTTCAAGCAAACTTTATGCAAATTGAGCATCATAAGTGTGAAACAAGCGTCGTAAGGGATGAAACAGGCAGTCAATTGAAAAGCATAAGTGGTATCCAACGTAAGTCAGGTGTCGTAAGTCTGAGGACTCCCTGTAATTAAAACATACTATGTGGAATGATGCACAGTTTTAATTACACTCTAAAGTCCCAATGAAATAAAAACTTTAAATTCTTGCATGCAAAGTACTCCACTTAGGAAGAAACAATCAGTTGCACACTTACAAAATGGGAAATGACCGCCTAGGAAGCAGTACTGCGGAAAGGGATCTGGGGTCATAGTGTATCGCAAGCTAAATATGAGTCAACAGTGTAACTCTGTTGCAAAAAAAGCAAACATCATTCTGGGATGTATTAGCAGGATTGTTGTAAGCAAGACACAAGAAGTAATTCTTCTACTCTACTCCATGCTGATTAGGCCTCAATTGGAGTATTGTGTCCCATTCTGGGCGCCACATTTCAGGAAAAATGTGGGAAAACTGGAGAAAGTCCAGAGAAGAGCAACAAAAATAATTAAAGGTCTAGAAAACATGATCAATGAGGGAAGATTGTAAAAATTTGGGTTGTTTAGTCTGGAGAAGAGGCGACAGAGGGGACATGATAACCGTTTTCAAGTACATAAAAGGTTATTACAACGAGGAGAGAAGTAAATTGTTCTCGTTAAACTCTGAGGATAGGACAAGAAGCAATGAGCTTAAATTGCAGCTAGGGCAGTTTAGGCACTGTCTGGGTGGCTAAGCACTCGAATAAATTGCCTAGGGAAATTGTGGAATCTCCATCACTGGAGATTATTAAGAGCAGGTTAGACAAACATCTGTCAGGAATATTCTAGATAATACTTAGTCCTGCCATGAGTGCAAGGGACTGGAGTAGATGACTTCACGACGTCCCTTCCAGTCCTACAATTCTATGATTTTATGATTATAGGAAACCAAAATAATTTCCTTTGCACTAAACATCCTTCAATAGCACGAACAGATATATAGCTGACAACTTAATTCTACAGTATTGCAAATCTGCCATTCCATGTGCATTTTCAACTCTTACTGAAACCCCTGGTGAACATAGGATTTGCATGTTACCAGCAACTGGCACCTAAAATGAATGACGCAGAGATAACAGGTAGCATCACCTTGATTCACTAAGTTGCACTCTTTTCTCTGGACAAGAAGGTCACGTGTCCAAATCCTAGAAAAGGGTTTGTTTTTGTATGTAATGCTAACAGTGCAGTGTTAGAAGGTGTGCTGTATTTCAGAGTCATCCATTCCTCAGAAGAGATCTTCCCCTCTCCAGTCCTACTGCACATTTTGAAAAGTGCACAAAATAATCCCTATATCCTGGCCAGCATCCCCTAACTAAAGTGAGGATTGATGACAAATTAGACAAATGCTGCCTTCATGATTTTATTATCTCAATATAACGCTGTCATGTACTACCTGGCTATGTCATATACTACTCTTTATATTCTGCGGCAGGCTAAAATGAGGAAGCAGTCAGTTTGGCTGACAGTAGCTCCCAGTTGCACAGTGCACGTTATTAACAACTTCACAGTTCCTACCTTGGCCACATTTATTTTTCCTTCAAATTTTTAAAATAAAATTATACTTTTCATGAGTACCGTCATTCCTCATCACCAGGGGAGGGTGAGAGGATTCAGAGGTGGGCTAAAGGGGGTTAAGTGGAAGGGGGTCCAACCCTGAATATTGGTTATTGGGCACAAGGCCATGTAACACAGCATTGGACCCACATAAATGGCTGATACATTTATTTAGGTTGGGGATGAGGTTAACCCCCACATTAAAATTATAGAACCCAAGGATGTGCAAGCTACAGCAATGTTATTCTAGGATGCTGAGGTATGTGCAATACCCCAGGCTTTATTTAGGCTTCAAACCTTTACACAGGGAAACCTGACATTCTAACATAGATAAGGCATGTCTCACAGTTGAGTGAGGAGTGGTTGCACTGCAATATGATTTGCTTGGGAATCCATTCCTTTGATAACTGACCTCAAGCCATGAAGGATTTCAGTTCCAGGACCACTTATTGGTACCTGGCTATCCAATCTTATCCTTCCATGTTCTCTTACCATCCTGCAGCAGTTTGCTAATGTTCACTTCTTTTCCCTGAATGGGAAGTGGGATGACTTTCTGTTGAGAACAGGCCCCTAGCAATGCCCTGAATAGAGGTGTAATGACACATACAGCCCAGCTTAATTAGAGCACAGCTTCTTTCCTCGCTCTGCTTGAACTGTGGGTCCAAGGAAGACCAAAATAGATGGCTCAGGATTCATTGAGCACAAGTAGACGGCTCTTATTGCCCTAATATAAATGGTTCTCCTCAGAAGGAAGAGGGTTGACAGGAGAGACTCTGGAGAGATGCATACCTGTCTGGGTTACTCCAAAGCATGAGTGATGGGTTCTACTTTGTATGTTTATTCTGCATTATTCTGAGTTGGAAAAAAAAAAACCTGGGGATTGTATCTGGGAATGACTCTAAGACCTCTGTGGCCTTTGTTGTTTGTATTTAGAGAGCTGAGTCTGCTGTAAGTTACAGCTCAACTTGAAAAGACTGTGTACCTCTCAAAGTATGAGCTAGCCCAAGCCAACGACCCCTACCTCAGTGGATTAACAAATTTGGTGCCCCTAGTCCCTCAAAAAAATTGCTGCTTCCCCCACCCCCTGCCAGCTCACCTCTGCTCCCCCACGGTAAGTCTGGGAGGGAGGGGGGAAAAGGGGAGTTGTGGCGTGCTCAGGGGATGGCAGCGGTGGAGTGGAGGTGAGCTGGGGCAGGGAGCGGTTCCCTGCCCCCTCCTCCAAGAGTCATTCCCCACGCCTGCTGGCCCCAGCTCACCTTTGCTCCGCCTCCTCCGATCGCGCCGCTACTTGCTTCTCCCTCCCTCCCTCCCAGCGCTTTTGCGCAGCGAGCCTGGGAGGGAGGAGAAGGGGAGTTGCGGCATGCTCGGGGAATGACAGCGGTGGAGCGGAGGTGAGCTGGGGTGAGGAGCGGTTCCCGGCCCTCCCCCGGGTTAATCCCCGCGCCCGCGGGCCCCAGCTCACCTCTGCTCTGCCTCCTCCAAGCGCAACGCTACTCGCTTCTCCCTCCCTCCCAGCGCTTTTGCGCAGCAAGCCTGGGAGGGAGGTGGAAGGAGGGAAGCACAGCACGCCTGGGGGAGGGGGCGGGCTGGGGATTTGGGGAAGGGGCGAAGCTGGGGAGGGGTCATGAGCAAATTTGCCGCCCAAGGCCTAGGCCTTGTTGGCCTAGGCGATGATACGCCGCTGCCCTCTCTCTGTTATTTTCATTGGGGTCAGTGAGTCAGCCGTCACATGTAGGACAGATTTGTATATTGCTTTATTGCACTCTATATTTTTTTGTATATTAGAGCACTTCCGGCTGCCTTATTGTATCTTTGGAAGAACACCAAACACCAAAAGATGATTTTAAATGAACCATTTCTGAGAAATGAGAACAAAGGCTTTTTGACTGAGCATCAATTAAATAGTAAAGCAGAAAATAATTAACATTAGTACTACTAATGGAAACATTGAGTTACTTATGGCTTTTTTTAAAAAAAATGCTTTTCCAAATAAAGTACTTCTATGGATTTGTTTCTCATAACTGTTAAACTTTCATAAATAATGTCAAGGCTGCCCATATTCCTTTCTCTTACAAATAACTGAACTAAATGCTAAAACCATTAAATTCTGTAATATATTCTGTTCTTTTATCATAATGCTAGCTATCTGAAGAAAAATGACCAGATATTCCTGACAAAATGAAAGCTACAAGACATTGAAATTCCTATTTCCCATTAAAATTAATGGCAAAATGTTTCTCCTTAGACTGAGATCAAGCCATTTCCACAACAATCTGTGGAACTTGTTCCATACAATGATCTGTGAGAACTTGATTTTGTTTGCCTTCAGGCTACTATATAAGGTTTTACTTCTCAACCAAGCGTTTGCCTAATCAGAGGGCCATTTCCTTCATTCTTTAAGTGCACCCAAACTGTCATAGATATCACAGCGATGCAGGATCAGGCTCTTAAGGCATTTCTTTTTCTTTCCTAGTTTAGACTTTTCTAGTTTAAAAACTGATGTTTGATTTTATATGTGATGAAATGAGAGATGTGTGCACTAAATTAGCTAAATTGAATGATTAATTTCAGAACATGTTAATCAATGTAATAGGGTGGTTGGTGGGGTCTGGTGACCTAGTAGTTGCCATTCTTAGTGCCGTCCTCTCTGTGGGTAGGATTTTCAGTCCTTCTCTTAATCAGAGGTGCATTCAGGTGGCAGGAGATCTATGCCTTTCCTGTAATAGGGGTCCTTAGCAGGGAAGCCTGGACCCACCCACTCAACCAGGCTCTCACCCATGACCCTAAGACGGTCAACTATGTCTGGCCCCTGAAGGTGCCTTCTGAGTTACCCTCCCTGGGACACTTCCTACCATCTGCCTTTCTCCTCGAGTCTGATATGAGGCAAAAAGAAAAGGCAACCAAAACTGTAAGCCCCAACCAGGCTCAGCATATAGTCTTCCTCCCTTTGGCAGGCTTCTCTGGCATCCTTGTCAAGAACCCTCATGGAGAGTCTGTCCTCCTCCCCAGCCTCCCTCCTTCCATGCTGGGTTGCTCCCTTTTCAATTCTTTCTTCAGTTGGAGCATGCTCTGCAGGTCTGGAGAGGTGGGGCTATCTGGGCCCAGTATCGCCCTTTAACCCCTTCAAGCCCAGTATGGGGTTGTACACCCCATCACAATCAGCCATTCAGTTTCTCACCAGTGAGTAAGGTTTAAAATAATTACATTTAATGCTGAATGCTAAAAGATGAATGTTTAACACAATTACAGAAACTGTGGCATTTTATATTATTTGCCTGTAGAGTTAATTTGTATTAATGAATATCAACCTTTTTATTTTAAAATTATAGGCCCATGCTTACCTTACTCATAAGTAGACCCTCTGGAGTCAATAAGAGAAGCAGTATTTGACTTGATGTGGGTAAATCTAGAGTTTTTCTTTGTGAAAATCAAATAAAAGAAAGAAAAAATAAAAGAAAAAATTTAGATAACTTTGACTTTATTTGGAGCACATAACACATTTTTTAAATAATACAAGCAGCCACTTACAAATACCTTCACTTTTAGCTTCCAGGATGGTTTGTTAACCAGAGCCTTGTTTATTTTGTTTTACAGATTTTGGCCATTGTATCCATTCTGTTCATCGTACTGTCAACCATCGCTTTGTCTCTCAACACACTACCTGAGCTTCAAGAAATAGATGAATTTCGACAACCAAATGACAACCCCCAGTTAGCACATGTTGAAGCTGTGTGTATTGCTTGGTTTACTATGGAGTACCTTCTGCGTTTCCTGTCCTCACCAAATAAGTGGAAGTTCTTCAAAGGTCCATTAAATGTGATTGATTTACTGGCCATTTTGCCATATTATGTCACCATCTTCCTCACAGAGTCCAATAAAAGTGTGCTGCAGTTCCAAAACGTCAGACGTGTGGTTCAGATATTTCGTATTATGAGGATACTAAGGATCCTTAAACTTGCCAGGCATTCAACAGGCCTTCAGTCTTTAGGTTTCACTCTCAGGCGAAGTTACAATGAATTGGGTTTGTTGATATTATTTTTAGCAATGGGAATAATGATCTTTTCCAGCCTTGTGTATTTTGCTGAAAAGGATGAAGACGCTACAAAGTTTACCAGTATCCCTGCATCGTTTTGGTGGGCTACCATCACTATGACCACTGTAGGATATGGTGACATTTATCCTAAGACTCTACTCGGAAAAATAGTTGGAGGACTATGTTGCATTGCTGGAGTGCTGGTAATAGCCCTGCCCATACCAATCATTGTGAATAACTTCTCTGAGTTTTACAAAGAGCAAAAACGGCAGGAAAAGGCCATTAAAAGAAGAGAGGCCCTTGAGCGAGCTAAAAGAAATGGAAGCATTGTCTCCATGAACCTGAAAGATGCTTTTGCGCGCAGTATGGAACTCATTGACGTAGCAGTGGACACAGGAAAGCCTGGCGATCCAACCAATTCAAAGGATACACCTGATGATAACCACCTATCTCCAAGCAGGTGGAAGTGGGCCAGAAGGACAATGTCTGAAACAAGTTCAAATAAGTCTTACGAGAACAAATATCAGGAAGTTAGTCAGCAGAGCTCCCATGAGCAATTAAATAATGCTGCTGCTGCTGCTTCCAGCCCACAACACCTGAGTGCTCAAAAACTAGAGATGTTATATAATGAAATTACTAAAACTCAGTCTCAGCCTAATCTTAATGCTGGCTACCAAGATCAGCCAGTAAAACCATCTGAGTATGAGGAAGAAATAGAAATGGAAGAGGTTACTGGACAGAGAGATCAGTTGCCAGCTGGACATACAGATGTCATTACAGACATGAGAAGCACATCTAGCATTGATAGCTTCACCAGTTGTGCAACTGACTTCATAGAAACAGAAAGGTCACTTCTTCCTCCTTACCTTGGCTCTCACCTGCAAATGAGATTCCCAAGTGACTCTGTTAATCTAGAGGACAACCAAAGAACAAAGAGTTCTCAATTTGTATCACTCACAAGAGAGAAACTGTTTGCCCCTAGAGATGTCACTTTTGACTATAAGCCAATTGGCATTGCTGCAAACAATGATGGTTGTGGCTCCCAAACTGTTCTGCATGGTCATTTGCATTTTGACAGTGCCGTGGACAGCCCCAAAAGTTCTCTAAAAGGTAACAATCCATTAAAACCTAGATCCCTTAAAGTTAACTTTAAGGAAAACAGAGGCAGTGCTCCACAAACTCCACCAAGCACTGTGAGGCCATTGCCAGTAACAGCAGGAGCAGACTTTACACAGTCTACATCTCAGCATATTAGCACCATTCTTTTAGAAGAGAATTCACCTCAAGGTGAAAAACCTATCATGCTGGGTGCTGATGCCTCGATGCTTTGCCAGGAACCTCCTAAAAGATCATCCCCTCTGTTTCCCAAACAAAAGCTTTTCACTTTCCCTTCAAAAGAGAGGAGAAGCTTCACTGAAATAGACACTGAAGAAGACGACGACTTCATGGAGATCTCTGGTGTGAAACAAAAAAAGAAGCAGGATATCAAAACAAATTGCTTTGGGGACAAACACAATGATGGCACCCATTTAACAGACGAGCCAAGAGTCAGCTCTTCTTCACCCAAAAGCATGGGTCACAACTGTACTCAAGACATTTACCATGCTGGGAGTGAAGTAAAGAAGGACAGTAACCAAGAAAGTTACAAAACAGAAAACCATTTATTTGCCCCAGAAATTCATTCAAATCCAGGAGAAACTGGTTATTGTCCCACACGTGAAACCAGCATGTGACTAATCACAAAAGCAATAAAAAAACCTCTTCTTAAAACCACAGTTAGTAATGCCTGTGAACTAAAACATGGAAGCCTCAAAACAAAAAACAAAAAAAAGTGCATAAAATTATTGTTTTTGCATGGCATGAAGAGTTGTTTAGTTTACGTACTGTTTAAATAAAGAGTTCCAAGACTGCTTTTTGTAACAAACAAACAAAAAGAGAGAAAAAAAATGACTCAAGAACAGTGAGTAAAATAAAGAGAGCTCTGTTAGGAGCCAGTGTTCTGCAAAGTCTGACATTATTGATCCTTTCATTTTATGATTGTAGACAGATTTTAAACTTTGTGAACTTTTTTTTCTCTTGGTTACAATGAGTTTTAGAATTTGCACAGGAAAGGATTAAAAGTCAATGCATGCATTCATAATGATGTGAAACAAGGTGCTTTGAGCTTGCAAAATGAATATATTTGTAAATAGTTTGGGGGGGGGGGGGGGGAGCTACTGTTATCAAGGATCTGTGGACATCAAGTTTCCTGGGACACAGGTACTTCCTTCACAGCACATTGCCTGGAGGATTTGTACAGACTTATGTTGCAAAATTGCAACTTCTGCTTAAAGCATCTCACATATCTTGCTTTCTGTTAAAACGCTCATGAGTATATTTGTTTATTTAAGGGACTACAGTATTTTTAGTTTATCTGTGCTGTAAATCATAGTATTTTTTATTTGCATAAACTTTGTTGTTGCATTTGTAATTTAAATTAAGGATTCTTGAGAAAAAGTATAGATTTAATGACCAGAATTGAAGCATTTGATATTTTATATACGCACTGCCAAAATTTCATGATTTATAACAATGCCCCATCATAAAATAAGAATACAAACCATACAATTATTGCTGTGGCAATAAATAGGGCCAAATGGCCATCAAGAATGAAACAGTTTATATCCAAAGAGTTCTCACTCTCAATACAATTATTTTCAATTCTTATGTTTGCTGAATAATTTTTTTCTTTCTTTTGTTTTATTTGATGATCTCCTGAGGGCCCTTTTTTAGCATTTTCTCCCTTTAACCTACAGTTCTCTTTTCTCCTTAACTATGGTGTTCATATTCCAGCTGGAGGGCAGACGAGCAGTTGAAGGTTGTTGCCATTGCCACTCCATGGATCAACAGAAAAAAAGCATTTAATTACAGGAAAATATCAGCCACACTATTCCCCCCGATGACAAAGCATCTTTTATTTTAGGGTGTACTTGAGCTCTGTCTCAGCCTTGGGAAAGATGCTGAACCCAAACCTAGCTTATAATGCACCAGTGAAACTCCTGCATGAATGAAGCTATTCATTTTTTCTCATCCGGTAGATTTTTTCACTTCATAAATCCCCATATGTCTGATGAATAAGCAGATTCACAATAATGTAAACTAGCCAATATTTTTCCTTGTCAAAACAAATAATTTCATTTTTATATTTTCCTCCGATTACTTCAAAAATATAGAGCCTGATGTTCTTCTTACTGACAGTGGTCTTACAATGGTGTGTACGAGCTCCTTGCCTGAGATGAAGGATTTTCCAGTGGTTAGGGAGCTAGCCTTGTACTTGAGAGACCCAGGCTCAGTCCCTTGTTCTACCACAAACTTCCTGTGTGACTTTAGGCAAGTCATTTAACCCCTCTGTGCCTCAGTTCCCCATCTGTAAAATAGGAAAAACAATGCTCACAGAGGTCTTCTAAGGAAAAATATATTAAAAGCTAATGAGGCTCTAACATATTGTGGTAATGGAAGCCATAAAAGTACTTGAGATAGAGAGCTGGTGTAAATCAGCATAGCTCTCTTCATCTCAGTGGAGCTTGGCCAATTTACAGAAGCTGAGGATCCAGCCATGTGATTCCATTCACTTAAGCAGAGTTGCCCCTCTTCTAAGTGAGTGGGACAGTTCGGTCCATGATGTACTTCTCTTAGAAGAGAGAACATTTTTGTTACAAAGCTGCCTTCCCCAAAACACTACAGAGCTGACCATGCAGAGCTTACTCAGGTCTCACCCATGTAAGGGCTGCAAGATAGAACTCCAAATACCTGTTCAATTGACTGACCAAATAATAAGCATGGCATAGTTCCTTGGTTTAAAATAGGAAAATCTTTAATTGTTGGTCTTTTAAGGATTTTTTTTTTTAACCAAAATGAGTCCATGTGTTTCCTGTGTGATTTGAAACCTTGGCGTACTATATCATTTCTCCCAATCAGTGTCTGGTCATTAATTCTCAAAATAAAAATGCCCTTTCTGTCCTTCATTGTAGTCCAGGTAACCCTATTACTATATATAATTTTACCTATTTCCATGGCACTCTGCTGAACACTTTTCAACCATTTGTTTCACTGTTCCAAAACTTATCTCTTGAATGTTTTGCTAGTCGTTAATCTTCTATATTTATTTTTATTGTTTACTGATAGACATTTTCAATGACTCAGACTAAATGCCAGTGCATTTTATATGCCTAAAGTGTTGGTCAGTGCGTATTTTCTATTTATAGTTTTGTGAAATCACACAGTCCTATTTGATCTGCCTTTAGGTTCTAGCCAACAAAATGAAAACCAAGTTTAGTCCAAATGGAGCCCAGTCCTTTAGTCTTAACCTAGGGAAAACTCCCATTCAAGTTAATGACTCTCTTCAGGCTAACCCCCAGGTCTAGGGTTCTGATGCGGCAATGTGCTCCACACAGGTCGACCTCTGAACATGGTCAGAGGCCCTTTGAAGTCAGTGGCTTTCTGTACAGGAGCAGGAGTCTGATCATGTGGAGCTCATTGTAATTTAATCCTTAAGTCTCTCCTGAGTTAAATCAGTCCTTTATCAGGTCCTGATTCTGCTCCTAGTAAAGTCATTGAGAACTCAGTGGGTGTAGAATCAAGCCCTCATGTCTTGTGCAGGAAAATTCCCACTGAAACCAATGGGAGTTTGGCCAAATAAGGACTGAATAAAACAAAGTAAGGACTTTGAGATTTGGCCCCTAGTAAAGTCAATGAAAGCTTTGACTGAGTAAAGGTCACAAGACCAGGCCCTTATTGGCCCTTGTATTTGAAACATTTTCAGAGAAGCACAGAAGCCTGGAATTGAACAGGCAAAGCCAATGCAGTTCTCATTAATAACAGTCACAGTAATTTTAGAAATCTTGAGGGCAGAAGGATTAGGCTTTAGAAATGTTTTTTATGATAGTCTAGTTCATGTAGCACAATGTTGATCATGCTGAATTATATTTCCAGGAACACAGGCTTGCACAATGGGCATTTCCAGCCTAGCCTAGAAGCAAGGGGCCCAGTCCTGAACACCTAACTCATGCAAAACTCCAAATTAAAATATTGACCTGAGTAAAGGCTGCAGGACTGGGCCTCCCTCCAACAGAGGAAGCATGGTCATGGGTGATTTGATTCAGTAAAATTAATCCGTTTAAAATAATGCAAAACTACTTGACCTACATTTTTTTCTGCTTTTCCTGAGACTTCTGAGACATTTCAGACACAATTCTGCTCCCATTTGCCATATATTACAATAGAAGGAGACCTTTTAGAGTTTTGGGGCCAGATTCTACACTAGTATAAACAGAGTGACTCTGGTAACTCCAGATTTACACGCACAGCCTTGCAACTGAAACTGGAGTCTGGCTCTTGGCATCCCTGGAACACGAAGATCATTCATGAAGATGATTTTGAAACATAGACAAAGAGTATTTTTTAAATTTTTACATTGATTTCAGAATCCTGAATCAAAATTGTGATTAATTTTCCATATTTTAGCCAAACTTACATGTTTAAAAGAGATTTACGTATCAATCAGAACATATTCTGATTGTCTAAATGACGCTATTCCAGATGAGGGGTAGAAAGTAATATATTGCAAAAAGTGCAAAGTAAATATATGATAAACTATGGTTATATAGGAAACATATAATCTTAAGAATATAATATGGAGGATAAAGTTATTGCACTACAATTTGTGTAAACCAACACCACCTTTTTCAATAAACACAAAAAGCCTTTTAAACTTCATTTTATAGAACGTGTGAACCCTTATGCTGATGCACCAATATAATGCACTGCGTTCTCATTTCACAATTGGGTTTAGAAGTCAAACACTGCTAAGTTTAAAGAGGTGGTTTGCCATCTGATACAACACCAAAGCAACTGAGCTGAACAGCTATTTATTTCCACTGCCATACTACATAAGCAAAAATATGTATCTAAAACCTTGTATTTTTGTTTCTAACCTTTAAATCAAAGCAATAATTGGTTTCTTAGTTCCTATTAACGATAGATATCATCTGGTTTCTTCTAAATTAAAAACATTGACATGTTTTAATGGTTGTTTTTTATACATGTGGATCAGAAGCTTGTTTAAGGTTCTTTATGTCTATTTGGAATCATGTTTATCCTGAAACTAAATCCCAAATATATAAGTGAAAATAGAAACAGAAATTAGTTATGTTTTCAAGCAAAATGAATTAGAAATGAGAGAATCCTGAATACAATGTTTAGACTTTTTAAGAATTTCATGGAATATTGAATTTAAAACAATTTGAACTTTGACGTTCTTGTGCTTGCATAGCAGTTCATTAACTGCTTACGCTACTGCCTTTTTAAAATAGCTTTGACACAAGGGCTCAATTCTGCTGTCATTATCAGGCCAAACTGCAAGCAAAGTCAATGGGGAAAGTTGCAGATTGGCCTGATAAAGGCTCCCACCCTAACTGATTACATGTTTATTTTCATTAATGCACAATTTTGCCTTTGATGGCAATGAAAAGATATGATCGTATAAAACATTTAAAATGAAACAATAGCAGAAAGACGCTGTCTCACAGTAGCCAGCCCAGGTCCACCAGGAAGTGCAAATGCAATAAAGGGAAGAAAGGCAGAGAAATTGTAAGTAAACAAGGCATGTTGTCAATTTTAAAAATATCGGTTGTTCTTATACATATATAATGAGGAAAATATGGGTATGAAATATAGCATTAAGGCTCTAATTCTGACCCTAACTTACCTATAGTCTTGTACAGCAGTTCCTAAGGTTCTTCACTGAGAGTCTCAAACCAGTGAATTATGTCTCCATCTACCTAGTCTATCTACCTGGGCATGTACGCCATGCTTATTATAATATTTGAACACTTTCCTGAAAAATAAACTCACAGTAAAGTCTCATTGTTGAGCTTTGCTTCTCCTCCCTTTACCCCCAAATGACAGATATAGCCGTGCAAATATATAGAGAAAATCATTATTATTTATTTATTAAGGAAATTTATCATGAAGGGAGAAGTCTTGCATTTTGTCTTGCGAACAGGGAGATTCATGCTCAGTGTAATCTCTCATGGAAGGGAGTTAAATTTCATCCTGTATTCAGTGATGAACCACTGTAATATCCAGGACACCAGAACACTTGCCACACTTTGAACCAGACAGAGCTGTTTCAAAACTGTTGCCCTCATTTCCTGTTAACACATGTATTGTAGCAGTCAAGCAGTCTAACGAAGTCAGCATACAATAGGTGTGGGTAAAGGCATAAATAGAAGCTAGTGTTTCTGGAAGGTTTTAATTGCTATTTGTGCATATCACAGAAGTAAAAATGCAAGGATGATTCCAAGGCTATTGACTGTTTATATGATAAGTGCCGGTAGATCCACTCACCTGAGGCTGATGAGCAGGTTTTGGGTAGATTTTCAAAGAGACTCACTTTCCCACTGTCACTTCCATTTCCTCAGAGGTTAGCTTCAGGTGGCTGCTTTTCATCCAGGCAGTGATCTCCTTTAGGTGCTGGGTAAATAGGAGGTGGCATTGTTAGTATTTAATCTGAGGAACAAGCAGGGCTGGATGCCATCTCTAGATATTGGTATTTGAAGCTATTTGTCTCACACTCTCTCCAAACAATTTTACATATATTTTGAATAAGATAGGTTAGTGTCTCGCAACACTGCCCAAAGTGAGGCCTGTGGCAGCAAAGGTGCAGTTTCCCATCACCACCCTCTATTATCATTCTAAGAAGCGCAGTGGATTTGCTCACCCCTAACAGGTCTTTATGGCATAATAGAAGCAATTTTCAGTTGACTGTTGAAAACTATTGAGAAATCAAGCAACATAAATTTTGGGGTCGGGAAGGAATTTTCCTCCAGGGCGGATTGGCAGAGGCCCTGGAGGTTTTTCGCCTTCCTCTGCAGCGTGGGGCATGGGTCGCTTGCTGGTGGATTCTCTGCAGCTTGAGATCTTCAAACCACAATTTTGAGGATTTCAATAACTCAGTCATGGGTTAGGGGTTGTTATAAAAGTGGATGGGTAGGGTTCTGTGGCCTGCCTTGTACAGGAGGTCAGACTAGATGATCATATTGGTCCCTTCTGACCTATGAGTCTATGAGTCTATAAATATGGATGTTTGTCCCTTGTCCATGGACTAGAGGAAATCATCAACTTAAACCATCTCAGTACAGTGTGTAGTCTAAACCCTAGTTGAAAAGGATCTAGGATTCTAATGCAGGTCATATGTTCTTGGAGGTGACTCTTTCCCAGCTTCTCCATCACTTTGCTTAGGGAACAGAGATTAGATACTAGGCAGTAATACTGGTAATACTGGCAATACTGGTTGCATCACATGATGGCTTCTTGAACACTGATGTCAGCCCAAAGAACATGGTTATACCATATGAGATGTCATACTAGTACAAAGGGGTGAGTCTGTGTGTTTCCTTTGGCGGGAGTGTAAATAATACCTTTGAGAAATGGCCCACTGATTTAAGCAGAATTACCCATTAGCTTCAATGAGAATTTCTTCTAAAAGATCAGTGGTATCATACACCTCTGTACTATTACTTTAATGATTATTTTGGTATTTAATTTCCTTTATGAGGGCTAATAGAGGACCGTGCTGATCCTTTTGTAGAGTTGGGGACTAACACGCCAATGAATATTGATCTTCTTAATTAAAATTTCCCAGAGAACATAATACTAATTAATTCACCTGATTCAAAATAAAACATTATGCTGCCCAAATCTGCTAATTAAATTTAATAGTGATGTTTCATCACTCTATGCATTGTCTGTACTCTTATGGTTAATGTAAACACTCATAAAATCTCTGCTGAACAAAAGAGTGGTCTGGGCAATTAATTTCATTGGGCTAAATTTTACCCTCAGATAACACTTATATTCTCCATTGACTTCAATGGGAGACACACACAGTGATCAGAAGGAAGACTCAGCATGAACACTAAAACAAAATGAGTATCCTAAATTACAGTGTCTTCAAAGGTCACTTGCATATCTACACTGCAATTAAACACCTGAGACTGGCCCATGTCACCTGACTTGAGCCCATGGGGCTCAGGTCGTGGGACTGTAAAACTGTGGTGTAGACATCTGGACGCAGGCTGGAGCCTGGGCTCTTGGATCCTGCCCCCTCATAGGGTCATGGAATCACAGATTAGGGTTGGAAGATACCTTAGGAGGTCATCTAGTCCAACCCCCTGCTCAAAGCAGGACCAACCCCAACTATATCATCCCAACCAGGACTTTGTCAAGCTAAGCCTTAAAAATCTCTTAAGGATGGAGATTCCACACCTCCCTAGGTAACCGATTTCAGTACTTCATCACCCTCCTAGTGAAATAGTTTTTCCTAATATCCAACCTACCTCTCCTACTGCAACTTGAGACCATTGCTCCTTGTTCTGTCATCTGCCACCACTCAGAACAGCCTAGCTCCATCCTCTTTGGAACCCCCCTTGAGGTAGTTGAAGGCAGCTATCAACTCCCCCCTCACTCTGCTCTTTCTGGGCTCCAGCTCAAGCCCAAATGTCCACTGCAGTTTTACAGCCCAGCAGCCTGAGCCCTGCCAGTCCAAATCAACTGACACAGGCCAGCCACAGGTGTTTAATTGCAATATAGACACTGAAGTATTTATACAGAGTCTGACAGAAAATATCAGGAATGTGACAATAAAAGTGTACTCTTGAAAGGCCTGATTCTTCAAACATTTGTATCTGAGTACCCTCTTATCTCTCTATCAGGAAAGATATCTGAATACCAATCATCACTTTTCAGGGATATAGCCAATCCTGCAGTCCTTGACCGGTCCTGCTCCTCTTACTCATGCAAATTGCGCCATTTGAAATCAGTGGGACTACTTGTGCGTAAGAAAAGTTGGATTTGACCATTTGGGAAAATGAAATTCTCACCACCCACAGTCCTAGTTATTCCAAGTGAAGTGAACTGAGGAAGCCCATGTATGACATTAGCTAATGGTTTGATCATGTGACAGTCGAGATTAGCATTTCAGGCCTCATTCTCCAGTACTTTACACCTTCGATAGTCATTTACTCATGCCAACTGGGTGTGAAATGTTACCAAGTCACTATGGTAGGCTAGTGGTGGAGCTAATGGAGTGGGCATCCTGTGGTGGCTATACATTTAGCATGTAACCCCTTGTCTTCAGTAGAATTACTCTTGGCTTACACTGGTGTGAATGAGAGCAGACTCAGGCCTGAGGTGCATTACACCTACTTTTCACAAGTATAAATGGCTACACAAAGTGGTGGACAATCAGGCCCTTGAACAGTATATTTGTGCCTATCTGAAATAAGCATGTAGGATAGCCCTCTTTGACTCATCAGTTTTAAAAATGACGTTTACTTTTTTTACAATTGCAGGGGGAAGTACATATATTTTATACTGGTACTTGAGCTAGAAGTTCAGAAAACAAAATATGTTGGCCCAGATCCTCAAAAGTATTTAGACCCAATGGGAGTTAGGCGCCTAAATACCTTTTGAGGATCTGGGCCATTATTCCTGTTCTTGCAGTCTCTATAGAGGAAGCCAATGGGAGTTTTGCCTGTGTAGAACTGAAAAATTGGGCAACCTATTATGACTTTAGGCAAATCAAACAGTATCTATCACATGTTGCAAAATGGAAAAATAAAAAAGCTTGTTGTGGGACAATGAAGGGCACATTTGGTAGAGGCTGAGTTTTGGATTTATACCTTTGTATTTTCAAGGAGTTATGCAGAGTTTTAGCCATAACTCCTGTTAAAGTTAAGGGGAGTCATGCACATAAAATGAAACATTTAGGGATTAGTGTACAAAGAAGTTGAGAGTTGACTAGATATCCTATTATTTTAAGATCATTGTAAATATCAACTAAAATATGTATTATTTCATCTTTATAAATTATTTATTGTATTAGGTTCAGTAGCATGTATTATAATTAGTTTTACTGAGTTTAATGAATTTTACTTTGTATTCTTTTATGAATGCTCTGAATGCTGCAGAAAAAAAAAAAGCACAACAGTATTTTTTCAAGTTCTCTCGGCACAATAGCAGCGTCCTCACCTTGTTCCATTTTACAGGATTAGCAGCATTTCATTGTAAAATGCTCTGTTAACAACAACTCTCTTTCTTTACAAAAAACTGTTGCTAGACGATAAAGGCATAATGTGATAAGTCTTGTCTAACGTCATTCATCTGCCTTTACAAAATGCCCCAGACTTGTGGGACAATTTGCTGCTTTTGCTTCACATGTTGCTTGTCCTGGGGTGCAGTTGGGAATTATAGGGCATTTTGCAATGGTAATTGCATCAAACATGCTTTGTTTCATTATTATTATATTTACTAGAAATCTTTTGATTTCATTTCTTTCAGCAGATAATACCATTTAACAATAGTTTACTTTTTCAGCTCCCCATCTTACAGCATTAGTACAATAACTTCTCACATTTAATGATATTTGTATCAATGTCTCCATATCAGCTGCATTTTAACCTCATAAAAAAGGAACTGTGATTTTTTTTTTTTGCTAAACTAGATTTTGCTAATCAGCTAAATATTTCTGCACCAATCAACATATTAATATGCATGTGGTAGCCTGTACAATTGTTCAACATCAGAATACCTGTTTGATTTATGTCAAATGTCTGTAAAATGAATGGCATTTTTCTCCATTTCCGTCTGACAGAATAAGCAGGAGAGTAAATAAATGTGTATATGAATCATCTGTGTCTCATTTCAGTTCTCTGCATGAAGCCACTTTACATTAAACATTGCATACATACCAATATAATAATCCATAGTGTCTTTAGATTTCATTATTTTACAATATCATATCGGGAGCTCTAGTAGAAAATGTGCAAGAAAATAAACAACTATGCAAATGAAGTCAGAATCCATTATTTTTCCAAGAAAGTAAATACAGGGCTTCTAAGCTGTTTGTTCCCTCTCCATAACATTACTACTACTATTAATACCTTGCATTTTTACAGATCAAAGACTCCGCACTGTAGAAATGGGTAAATATTATTATCCCCATTTTCCAGATGAGGAAAGGGAAGCCTAGAGAGATTTAGCAGTGTCTTCAATTTTCAGCCGTGTCAAGTAATCTTGGGTGCCTCGGATTTTGGACACCCAAACTGAGACACCTGCAGGCTGATTTTCAGAGTGCTGAGCACCCAGGATTCCAATTCAACTTAACGGGAGTTTTACGTGCTTGACACCTCTGACAAATAAATATTAGGAAGCCTGAGCATCCAAAATTATTGCACACTTCTGACAAGGTTAGCCTTAATGCTTGGAACCCTGGCATCCTCTGCATGGAGGGTGAACCCAGCTTCCTCCACTGCTCACAACTCTGAAGGAAAGATAATCTGGAAAATACTCAAATGAAAACAGCAGTAGGAATAACTTGTACTTGTTTTCTTTTAATAACAGTTTTTGATATAACCAAACATATTTTGTATATGAAAGAGTATTTTTTCAATATGCAGAGGTATTAGAGAGTCTATATCATTTGGAATCTAATGCATACAACATTTTCCTCTCCAAAATGAAAGCTGTTTTTGAATTTCTATGTCTGAACTGTAAAACAATGAAATAAAGATTTAGGGCCAAATTCTGCCCTTTAATGTGCATGTGTAATTCCTACCATTATTGTTTATATCACTGTAGAAGTCCCATTCAGGATCAGGGTCCCATTGTGTTATGTACTGTACAAACACATATGTAGACACTTCCTTGGACTGAAGAGCCTTTTTGTGTTGATTTTTAACCTCAGGGCTACTTAATGCATAAAGAACATAGATCTTGGTAGCACAGATGAGTAAGGTTTTTTTATTCTCTTCTTTTATTTTCAATAAACAACCCTCCCTTTCTCTCCTGGCCCCAGAGGGAGCCCTGCTTGCCCTCTTAGTGCTCCTCCAATTTACCTACCCTGCCTTCTGTGCGACACCATGCACACAGAGAAAGAAGATTTTGGTTTGTATTAAATAATCAAATCTAGTGATTACTTTTAGTAGTCCCAAGTGTTTCAAAGTATCTCTTAGCCCATGCACCAGGCATAGGAGACATTTATGTCCTGGCCTTCCCCTGCCTCCTGCCAACAAAGTGTAGCAGCTCCTTTCGTGCCCATTGCTTTATGAGTGGAATTTCCACTGACTTCAGAAGAGTCTCTAGGATCCAAAAAGGAGCTGTAGGCTGATGCAGCAGCATATGCAAAATCATAGAATCATAGACTTTAAGGTCAGAAGAAACCATTATGATAATCTAGTCTGACCTCCTGCACAATTCAGGCCACAGAATCTCACCCACCCACTCCTGTATCAAACCTGTGTCTGAGCCATTGAAGTCCTCAAATCATGGTTTAAAGACTTCAAAATGCAGAGAATCTTCCAGCAAGTGACCCATGCTGCAGAGGAAGTCAAAAAAAAACCCCAGGACTTCTGCCAATTTGCCCTGGAGGAAAATTCCTTCCCAATCCCAAATATGGCGATCAGCTAAACCCTGAGTATGTGGACAAGACAAACCAGCCAGACACCAAGGAAAGAATTCTCTGTAGTAACTCAGATCCCACCCCATCTAACATCCCATCACAAACTGATTATACTTGTTGCATCCCACACAGCATTTGATAGGAATTGACTTGATGTTGCTAATAAATGATAAGCACAGAAAATTTCACTATTGACCTGGTGTCAGTGCCATTGATCTGCAATTGAACATGAAGTCAAAGGGGATTCAATGTTGGAAAGCAGAGAGGCACTAGACCAGGCTATGTCATGAAAAGCATCATATCTGAAATGTACATGCGATTTGAATTTCATAAACAATATCTCCTAAGGACTGTGAAGGTGGAAGCAGCCGCAGAAGTTCAAGAAGGGAGCAATATGCAGGACCAAACTCAAACAGCCTTGAGGCTAGTGGTTCTGGGTAAAGAGATCATCCTCTAGTCAACTCAACAAGCAAAGTTGAAGCACTACCTAAAGGTCAACATTGGAGAAAAACAGTAAAAAAGCAATGAACCGTATGGAAGGTTGTCATTAGAAGCAGCCTGAATGTACTGTATGGGCCCAACACTAAGGTCCTTACTCAATTTCCACTTAAACTTTTTTCAGGCAAACCACCATTGAATTTAAAAGAGTGAATTAGAAGCTGATCAAAAATTGAATAAAGACCTTAGGATTTGACCCCGAATAAGAATTTGAGCCTTCTATCCCAAAACAGGATATAGATGGGAAAATATAATAATAATGAATATTAATAATAATAATAATAATGGTAAGCATCATTATCCCCACTATGTGATAGGGACGATGAAGTGCAGAAAAGTTTTCTACAGTCACAGCAGGTAAGTGTCAAGGGCAGGGCTAGAACCCAGATTTTCTAACTACTAATTATCTGCCTTATTAACTATAGCACACTGTGTCCTATCAACCCCTCCTTTTTACTTAGTATATTCAAAGCTGATTGTTCATACAGCATGTTGTGTTTATGCTGACAGTTAGCCAACAGGCATCCTATGTATCGGAAATAACTAAAATTACCCATACAGCAACATTTGTTTGTTCTGACAAACGTGCATCTGTGCATTGAAGTCCCAGCACACTGAATTAGGGGGCGCAATAGACTATAGGAATAAAGCTATCACAAGAGGAGGATACATAGAGTGTTAGTGATCAGGGACTCCCTTTTGAGGGGGGCCAAGACATCCATCTGCTGACCTGAACTGACATCCCAGAAGGTGTGCTGCCTGCCTGGACCTGTATCTGAGACTTTACTGAAAAGTTGGCAACGCTCATCTGTCCTTCTGACCACTGCCCTACGCTTCTCATCCATATGGCCACTCATGGTACTGCCAAGTATGACCCTGAGCAGATCAGCACTGAATACAAAGCTCTGGGAGCGAGGGTAAAGGAGCAGCAGGCACAGGTGGTGTTCTTCACTATCTGCCTGGTTGAAGGTAAAAGTCCAGGCAGGGGGACACCCATTCTGGATATAAATGCATGGCTGCGCAGATGGTATTGATAGGACGGCTTCAGCTTCCTCAACCAGAGGAAGCTGTTCTGGGAAGGAGGGCTGCTAGGAAGAGATGGGGTCCATCTGACCAAGAAGAAGAGCATCTTTGCACACCAACTCACTAACCTAGTGAAAGGCTTTAACCTAGCTTCAAAAAGGACGGGTGACAAAAGCCCAGAGGCGAGCTTAAAAAAGGTAACAGAGGGCTAGATGTTGGGGGTGGGGGCATGGAAAATTAAAATAGGGGCATAGGAGCAACAAGAGGGAAATCAGTGCAGGAACTTGCTCAACATCTTAGATGTCTGTACACAAATGCAAAGAGTATTGGAAATAAACCAGAAGACCTGGACATATTCATAAGTCATGAATTATGACTTAATTGGCATCACAGAGACCTGGTAAATCTCATGACTGGAATATCAGTACAGAAAGGTATAGCAGGCAAGAGAAAAGGGAGGATGTGTTGTATTGTACATCAAGAACGTATACACTTGTTCTGAGATACAGAAGAAGTTAAGAGGCAGAACAGTTAAAAGTCCTTGATAAAAATAAAAGGGGAAAAATAGGGGTGACGTCATCGTAAGAGTCTACTATAAATCACCAAATCAGGCAGAGAAGGTAGATGAGGCATTTAAGGCAAAAACACAAGACCTAGTAATAATGAGAGACTTTAACTACCCAGACATCTGTCGGAAAAATAGTATGGAAAAACACTAAATTTACAGTAAGTTCTTGTAATGTACTGGGGACAACTTTTTCTTTCAGTAAGTGGAAGCAATAACCCGGGGGACAGCCACTTTAGAATTCATTCTGACCAACAGGGAGGAATTTGTGGCAAATATTAAGGAGGAAGGCAATTTGGGTGACAGTGACTATGAAATGGTCGATTTCACTGTGATAAGGAAAGGAAGGGTGTGAGAGCAGCAGAATAAGGATAAAGGACTTCAAAAAAAGCAGACTTTAACAAACTCGGACAATAGTAGGTAAGGTCCCATTGGAAGAAAATGTCAGAGATAAAGGAGTTCAGAAGAGCTGGCATATTAAAAGCACAACTGCAAACTATCCCAGAGCTAGGAAGACTAGTAAGAAGCCAGTATGGCTCCATCAGGAATTCTTTACTTACCTGAAAATCAAAAAGAAGTCCTACAAAAAGTGGAAACGTAGATGAATTGTTAAGGAACAGCACAAGCACATAGGGACAAAATCAGAAAGGCTAAGGCACAAAATGAGTTACAACTAGCAAAGGACATAAAGAGAAATAAGAAGAGGTTCTTTAAATACTTCGAGAGCAAGAGAAAGATGAAGGAAAGTACAGGTCCTCTATATAGTGGGGAAGGCGAGCTAATTGATGATATCAAAAAGGCTGAAGTGTTTAATGCCTATTTCACTTGTCTTCACTAAAAAGATTAATTGTGACAAGATACCTAACACAGTACTAATGACCCGGGAGAAGGAATGCAAGCCAAAATAGGGAGAGAACAGCATAAAGAATATTTAGATGAATTAATTATATTCAAGTCAGCAGGGTCTGATGAAATTCGTCCTAGGATACTTAAGGAATTAGCTGAAGTAACCTCAGAACTGTTAGCGATTATATTCGAGAATTCATGGAGCATAGGTGATCCCAGAGGTGCCAGAGGACTGGAGAAGGCAAACAAAATACCTGTCTTTATAAAGGGACCCAGGGAATTATAGACCTGTCAGCCTAACGATGATACCTCCAAAGATACTGAACTATATTATTGAACAATCAGTTTATAACACTGAGAGGATAATAGTGTTAAAAGGAATAGCCAGCATGGATTTGTCAAGAACAAATAATGCTAAACCAACCTAATTTCCTTCTTTGACAGAATTATTGAGCTAGTGGATCGGAAGAAGCTGAAGACATGGTATATCTTCATTTTAGCAAGGCTTCTGACACAGTCCCAAGTGACATTCTCAATGAAATGTGGTATAAATTAAATTACTATAAGGTAGTGTGCACAATTGGTTGAAAGACCATACTCAGATAGTAGTTATTAGTAGTTCTGTATCCTAATGGGAGGGTATATCTAGGAGGGTACCGCAAGGATTAGTCCAGGGTCTGATACTGTTCAATATTTTCATTAATGACTTGGATAATAGAGTGGAGAGTACGCTTATAAAATGTGTGGATGACACTGAGCTGGGAGGGGTTACAAGCATTTTGGAGGACAGGATTAGAATTCAAAACAACCTTGAAAAATTAGAGAATTGGTCCAAAATCGACAAGGTGAAGTTCTGTAAAGACAAGTACAAAGTACTACACTGAGAAGGAAAAATCAATCGCACAACTACAAAATGGGGAATAATTGGCTAGGTGGTAGTACTGCTGAAAAGGATGAGGGAGTTATAGCAGATCACAAATTGAATATGTCAACAATGTGATGCACTTGTGAAAAAGACTATTATTCTGAGGTGTATTCATGGGTTGTCATATTAAAGAGATGGGAGATAACTGTCCCACTCTAGTCAGCAATGATGAGGCCTCAGCTGGAGTACTCTGTCCAATTCTGGGCACCACACTTCAGGTAAAATGGGCATAAATTGGAGAGTGTCCTGAGGAGAGCAACAAAAATGATCAAAGGTTTAGAAAACCTGATCTATGAAGAAAGGTTAAAAAAGCCAACTGGATTTGTGTTGGTAAAAGTTTATACACCATCCTACACATCTGGACTTCGGACTTACTAATTTAATAATAAATTCCTTTATTATCTGGTGGTCTCCAATATTAATAATTTCTTTTATTAACAATATCCACAGTATATGATGATCTAGGTAATCAAAATCTAGTCAGTCATAGCTTCCAAAGTTAGATGTTTCTGACGGCAGCAGCTACAGAACAGTTGCTCTGGTTCTCCCTGCCTTGAGGGGAAGATTCTGCCAGCTTTCTGTCCCCACTGGGATCACTTATGGAAGGTCAGTTTACTCAGGCTCTTAATGCGGCTCCAGATTTTGTACCTTATGAAATATTGGGAAAATGTACTGTTTGGGGGGATGGGGTTACTCAATATTTAAAAAATGAATAGTGGGGCAGCTCTAGTTCTTGAACAGGATAAAAAATAAGATTTTAATAAATATAAGTAACAAAGAAGTTAGCGAACAACTAATCAATTCTCTAGAGTTATACAATAAAAAGACGAGTATATTTATAAAAAGAACAGGAGTACTTGTGGCACCTTAGAGACTAACAAATTTATTTGAGCGTAAGCTTTCATGGGCTACAGCCCACTTCATCGGATGCATATAATGGAACATATAGTGAGGAGATATATATACATACAGAGAAAATGAAAAAGTGGGAGTTGCCCAACCAGCTCTAAGAGGCTAATTAATTAAGAGGAACTGTTGTCAGCAGGAGAAAAAAAAACTTTTGCAGTGATAATCAAGATAGCCCATTTAAACCAGTTTGACAAGATACTTCTATTTATACTTTCTATTCCCCCATGTTAAGTATCTTGTCAAACTTTTAAATGGGCTATCTTGATTATCACTACAAAAGTTTTTTTTCTCCAGCTGACAACAGTTCATCTGATCCTCAGAGAGTTTGTTAAACTGTATCCCCTAATGTTTGTCTCTGCAGCTACATCACATTAAGTGAGAATCATGCTACCGATATTCTTTTGTAATAAATATAGGTTTAATGTTCCATTTTAAAATTATTTAATATTTAATAATGCATAAAAAGGAGTGAATCTATATATGAACTTCAGAAATCCCACAAAATTATAAGCAAACCAAATTAAACAAGTACTAACAATATTCACTATGGCATCTACACTACAAAGTTTGCCAACGGAGCTATGTCGGCCAAGTGTGAAAAAAATCACACCTGTACCTAACATAGCTATGTTGGCAAAACCCCTAGTGTAGAACTACGACAACAGAAGAGTGCTTCTGTCATGTCAGCTCGCCGCCATGAGGACGGCCAGGTAAGTCAAACTAAGATCCTTCAACATATCTTAGTTCAAAACCCTCCCTCTCCCCTAATGTAGCCCACGCCTTAGCTAATGCTGTAATGTAGTGTAGCTATGCTAGCTGAACTCCTGCTGGTTTACATGGTGTCTCCAACAGGGCGCTCTGCTGGCATAGCTATGCCAACAAAGACTCTGTAGGTAGACAACACAGAGTGAAATATTTAGGCTTTCATTTATTTTAAACTCCTTTTTTATTGCATGTCCTCAAGTTATACACAATTACAAACAAAACAAAACAAATCTATGTTACAAGAATCTTATTTAGGTTGCAGAGTCAAGCACTCAGAAGTTAAAATGCTCGATATACCATTGCCCATTCAACCTTAATTTTGCTCACTTGTGCGTCCATGCTCCCAACTGGAAAAAGGTTTTTAAAAAAGGAGCTACAAGAATTATTTGAGGTCTGGAAAACCTGCCTTTTACTCAGACACTTAAGAAACTCAATATATTTAGTTTCTCCAAGAGAAGATTAAGAGATGACTTGATCACAACCTACAAGTACCTACAGAGGGAAGAGATTTCTGATAGTAGAGAGCTCTTTAATCTACCAGAAGAAAGCATATATAACAAGTTCCAATAGTTAGAAACTGAAACTATGAACATTCAGACCGGAAGTAAGGAGCAAATATTTAATAGGGGGGGGTAATTAAACATTAGAAAAATTTATCTAGCTATGTGGTGGCAGGGCTGACTCCAGGCACCAGCTTATCAAGCAGGTGCTTGGGGCGGCCACTCTGGAGCGCGGCGGCACTTTTAGGTATTCAGCGGCAATTCGGTGGAGGATCCCTCACTCCCACTCAGAGCGAAGGACCTCTCACTGAATTGCTATTGATCGCAATTGTGGCTTTTTTTGTTTGTTTGTTTGTTTGCTTTGGGCTGCAAAATCCCTGGAGCCGGCCCTGTGTGGTGGATTCTCCATCACTCAAGAGTCTTTAAATCAAGATTGCTGGATATCCTAAATGATATGCTGTGTGGTTCTGTGACCAGCCATTGTGCAGGAAGTCAGACAAGACAATCATAATGGTTCCTTCTGGCCTTAACGTCTAGCAATTGGTTAATCCTGTGCACTGAATAACGCAAGGATCCTGTGAAAAAATGCTATGTGATCATATAATTAAAGACTGTATCATAATGCATACACAGAAGGAGCAGAATTAAGATGTTGTCCAGGCAAGTGTAAATTTGGTGTTTTCTATCTTTTGTGTGATTCACTTTGCAATCTAAATAACATTATTTTAACATTTTAAATGTATTTTCCTATTTTTTTTTTAATTTCTCACAGCCCTGAGTGATATAGTTATACTGATGTAAGTTTGTAGCACAGACCTGGCCTAGCTGCTGCTCCTGATAGACTGTCCCTCCTGCAGCTCTGTACGCCGCCAGGTTGGTGTCCAGGAAGGGCTTCATGCAAGAAGTGTGGGCGTGTAGGGGGGCTGTGGAGGCGCCAGAGGAAGGTTGTGAGGGGAGCTGCAGGGGTGAAGGGCAGTACGGAAGAAGATAGAAATGTGAGAAATGGAGGGACACCCGGGACTCTCCTAAGGCAGCAGGGACCATAAACAGAAGGAGAGTTCCGCCAACCCCGGGACACACAGCGCACCCACCACTGCCTGGGGCTAGTAGGGCGTGGTGTCTGACGTGACGTCCCTGTCCTCCCAGCATCTCGCAGCCAAAGTCCCGCTCACCAGAGAGTTTTAGTGACTGAACGCTGCCGTGAACTTGTCCACGTCCCCACGTAAATTGCTTCAATTTAATGGGCGAAACGCTCCCGCTCCAGCGCCTTCCCCTTAACGTCACTTCCTGTCGCGGGCAAGATGCTGGAGCGAGAACGTTTGCGGGCATTAAATTGAAGCAAACAGAGGCCGGCTTTGCAGGGCGGAAGAGGCGGAGCTTGAGTGAGGAGCACGCGCGTAATGTGACGTCATTCCGCCCGTACTGCCGTTACTGGCGGCGTGGGGCCTGACGTCATTTGCGCGCGGGTTTGAAAATACAAAGCGGGGCCGAGGAGGAGCGGGTGGGAGCGGGGCCTCGCGGGGAGATGGATGGGGAGGGCGAGGTGTCCCCCGGGTTGTTTGCGGAGACAGAGGCCGTCGCCGCGGGCTGGATGCTGGAGTTCAGCTGCTACGCGCTGTGCCGGCACTTCCGGGAGGGGCGGACGCGGGACTTCGAGCGGAGCCGGGACACGGCGCAGGGTGAGAAGGGCTGAGCCGGAGGCGGCGCTGGGGAAGACGGGTCGCGGCCGTTCCGTGATTGGAGCTTTTTGTGTCGTCACAGCTGTAGCGGCCGCCGCAAGAACCGCTACAGGTGCGCCGGCAGCGCGCTTGGCTGGGCCGCGTCTCGTGTTGCCGTGGGGAGGCTTCCGGGCGCCCGCTCGAGCGTGGCCACACAGGGCCCTGCCCCGCGTTGCCTCTTGTCACCGACGGAGCTGTGGCCCCTCCCTGCTCTGACCCTGGCCCCAGTGCAGCTCGCGGGCTCCCCCCCCCCTTAGGATTCCCCAGTCTCAGGGGCGAGTCCCCGGTGCCACTAACGGCCCCGCTCCGCTCGCTGCCGAAGCTCAGTCTAGTGGGCGCTGTGCCCCAGTCCAGCCTCCGCACTCCTGTTCGCTGCAGCGCTTTGCTGGAGCTCGCTGCGCCCTGCAGATTCCCACTGCCCCTGCCAGCCGCCGCTGGAGGGCCTCACGATTGAACGTTTTTTTCTTCCCCCGATCAGGTCAAAAAGTGAAACCTGTGAAAAGGTGCCGGGAAAAGGCTGCCAGGAATGTGCGTCTCATTCTGAAAGGCGCTTGTCAAGTTCGCCACCTTGCCTCAGGCAGGAGTGAGGTTGACAAGAGCCTTCCCAGCTGGCAGCTCGGAGACGTCATCTTGGTTTTTCCCACCGAGCAGTTCACTTTCCCGAGGAAAACTCCAACGAGCTCTAGGTAGCGCTTACAATGAGATACACTTGTGAAGAGTAGTTTGGGCTTTTCCCAAACGTTTGTTTCAGGGTACAGACACTTGTACTTCACCCTAAGGATCAGATCTGTGGGCATGTCTAGGTTGGAAAGTTGTTTGAGGTTATGTTTTTCAAGGTTAAGTCATTTGAAACAACTTATTTCCAAACCAGTGCATCCACTTTAAAATGTTTAAGAAGCTTCATTTAAAATTAAATTAAAATGCAGAGGCCCCTGGACTGGTGGCCAGGACCCAGGAAGTGTGATTGCCACTGAAAATCAACTGGCGTGCCGCCGTTGGCATACGTGCCTAGGTTGCCTACCCCTGTATTTAGTCTAAAAGATGCACACGCTAAACAAACAGGCACACAAGCTCTGAAGTGCGTGAGCATCTAAATGTACTGATGAATCTCACCCCCACCAGTGACACATTTCAAACTATTAGCAGATAACAGTTTAAAGATTTGACACGCTAAGATGGGAAGAAAATGACTATCTGTATCAGAATGTGTTACAGAACACAAGGCAGTATTCAAAAGTGTTAAAAAAACAAACAGGAGAAAAGAATGAAGTTGTGTGTATGTGCTACAAATGGTGGTGGCCCAATTATTAAATGTAAATATTTATAGGCTAATAGTTGTAAGCCTACAAGAGTAAACCATTAATTCACATGAAAAGTTTTATTTGGGGATTAGGGAGGTTGTTTTCTTAAACTCAGAGGTGGAATTGTGTTTTGAGTTCTGGTTTAGTTTTGCAGCAAACCACCATTGATGAACAGAATTCAAAGCATTAATCTACTGAATGCTTTTTCCTTGCATCTTTCCATCCACCAAAATAAGCCATAATATTTACCCAGAAAAACTGAGTAGTTTTTTGCAGTGATTTTCACCTGTTTTTGGTGTTGTAATAAACACTGATAAATTCCCAGGAAAAATAAAATAAAAACTGAAAATGAAGGGCCCTAGATATTTGGCAAACGTGCACTGGGGCGGGTGGGGGTGGCATTGTTTGTTTTTTTTGGGGTCCACCTTCTTCCCATCCCCACCCAGCCCCCCAAGCATTCTAGGAGTGCCAAACAGTTCTTGGAGAAATTCACTAGTCTGGTGTAGTCAAGGGCCACGTCTATACGACGCGCCATTTCGGCGCGTTAAAATCGAAAGCTCTGGGTTCGATATATCGCGTCTCGTCTAGACGGGGATATATCGAACCCAGAGCGCGCTTACATCGATTCCGGAACTCCACCAAAACAAACAGAGTTCCGGATTCGACTTTGCGAGCCGCGCACATCGATTCGGCGCGGTGAAGACGGGTGAGTAACTCGATTTTAGATATTCGATTTCAGCTACGCTATTCCTGTAGCTGAAATTGCGTATCTAAAATCGAATTTCACGCGTCGTGTAGATGGGGCCAAGATCTGAGAAGGACAACTCTCTAACTGCTTCCCCTATCTCTGAGGATATCTGCTGAGAAACTCAGAGGAAGGGTCATAGTGCATAATCAACTGAACATGAGTTTCTAGTGAAATGCTGGGCTAAAAAGGCTAATGTGATCCTTGGTTATATAAACAGGGAATATTGAATAGGAAGGTTGTATTAATCTGTGGTGATCAGACCAAAGCCAGATACTGGAATACAGTTCTGGTGTCAGCAATTCAAAACGGATGTTGAAAAATTGGAGGGAGTTCAGCGAAGAGCCATGAGAATGATTAAAGGGTTGGAAAACGTACCTTATCATGAAAGACCCAAGGAGCTCAATCTCTTCAAGCTCCTCCGTTACCTTTTCTTTGATAAGCTGAAGAAGCGGAGGAGCTTGATCGGTTTATAAGTACCTACGGAAATTTGATTGTAGCAGGCTCTTCAGTCTATAAGGCAAAACTATAACAAGGTCTGGTAGGTGGAAGTTAAAGCTAGACAAATTCAGACTAGAAATCTGCAAGCTTTTAAGTGTGATGGTAATTCACCATTGGAACAATTTACCAAGGGCTGTCATGGAAAGCTTTTACATTAAGATTGGATGTTTTTCTAAAAGATGTCTTGTATTTCAAGCAAGAATTAATTTGAGGAAATTATATGGCCCATGCTATTCAGGAAGACGAGTTACAGAATCTATGAACCAGTGCTGTTTGTGCCATGTCTCTCAAGAGAAACTATGGACCAGCAAAGTTCTCCAGTCTTGGTTTAAGCAACCTAAATGTTGTATTTCTGGTTTTGGTATAAACAGTTTTTTCCAACCTGCTGCAATATTTGTCTGAAAATCTTGCATTGAACTTTTATTATTCCAGTGTGTCACAGCATTTTTAACAATTTCTGAAATTCTCTGTTCTGTTACTTTAAAGTACATTGATCAATTTATACCCAAACAATATGTCAGATCTAACTGCAGTTCCATTCATTTTCATGTAAGTGGAAAGTGCTAATGTACAGGAACAAAGGCTTTTTCTGTCAGTTTGAAGGAAGGGGAGAGACGGGAAGGAATGCAAAAATCACGATAAAGCAGTGATCGTAGCTATCAATAATAGGACTTGTGGTTGAGAGAACTCTTCCTTTCTCCACTCCCTTGAAAAATTTCCACATTTGCTTCCCTCCCCAGAGCTAGATAGAATTCAAGCTCTACATTGCTTCAAGCTAAAGTCAAAATACACTCTTACAACTGCACAGGACAGGTTTCAGGTCAAAGATCTGGAAAACATACAGCTGCTGAGGAAACTGGAATGTCTTTCACACTTGAATAGGTCCAGTGCAAAGACTTTTAGTTTCCATTATGCTTCCTATACCTAGAGAAATACAATTCTTACACATTACCTGTACTACAGTTATTTGAAATCTCCAATTTTCTTTAAAATCTTCTGAACTCTGGCTCCATCTACAGGATACAGTAGCTAAGGAATGCATTATTTGTATTATGGAAATCATTATCTACAACGTCTCTACATTACAAATGTAAAACTTAAAAGTATTTGTATTTGAGACAAAGTTTTTTAGTTTGTCTAGCCTGTTTTGGCTGAGATGAGGAAGGCCACTAAAGTAGTGAGAATAAATTGTGGAACTATGTTGCTATTCAAAACTATATTTCTCTAGCTGAAGTCTAGAGTTACAGTAGTCCCCCTGCTCTTGTTCCCCCTGTCCACACTGCAGTAGAATTGTAAAGGAAGCCTGAAAAGCAATACAGTATTTAGAGCTGTGTTGGGTAATAAACCAAGGGCTTTAAAATAAAGTAATTTGTAAACGCTATTAAATTTGTAGAGCCTGTTACAACTTTCCCCATGGGCCATGTCTTACTACCATAAGCAAGTACATTAATTTGATTTTTGCTTATGTAAATATATCTTAAGTAAAATAGAATGACCACTGTCGCATACAGTGCGGTCTAGTGATAACACTGGGCTTGGGAGTCAGGAGCTCCCACATTCGAGCCCCAGTTAGCACAAAGTACATACTTAAGTGCTTTGCTGAATTGCTGTTCTCCAATCCCGGCTCTGCATCTGATGCTTGTGTGGTCTTGGACAAATTGCTTGACCTTGCCCCACCCCTTCCCATTTTACTTTTCTCATTTGACTACTTACCCTTTGTGTTGTGAGAGTTCATTAATTCAGTTTGTTCTGCACCTTACAAATAAATATGAACTTTATTGAGGTTATATGCACTGTAACTTTACCTTGCTGTTTTATTTATTTTTAATACTAAACTGCACGTGTATATTAAACAATGTTACAGTGCCATCCACTTCTTGAATCTGGTCTTTTTAGCCCAAAGAAATATATTATACATCTCTTCTTTCTACTTACTTGACTGACCCTAATTTGGTCTTATTTCTAATTCTAATGAATCTGTTTAGACTGATAGTCATAAGCCATGGTGCTTCAATTACTTCTTTCCAAAAACTACTTTCACCCTAATAGGTATAATGGTAATATATGCCCTCCTTTCCTTGTGAAATGTTGCAAGAGGATTTTCCTTGCTTGTGCTTTGAGATGTTGCTGTTGCTATGGTAACACACTTGCTTTGTCAGTCAAACAGCTACACTGAATTGTTTTTCTGGGTAATTGTATTTCCTTTGTTCCTTGTTTCTGAAGTAGCACATGGCTTTGGGATATTACCAAAAATGTCTTTGAAGTCTCCAGTTGTATTTTATTTCTCACTTAAGATTTTGAGCAAAACAAAAGCTTTCATTTACATGTGGTATTGTGCGATTCTGAATTTAGCTAAATATTTTACAGAATATGAACCTCTGGTGTGCTCCATCACTTCTAGTTGCTGCTGTAAATCTCAATCTGTCTTAAATATGAACTTCATTACATCCTTTTTGTAATGGAGAAGAAAGTTATTTACTAATGCACTTTTGAAAATGACTGTTAATACTTTTTTAAAGCATTGACATTGGTTAGACTAGTAAAATACTTTAAATCTGATAGGTATGGCAAGTTCTGTGCCTCTTTTACCTCTATCCACAGTGTGGCACTGCTGGAACAAAACTGATTTAAGTTTTCTCTTTCCTTTTTCAGCTATTATTAATGGACTGTCCAAAATAGCTACTCATCAGAGGAAAACAGTGTACCTGTGTCAGTTTTTGACACGAATTTCAGAAGGAAAAACACTTGGTATATATTTCTCAGTTAACTCTTATTTTTAATGTAATTCTGTTTTTTAAAACGTTATTTGGATGAAGCTGATATGCGTTTCTCCACTCAGTTGGCATGGTGCACCAGATGAGTTCTTCCTTGTCCCCCAATCCCCACTTTTCTTAGTAACTGTGAATAATTAAATTGCTTTTCTTAGGTATATATTTTTCACCTGATTACATTCAGACAGTGTTCAACTTTTTTTTTTAAAGTTAGTGTCTGTTTTTCCAGTTATAAAAAAAAAATCCTGTGTTATCAGTACTGAACACTCCCATTTGGCCTATCTTCGGCCCCCAGGGCTCTTACAGAAAGGTTGGTAGTGATAATAGACTTGGGTTGCAGGGGATTCACCTGTATACCCTTCTGGATGGCCTCTTGATCAGAGCTCCATCACAGTGAAGAGCACAAAGGGCCACATCTTGGATGTTGAATTTCTTCCAGGTATAAAGCTTCATCTGTGCCAGGATAAGTTCTCTGGTGCCATCCAGTATTATTTTCTTGTTGCAAAGCCACAGAATACCTATCATCTCACTATGCTTCCAAATGCTAGGATTCCTGGTGTCGTGCATAGGGATTGCTCCATGAGCACCATTGCTCATGAGAAGTCTTCAAGCCTTCATAGTAAGGGTGTGGACCACTTCCTCAATCAAATATGGATTCCTTACAGTGGTGGTCAGCCCACGACAATGTGTGCAAAGGCATGTCTATCTGCCTTCCAGATCCTTCAGTCCTCACAAGCACTGCAGATTCAACAAGTGTGCCAAGAGCACAGCGCATATCCCAGAAATCAGCGCTGTCAGCCTTGTCTATACAAGAGCCTTACTGCATGTTCCCAAAGGACAGGGTGGTGGTCAGGACACTATAAACCTTCCTTCATTCTGTCCAAAACTACAACATCCATCTGAAAAGGCATGGCATACTTAGATTATCAGAGTTCTTCTGACATCTATCTCAAGCATACAGAATCCATGAGAAGCTTGTGCTCCTTGTTTGTGTCCTTCCACTCAAGATACCAAGGGTCCAGAGCTTCCAAGTCCTCCATCACTAGGTTGATTAGACCAGAGTCTCTCTCAAACTTTCCAGACTACTGTACTCCTTTCAGAAGTCTGAGTTTTGCATACGCCTAAGTTTCACCTCGCTTACAAAATCAGACATAAAAATGTGAAAGTGTCAGTGCATGCTATAACTGAAAAATTGCTTACTTTCCCATTTTTACTATATAATTCCAATTGATTTTGTAATATAAATATTGTACTTCAGCATATAGTGTATAGAACAGTATAAACAAGTCATTGTCTGTATGAAACTTTAGTTTGTACTGACTTCACTAGTGCTTTTTATGTAGCCTGCTGTAAAACTAGACAAATATCTAGATGAGTTGATGTACCCCCGAAAGACCTCCGCATACCCCCAGCGGTACACGTACCCCTGGTTGAGAACCACTGGATTAGACTGTATTGTGGAAGCTTACAAATCATCCACAGGGATCCCTGAAAGGATCAAGTCACACTCCATGAGATCTTTAACTATCTATTGCGTGGGACGAGCTAGTGGATCCACTTCTGAAATTTGCAGAACAGCCACTTAGTCTATAGCTGACACCTTTTGTTAAGCACTACAAAATGCCTTCTTTGGCAGGAAGGTGCTGTAAGCAGTGGCCCAGAAATAGGCCAGACTCTTATAAATGTCAAAACAGGAGCTTTTGAAAGGCCACTAGTTGCAACTAAGTTGTAAGTTTAGTAGTAACTGAAGCAACAATATTGAGAGAGAGATGGAAATGTATGTTTATATATAAATATTTCTCTGTTCTCTGAAGTTGAGGGCACTTCAGTTTTCTTTGAGTCTCCAGCTATGCTGCAAGTGATATTAAGTGTGGCTGACTTTAAAACGTCTATTTCAGGAGGAACGATATTCTGCCTATAATTAGGAAAGATATGAAAAATAGAGGAAAAAACCCTTTCAAAACTAAGGAAGATACAGAGTAGTATGTGGTATATGCAGAAGAGGGCAAGTCAGAATTTAATTAGTTGAAATTAAGAGGAAAAACTGAGCCAGATTCCAGGTAATGTAAACTAATATATCCAAAATAAATACAGTTCATACAAGCAATCATATTTAAACTTAATACCTACGAGCAAGAATACTGAGCTAATCACAACACTGAGAAGTATAACTTGCTTTAAAAACAGGCACAGTAGTGTGGTCATCAGTATGTGGGAGGAAGTTCAGTTCCTGTTGTGTTTTGCTAACATTGAAAAGACTCTAATTCAGCTCTGCAGAGCACATTTGAAGAAAATGTGAGACAGCAAATCCTCCACACACTGAAAATATTTTGAAGAGATACGAATTTTTAAAACACTAATATTCATTAGGCACAGTTTAAAAAAAGTACATAAAATTAAATATATTTAATGTGATAATTTCAGCTGTTAGGAAAATGGTGTCATGCTATTACTCTTTGCCACTTCAGAGGTAGCTCTTCTAAACTTTTTTCATTTTCTCCTTAAGGTTATCACTTTGAAAGCGATCAGAGAATTTCACCTTTGGAATCTGCTCTGTCAATTTGGAAATTGCTTGAAGAAGAGCAAAGCAAACCAGATAAGCTGCATGAAGATATTCATCGCTTAATTTTGATTCAGGTATATGCATTGTTCAAAACATTTATGCAGACCAATCTAGTAATTCACATACTCAAAAGAAAACTGCCCGAGTTCTAGTTCAACTTACACTTTATATGCAAATGGGATGAGGTGTAACTGCTGTTGAAACCATAATTGAGAATTTCAGGGGAAGGTGCGAGGTATGCCACACTAGACAGTTGTTGGATAATCTGCACTTGAAAAAATTTCATAAGTCAACCTCAGTTGGGGGTGAATAAGTCCTCAGGCATGGGGTCATTTTTTAGTATTAACTATTTCTGGATAGTTCTTGCCATCCATATAAATGTCCAATCATTCTTTGAATCTTGTACTACTTGTTTGTTTCTTACAGCAAAGTACTTACCCACACTGTACCATAGCTAGATGCAGAAAAATAACAAAATATGCACCCCTTTTTAATGAACTCACTTGCTCTAAAATAATAGTAAAAACAAATTTCTCCCACTATAATATCTTATGGGGACTCAGTTAAAATCTGAATTTAAGTTTTAAGTAGGAGACCTATCTTACTATAGATTTGGTGCCTTGTAAAGCTGCAGAAATTTAAGTTTTATACTTCCAGATTTCCTAAATGGTATTGCATTTTAGTATATCCTGTAGATATAACTTATTTACCCTCATTGTAGGCTGTAGCCGTCCACATAGAGAGAGGATATTGTAAGGAAGCTACAGAAGTCCTTGAAAGACTATTTGCAGAATCGGAATCAAATAAGGTAATAATGGTAACTTCTGGGTGTCTTGGGGTTTTTTGGAGGGGGGATGGGGGCAGGGTTAAATATTTTCACCTTTGTCTAGAATATGCGGGGGGGCAATAAAATCAGGCTGTTCAGTTTGGGGTATGTTGTTTGCCATGTTCACTCTAACAGCTGGCTCACTGAGAGTGGAGGCTGAAAGTAATTATCCAGGAGTAGACAATATAGCTTTGTCTAGATTAGGATTTCACCAGCATAACTGGAATTCAGTGAACAATTTTAGTGATTCAAAAGCAGAAATAGAATCCACCTCATTCCTCAAGTTGGTGCAATTCAAACAGGAGTAAAGAGTAATAAAAACTTTAGTCTCTAAAGCAGATACTCGTCATACTCATGGGGAACAGATTTGATCAAAAAATTTCTCATTTTTATGTAGTTTCTTATGAGCAGAAGTACAGTCTAAGAAGAAAAAGAACCTTTAGTAAATATTCAATCACAAGCCAGGCATGTATGATTGTACTGAGAAACAAGGTAAATCCATGCGTTCCTCTACATGGATTGTGATCGGTTCCATAGCAACTTTGCATTTCCAAGAAACTTAAATGCTTTCTAGAAGCCTGGAACCTGAATTTTATTCTGGTCGTACTCATGAGTTTTCCACCTGAACCATTGCAGAGTGCTCTATTCACTTCCTCTCTTATAAAGGATATTTCCACCTTTATGGGGGTGTCAGTTACCACAAATTGCAGCACAAGGAGGAGTTGGAATTTTAAGCTATGTCAGCTTCCATAACATGAATCTATAGTACTGTGTACAGGATTTGGATGGCTGTTGTCTGGAGTTCAGGTCACATCTTGACCCAACTTTTTCTCATTGCTTTAGAACTAATTGGCTCTTCTTTTTCTGAATATTACTAACAATTGCTAACCTCTTCGAGTGGTAATTTGCAGAGGCAATAAAAGAGAAAAGAGGTTATTTACTAACAACTGGAGTTCTCTGAATTGTCTGTTCCACTTTTCTCTTCCCCATTTCCTTGGAGTCGTAGGACTGGCTTAAAGAAGGTGAAGAGGAAATAAGGGTTATTTGGAAAGTTTTGGAATCCATAGGTTACAGTTTAATGTTCATGCAACCCAAACTCCTTGAAATGGTTCTGGAATTCATAAGGCATGATACAGAACCCAAAATAAGGATCTATGTAGGCAATACCTTCAGAGGACTCAGTTACTAGTAAATAGCCTTCCTTGTACGCTTTTGATTGCCATTCCCAGCCAATGCACAATAGATATTTGAGAAGTGATATTAAGCATATTATAAAATATATTTGCAGATGTTGCTTATATAATCAGATATAATACATGAATTTTTGGTATATTCTGAATTTTCTTTGTTATAGGCTTTAAGAATGAAGCTGGCCTTAATAATTAATGGGAACAATCCAGATCTGCCTTTTCTTCAGAGCTTCAGTTATAATCTCTTGATCAATAAAATCAAGTCTTACATTGATGTCTTCTTGAAAGAAAACTCAACAAACTTTCTAATCAAGGTATGTTGAGTAAACGCAAAGCTGATAAACTAGTAAAAATGGTACATGCTGAGGCAAAATAAAGGGGATGGAAAAAGTCCAGGAGATGAGTTGAACTAGAAGAGGACCTTGAGCACTTTTAGAGAGAAGAGCCTTACATTGCCACATGTGGTTCTGTTAATAAAAAAGGCAAAGCATGTGCTTGACAGAAGAATAGTAGAATAAATTTCACAAAAAATATTACAGAAAATAGATTCTTAATGTGGGAAACAAAAGTATTGCACAACAAGCTTTGTTTTGAAAGAAATACAAGAAAATAAGAATTGTATGATTAAAACTGGATCCTTTTAAACTTGCGTATGAATAAGAGGACCACTTTTTGTCATCTAGAACAGACTGTTTAAAAAAGTATGAAATAGCTAGTTACATTTTTTCTTTAAGTCTATAAAACTTCTAGGATTATACAGCTTAGATATTTATTGTAAATATCAGATTAAAGAATCTAATTATTTTCACTTCCTTCCTATTTGAAATCATTGTTGAGATAAACACTTCTACCACAGTTCATCTTCAGGATGACACTTTAATAAAGTCCATCTTTTACGCAGATATTGAAAAGAGATGTTAATGAAAACTATACCTAGTCAACAGTGAGGGGAAATTCTTTAATGTGTGCTTTTATAATTGAGTAATTCAGAGGATTGCTTCTAAACTTTTTGTGTGGTATTTAACAAAGTTAAAGAGAGGAACAAGTCTTTAAATCAATAAATCTGATCTTCTCTAACTTTTTTTTAGAAGCAGAGAGCATTCAGAGTTTTAAGTACACTTAAAGTATTTAAAATGGCACTGTAATATGGGGGTCTTTATCTGCTAATGACCCCTTGCAGGACAATGGGGAACTACACCAACCTGTCCCCATTGTTCATTGTGCTGTCACACCCAACTCTGCATTTTTCAAGTCATTGTCAAGAACTGACCCCTCCTGGCCAGGTCTTCAAAAGTCTGTCCCCTTAGGCTAATAGGGAACAGAAGTTGTGTGACTCCAGTAGGAGCTAATCAGTCCTAATTGTTCTGGAGGTAGAAGCTTCTTTTAAAAAGACCCTGGCTAGGGTAGGTAGGGGAGCCCAGGTGCATCCACTCCACTGGGTTCCAGCCCAGGGCCCTTATTAGTAACAGCTAGCACTAGCCCTTCACAGACCCTTGCTGTTCCCTGAGTGACTTCCTACCTCTGTAGTCTTCCCCAGCTTCTTGCCCTTGTTCTCATCTTTCAGTAGGTTGGTTTGTCTGTCAGCTTCTTACCAGTATACTGGAGGGATCCTTTCTCTGCTGTCCCTCTGTCTCTGCCAGTTGCTCACCCCCCTGCCTTGCAGCCCTTTTATCCTCACAGCTGCTGTGGGGCTGCCAGTCAGCTCTGGCTGAGCAGTCAGTTGCTTTGTTCTAAATTTTTTTTAATTGGTTAAAAAAATTCAGATTTCGGTTAGGGCACCAAAGGAAAATACCTCTAGATAGTTCCCTGCTATTGCTATGTGTCTGTTCAGTAGAGGTGAGAAAGGAAGACCTAGGAGCTCCACACCAAATGGTCTGAGGCCCACAGTATATCACTCCCCCTTTCCTACCCATCCCTGTTAAACTCTTCAGGAGCATCACTGAGGTTAGTGCTTTCAATGTCTAAAATGTCTAAATACTTTCTGATACATGCAGAGGAATCCTGGGGAGCAAAGAGCCCCCTCCTTCCATTGCGCAGTCAGGTGCTTTCCCCTCCTACACATATCCACGGACATGCCTGTACTTCCCTGGCATAGAGAAGTCCCACAACTCCACGTCACTTGGCTCCATTGTCCCTTGGTACGATGCAGGGAGGTTAGTAGGGCAAAGGGTGCATATGTGGGTCAGAGTGAAGGGTGTCTGTCTTGACTACCACCAAACTCAGAATCTTCAGACATGCAGCTGCTACTGCTATTGGCGAACTCCTTGCAGGGGCTTAAAAAAAGCGAGTAGGTAAGCTGTGCCAGAGCAATGCATAGGTAGTGTTATCAGGCTAGTACTGAGACAGGAGAAAGTGCCATCAAAAAAAATCCATCTGAATTCATACACAATAAATGGGGAGGTATTTTTTTCAATTTGTCAGTTACAATCTCACATTTTAACTCTAACAATAATAGATACAACATTTGCAGGCACAAACATGATTTTCAAATGTCCCTCTAAATTTTCAAACGTCTGACACATTGATGGTTTTAAATAGCTGACTATTAATATTACATTTTTTCTGCTTCTCTCTCCACTTGCCTGTAAACACACACATATATACTGATTGCCTTAGATAAAATTTGTTACTATTACAGCCACACCAAAAGTGTCTGCTGTACACGTCGTACCAATATTCTTAAATTCTGATCTATCAGATATTTAGTTTTAAATTTAAAATGGCAAGAAAGCCAGTAGAATCTATTCATACAAGCAGTACAATTGAATCTGCCTTTAGAATAACATTTGCTCCCTTAGAGTAGCTCTAACATGCATCCCCTACATACCCTTGTTTGAACATGTATTATGTAACTATTAATGTACATAGCATCAAATGTGTTCCTTTCTTAAAATGTCTTCCGTTATTGAACTTTTGATAAGTGTTCTGATGGAACTCTAGTTCTATGCATAACCTAATGAATGCTACTTTGAATATATTTATCTTAATGGCAAAATGTTGTGTGACAGACCCAGACCAGTGGGGTACAGGAGTCTGGTAGAGAGCAAATATACTGGTCACTGGATGAGTAGTTTTCTGTTCTCTGAGTGACCAGAGCAGGGGCTGCACTAGAGTAATCAGGAACCTGCTAGAACCAATTAAGGCAGACAGGCTGATTAGAACACCTGCAGCCAATCAAGGCAGGCTAATCAGGGCACCTGGGTTTAAAAAGGAGCTCACTCCAGTCAGGCATGGGGGAGCCAGAGGAGAGGAAGTGCATGGGAGGAGCTGGGAGCAAGAGGCACAACGAGCTGAGAGTGAGAGGGTGTGCTGCTGGAGGACTAAGGAGTACAAGCGTTATCAGACACCAAGAGGAAGGTCCTGTGGTGAGGATAAAGAAGGTGTTTAGAGGAGGCCATGGGGAAGTAGCCCAGGGAGTTGTAGCTGTCATACAGCTGTTACAGGAGGCACTCTGGACAGCTGCAATCCACAGGGCTCTGGGCTGGAACCCGGAGTAGAGTGGGCCCGGGTTCCCCCCAAACCTCCCAACTCCTGATCAGACACAGGAGGAGTTGATTCAGACTGTGGGGAAAATCACAGAGGTGAGCAAATCTGCCAATAAGTACAGGACCCACGAAGGTAGAGGAGGAACTTTGTCACAGTTACTTTGAAGAAATTTCTAATAGTAACTACTTTAGTATACCTAATGTGTTGTGACAGTTAATACATGTTGTTACTTAACTGCAGTTTGTGTTCAAATAAATGCATCACTTGCTCTTACAATCCTCACAGGCAGCCACAAAAGAGGTGGAGACTAAAAGATTGGAAGCAACAATTTCACTCAATAAACCTGAAAATACTATTGAAACAAATAATGAAAGTAATTTGGAAACAGAACAAAGGTTTGTAACTCAGCATCATACCATAACCATATAAGAATTTATCAGTGGTGTTTGAAATTAGCTTAGCGAATAAAATGTACTTTGTTGTGGGTGGCAATTTGTGGGAAAATACTATTTATTTTATTTTTTATTTTTTAAATCAATGTTTTAATACTCAAATTTAAGTGAGAGATAGAAAGACTTATCTATTATCATGTAAATAAAACACTATTATAAGCAAGAATTGTTTTATTCTTTTTAGTGATAAAAATTGTCTGAATTCCATTTATGTACAATATATTAACCAACCGTAGTTCTTATTTTTTGTTTTTTTTATTAGCATGGGAGATTCTCTCTCTATTGCGAGATGTAAGGTTTTTGTTGGTGGGAGCGGGATACAAATGCAAGAAACAATGTGGGACCAGGTATTAAGGGGCAGGATGGGAGCAGGATTAAAAAATAGTCCCATGCAGGGCTCTACTACAAGGAGGTAAAAGAATTCTTCCAAAAGATAATGGCCAACAGAAAACAAGTTGGTAGGGTTTGGCACGGACTTGGTAAGTATTTGGTGAAGATGCACATTTTTAACTTTAACAGATCTTGTCAGAGACAGTTGTGACAGTTTAAAAACATAGAAATCTATTTAATTTTTCTTTATGCACAAGCTTTTTTTAGTCCTGCCCTCCAAATTCAGGGCATACTGGCATATGAAGAAAAGAAAGCAGGGATACAAGGGTTTCATGCTCTGGTATGCCTCTGACAAAGTGGAGAGGAGAAACCCATCCTTAGTTCACTGATGACTCCAGTAAATGAGGTTGTCTGTCTACTAGTTGTGATCATAGTGTAGAAAGTAGTTGGGTCTCTTTCAAACCAGTAACCTAAAAAAAATGATTTGGAGTAGAGCAAACGGTTTAACTTCTTAAAGCTTCTGTTTGAAAGCACTGACATGCTTTTAATAATGAGGGATGTTGTGGAAGTTTGACTAAACTTGTACATTTGGATGCCATTCAGCTTTCTTTCTGACTAAATGTGCTGTGGTGATTATTGAAATCCTAGATCTGCTGCAAGTTCTTTCTCACTGAGAAAGATTGTGGGCTAGAAAAGATTTTCATTGTGGATGTAGACCTCACTGCTACTGTTTTATGCTTGATCTGAACATTTCACTAAGGAAGGTAACCTGGATGCAGATTAGACTATACTAGTGAAGAGTAATTATAAAATGTAAGGATGGTGTCTTATACTGATTACATCTGAGAGAGTGATAGAATACAGGATAGGGAAGATTTAGTTGAAAAATACAAATGGTTTCCATAAGTTATGTATAAGAAGGATTTAGAATTAAAGTTTGAAAATATGGGCATAGTACTCTTTGAAGGACTTTGTTATAATTAATATTTCAATTTTAAGCATGTATTTAGTCACATTGTTTTTTGGCAGGCTGAGGTACTGCCACTGGTCTTTTTTCTTTTTTTTTTTTTTTTTTAAATAGGCTAATAATAGGTCTCTAAGGAGGTTAATGATTTTACATAATTAACCTTTATATACTTTGTTAGAAGCTTTCTTAGGCCTGGTCTATACTACGCTGTTAAACCGATTTTAACAGCGTTAAATCGATTTAACGCTGCACCCATCCACACTACACTGCTCTTTATATCGATTTAAAGGGCTCTTGAAATCGATTTCTGTACTCCTACAAAACGAGAGGAGTAACGCTAAAATCGATATTACTATATCGGATTAGGGTTAGTGTGGACGCAAATCGACATTATTGGCCTCATTATTTTACAGTAGCTACCCATAGTGCACCGCTCCAGAAATTGACGCTAGCCTTGGACTATGGACGCACACCACCGAATTAATGTGCCTAGTGTGGATGCGCACAATCGACTTTATAATATCTGTTTTATAAAATCGGTTTAAGCTAATTTGAATTTATCCTGTAGTGTAGACGTAGCCTTAGAGAGGGTCAGGTCACTTGGCTAGACAGACAGGTTGAAGTCTAGTGGATGACTTTTGGCTTTTAAACATTTTTATATTACTTTTTTAAGTAATCTAGAAGATCAGAGAAGTATTGCAAATGAATCATCAGAGAATGCAAGAGAACATCTACAAAAGTAAAGAATTTTTTTGTTGCTCTGTCTCACTAAAGCTGGGTGAAATTTTTATAGCGAATGGTAAATTTGCCCAAAAAAATCAGTTGCTTGAGGCAACCACAAGTCTTTGAGAATTCAGCCCAAATTCTTGAATATTCTTGACTGATTAAATAAAATGAAGAAACAAATTTTGAAAGTCAAAACAGCTTGTTCTTCTGCGAGCGATGGCATGTGTCAATTCCCCTGTAGACTTGTGTGCACCTCCATGCACAGATGTTGGAGATTTCTCTTACTCATCAGTACCCATCAGGGCTGCCTGAAGGCTCTTTGTGACCACACACCACTACATGCTGGTTTAAGAGGGTATCCCCCTCAGTTCCTTCGTACCGTCAGAGATGGTTGTCCAGAATGTACTTCTAAATGGTAGAAAACCCTCAACTAGAATCACTTACCCACCCAAGTGGAAGTGCTTCTCCATTTGGGCTCGTGAGAAAGGTATGTCTCCTCAAAAGCATCCCTGAAAGCTGTGCTGAACTACCTTCTAGATCTAAAACAGAATGTGACCATTGGTTCCATAAGGGTACATTTGGCTGTTCTCAGCTTTCCATATACTGGAAGATAATAGGCCCCTTTTCTCCTACCCCATTGTTAGTCAATTTCTGAAGGGTATGGCCAGATTGTACCCTCAAGTGCAGGAGCCCATCTCTCCTGGGGATCTTAATTTAGCCCTGACTAGTCTAACGGGACTCCACTTTGAAACTTTCGTGACTTGCTGCTTCCTTCACCTTTCCATGAAGGTAGTATTCCTAGTAGTGATCACCTCAGCAGAAGAGTTGGTGAGCTGAGAGCTCTAGTATCAGAAACACCTTATGCAGCTTTTAAAAGAATAAGGTTTATCTCTGTCCACACCCAAAGGTCCTTACAAAAGTAGTCTCTAATTTTCACATTAACCAAGATATCTGCCCATGGTTTTTTCCAAAACCCCATCACCATAAGCATGAAGAAAGATTTTACTCACCAGATGCAAGAAGAGAATTAGCTTTATACCGAGTGGCACCCACATTTAGGTCCACTACGGATGGACTAGTGATAGGAAGAGTGTTTGTGCATGTGACAAATAATACCATGAACTATGTAATGCCACAGAACAAATTAAAATCAACAGGACAACATTATGTGCACACTAAATCTTTCCAAACTTCCTTATCAGCAACTGCGGCAAAGAGCTGTAGAGTTAAGGGCAATCCACTTTCATCCCAGAGAATCTCCTCCTGGATCTCTCTGCATCCATTTGTGCTACCAACTGTGTAACAAAACTCCATCTCCAGAACCAGCGCATTCCACTAGAGCAAAAACAGCTTCTGCAGATTTCCTGGCTTGAGTACCAATTGTTGATGTGTAACGCAGCGTCTTGGTCATCAGTCCACACTTCCACTTCTCATTACTCCATCGACTGTCAGTGCACAGATGATGCCAGTTTCCATAGCTGTTTGCTTGTGAGCCACCTACAGAGAAAATGCACATGTGCAATCACTCAAAGAAGAAAGTTATTTACCTTTCTGCAACAGTTTGAGGTGTATTCCACAACCTACCTGCCTTCCCCTCTCTATTGGAGTCAAATGGATACAAAGAAACAGAAGCGTTGGGGTGGCTCTGCCTTTATACCAGCACGCAATGCCACGTGGCAACAAAGGGCACTCAAGCCACTGGGGGGGGAGTGGAAATCTGACATCTTTGCAAGAGGGCGTGAACACCCCTCTAGTGGAATGTACACGTGCAACACACCTCAAAGAACAGCAGTTATGGAAATGTAGGTAACTATTTCTTTTGAAACTTTCTAAACTAACAGTTTTGAAATGTCCCTTCAGATTCATTTTGTTTTGACAAGGAAAAAAATTCAGTTTGTTGGAAAAAATTATTAGTTCAGTGACCAAACCGAAAAAACAGCTTGCATAGTTGTCACACGTATTCTGAATGTTTCAGCAAGTGTAGTTATATCTTTATGTATCTTGCAGGTCACGCAAACACCTTTATTCCTTAGCACAGAACACCCTCTGGAAGCTAGAAAATGTGCCTTCTAATGAGATAACAAAACACAGAAAAACCAGTTGTCTTCAAAGTGAGTATACTGTAGGTTTCATTAAGACTTGCGATACACAGAATGCAATATAACGATTCACAGAGAAATTATCTTGATGCTCATGGGCTTTCAAAATATTATCTCCTATATGACTATTTTCCTCCCTTGGAATTTGCTACTAACTTGTTCAAGTAGTCCACCATTTTTTGTCTGCCTTTGGAACAGGAAAGCAGCAATCACGGTGCCTCAAGACTCTGCCTGATTTCAGATTTGGGGGCCAAATTCTACAAATTTTAGCTCTTAAGTTTTAAAATGATTTGCGGGAACAACCCAATCAAAAGATCTAGGAAACAGTTGACCATGCTGTCCACTTCATGATTTCTTGCACTTTATATTTTATTTATAAGAAAGCAGTTAGTAGTGCCTGTCCTGGATTTCTCCCCAGAATTACCCTGGGGAGAGAGACTTCATTTTGTTGGGGGGGAGGAAGAAGAACCAGGTAGGCAGTGACTAGCTGTGACAAAGCTGCACAGATTCAGAATGTTAAAATAAGCCACAGGGGAGATGGGTAGGTGGACAAAGGTGCATGTAAATAGCTACAAGGTAGATTTTTTTTTTATACTGTTTTATTTGTAGTAGTGGAGAAATGTTTGAATATTTAATAAACAAGAATTCTGAATAGTGTTAAAATAAAAGTAAAATTCTTCTACTGGTACAATCTCTTTCAGGAATTTAGTGGCCATTTGTAAATATTCTTTCCTGAGTACCCCCAACAGACGGTCAGATTCTGCACTTTGCTTATCCTGTATAGATGCTTACAATAGTCCAAAATAGATGTAAAAGGCTAACAAATCGAATAGTAATATTCTACACTCACTTCGTTCTTGCTTCTCACGGGTGTAAATGTTACAATGGAGAATTAAGTTCAGAATATTGACATTTATTGATCTTTATGTGCTTAACTGATTAATTTAGGTCTCAGTGATTTGCAGAACATTGAAAATGATGGGAAGTCTCTGTCTCACAGGCAAACTGACCGAAAGAAGCAGGTGTGTATTGGTTTTTATACTGTAAATGGACCTAAAATTAATCTACAAAATGTATGGGTATTCAATTAGAGAAAATGTAACATAACATTCTTTCCAGCTTCAGTTACTGTGTAGTACGTTGCTAATACTCGTGAAACTCAAACTTGCAAAGTGTATTGTTTGTTGCTATTTAGGGTTTCAGCATCCTGTGTCTTTTTTCAAACATACACATTACAGAAAACTAAGTCATGAGTGAAAAACTTTAAACTAGACAATACCTAATTTACATTATCTAGGTTATAGGCTTCAAGACAGCAGTTCCTTGCAGGAGCTTTGGACAAGCCAGCATCAATGATTTTGTCACACAGTGGCTTAATGTTGGGCTGTCACTTTTGGCCTGGGCTACACTGGAGGGTGGGCGGTGGGGTTCGAACTAAGATACGTAACTCAGCTACACTATTTGCGTTTCTTAGTTCAACTTATCTGGCCGTTCTCACAGCGCAAGTTGACTGCCGCGGCTCCACAGTCAACTCCAGTTACTCCTCCTGCCAAGGTGGAGTACGGGCGTCGATTTGGGGATCAATCTATCACGTCCAGATGAGGTGCGATAAATCAATTCCCTGATACATCGAACACTACCTGCCAATCTGGTGGGTAGTATAGACGTACCATTAGTGAACAAAGTGCTCCGTTGTAAGGGTGAAAATACATAATTGGAGTTTTCAAAGTAAACCTATTACAGTGGTCTAACAGGCAACTTTCCATAATGCTGCATTTCATAAAGGCCGATCCATGAAGAAAATATAGAAATCTGTAGTCGCTATTTTAAATGCTAGTTACATCAGACACAAGCTAAAGTACCACCTAACTTTGGAAATCCTAGAAATGTGAGTTTAATATAGGGATGTTTGCTTGGGAGCAAGACTCTACTGTTCTGAAATAATACATCTGGTATACAGTTAACTTTCTGAAATGACTGCCATGATGACCTTTTAAATAAAGCTAAAATATAAGCTTCAGTTTTCAACATAGAGGAGCACAGAAGAGACAGTCAGACAGCACAAGATTGTTGGAAATCTTGTTTGAGTCTCCAAACTGTTTACAACAGTCTGACACAAGCTGATTCATCCTTCTATCTTGAGTTCATCAGGAAAAGATGAACTTATTTTTGTGACTCAAATTTTTAAGAATAACTAGAGAAAACAACTTTCCTATCAGTTTACTGTAGATATATGTCCATCTAGCACCTTTATTCTTCCCTTCCTTAACAGCCTATATCAAAGTCAAAGTACTGGTTTAAATTTACAGGTACATCCAATCCTCAGGTTAGACCATCTACTAATAAGAGATCCATTGTTAAGCCACCAACATCCATACCGCAGAGACTAATGTGGTGCCTGTATCCATATCTAAAACACTGAGTTGAAACACAATTTACTTCAAAGCAATGATTAACTGTGGCAAAAACTTTACAAGTAGTTACGGGACTGACAGTCTCCTTAGAAGCTACAGATGTTTCATCAAAACAAAATTTTAGAGGAGCACATTGTCAATGTATCTGTTTGCCTTAAAATATTTATTCCCTTCTTACAGAAACATAGCCAAATGGCTCAAAGCAATGCCCTCTTTCCTCTTATTTCATTACTGATGAAGGTAGCAAAAGCTACCACTTTATGACATGAAGAATATTGGCACATTGCCACATGATGGAAAAAACCTAAACAAAATAACTTATACTGCACCTGGTCCTAAGTTTTCACTCCCCACTAATATGGAAAAACTGTATATATTATCAATATTTTGTTCTTTGCTATGGTAGTTGTGCATCAGTAGTTAATTACAAATCTTTCCCAGACTTGTGCTGACTTCAGTGATGCTCGTGCACAGATACCTTAGGAAGACCAGAAGCTATGATGGTTAAAGTTGTTAACTATACAGTTAAGACAACCCTATTAAAAATGCAGAAACCCAACAACATACGGAAACAGATAAAAGGTCGTAGGGGGTGGGAAAATTTTGTTAAACTCCTAAATTCTTATAAAGAATGAAAAGAAGAAAATTCAAATTCTACGTAATTGCTCTCATGAACCTATAGAATTCATACTTTATCTCCTTGCTATTTCTGTGCAGTAGCCTTTGTCAATGGGATCTCTAATATCAATATTACACAGCAATGTTTTTGATATTCCAGAAAGTTGTCTGCTCAGTCACATAATTGTGGGTTATATAAGACTGTCTGCATGCATGAAAGAATGCTGTGAATGTCACAAAGGATTGTTGACTTTTAGAACTCCCTTTTCCATGCAGTCCCTCTTTCAATGTTGGCTTTCTTTGCTTTTGTTTTGTAATGGCATTTCATTGCAATGGTTCAGTGCCCGTTTTCAGCCTTTCATAGCAACGTTTTTCAATTGAGCTACATATTTCAGTCTGATGCAACACCATTGAAAGGAGAATTCTATCTAATTTCTAAAGCCTTTCAATAGTAAATTGAACTCTACAGATGCAAGTGCTACTTATTTAGGGTGCTAGAGGGCTCCATTTTATACCCCTTTTTTGTGTGAGAAGTCCTTTAGTGACATAAGTAGCCCCACTGATTTCAGTGGGGCTTGCTGCTGAAGCAAGGGATCCGGAATTGGACCTTTATTTGTGTCAAAGAAGAAAATTCAATTGGGGGGGGGGGGGTGGTGTTTGTGGGGATGATTCAACTTAACTTGCAAGTATGTGTAATGCTTGTTTCCAAACATGAGCAATTACATGTAAAGGATTTAAGAGGAGTTTGTAGTACCTAATCACAGAGGATTTAAACTGTTAGCTTTGCTTTTTGTAACTATTTGTCACCAACTTTTCAGTTGTGGGTCAGTGCTGGCTTGCTCTTTTTGTGGCCAATTCACCATTTGGCTTAACAGGTGGTAAGTAGCAGCATTAACCTGGAACATCTCTAGCTCTGAACAAATCTAAGCTATTGAGTCTCTCAGTGTTTGTAGAGTCCTTCATCCTGTATTTCAGGAATGAACTTTGGAAGGGGACACTCAAATTGTATGAGGAAGCTTGACATTTTAAACTATAAAATCCAACTTATTTGAAATAAAAATAAATATGTTTAGGAGAGGAACTTTTTTAGATTGTAAACTCAGGGTGGGGACGGTGTGGTGTGTGTTGGTTTTTTTACAGCACTTACCATAGTGAGGCTCAGGCTTTGCTAGCCTATTGGTACCTTCTGGATGCTATCACACAATGTGATTTTTAAAATAATACATACGAATGAGAGGGTCTGGTGGCATAAATCATGTAGTTCAGTGTACTAGCACTGCTGTGGTTATCCTTCTGGAAGTGCTACCAGAAAAACTCACCCTTACAGGGTGGTTCCTTTATCACTAAAACTCTTTGTTATGATCCTGGGGTGAAAAATGATGACTGCTGAGAACATTTTAGATTTACATTACAAATGTGTTCACCTTATGAAAGAACAGGGCAGAAGCAGAGGGAGGTAGGATCCAGTTCTGAAATCTGCCAGTTATTGTTAATGCTGTTGCCTAGTTCTCTAGCAGATATAGAAGCTTCTCGGCTCTCTGTGAGCTCAGATCAGGTGTTGTATCGTGCTATAAGGATATGCCAGTTTCCTACTCTAAGCAGCTTACAGTGTTACCTAATATGTTACAGCAAGGGATGATGCAAACAATAAAATATTTGAATGAGCAAGATAACAGTAAAAATTAAAAGATCAAGGGGTATATTTTAGTTCCCTCTTACTCTTTCTGTGTGGTTTGAAAATCAGTTTAATTCATTGTACTGTATATAATGCTGTTTGAGAGACTGGTAAGGTTCAAGAGTGGACATCAGCATTGGAAGGCTAGCTAAAAGTGAGTCTTTAGTATGGCTATAAACTTCCAAATGGCTGGCGTCATTTTTTCATGAATGAAATGGTACCTGCTAGAGCTATAAAACTGATTCCATTGGCTTCCCATTTGTTTCTGGGTGGAATTTGAGATGTCTGAACCTGAAACATAACAGGCTTTATAGTTAGTGTTTTAAAGGTTGGCCCTCTCCATGCTTTACCCTGAAAGTTGAGATCAGTTGGGACACTTGAGCTGACAGTTCTCCTAGATTTGTATGTCTTGAGAGCAGGGAATTCCCAGAGGAAGGGCTATGTTCTAGATTTTGCTTCTCCTATTTATCGTTCCATTTGTCCAAAAGAGTTAAGTTGCTGTAGTAGTGTATTACAAGAACATTGTGTGGTGGATTGCTTTAAATCACCAATTTTAATCATGATTTAAATAAGTAAGCAGGAAACCTTTGATTTTAAATAAATGTGTATCTTTTTGCTTTTGTACTTTTTTAGGAAATAACAAAAAAAAAAAAAAAAGGTTGACTCTCATTGGTTGGTAACCATTCCAACATTTTGATTTTTCATCTAAGCTACGTTTGGTATTACTTTTTACTAATCAGGAGGACACACCATATCTATATACACTTGTTTAAGAAATATCTCATCTTTCATTTATTCAGATTAATCGTTTTTATATTATGTTTAAAAATGGTGGAAGATGCATTTGTGATTTGAGTCAAGCTCTAGTTAGATGGAAATTCTAATAACTAAAATTGCACACAAAAATAGCATTTTAAATAGTTTTATTTAATACAAAATATAAATATGCTGGATACATAAGGTTTATCAAAACAACTTAGTTTTGAATGAAAAATATATCTGCAGTTAGTAAATTGAACTGATTTTCCTTTAAGATTTTAGAACTAATAGAGCTCATACTCTCACACTGATCATAGATCAGAAGAAGAAGAAAGCTTTCGTGGTTTGAAACTTCCAGTTGTTTCTTGACTCTGAATAAACTTTTCAGTCACATGGGCTGCATGAGCAGTTGTGCAGCACCACCACATGCCAGACACAGAAATGAAATGGCATCCTCCAAGCAGTGTGACCTCACACAAACCACACGTACAAGGTCCTACCGTACAGAGTACACCATTTTGTAACAAAGTGACATCCTCCATGCAACATAACCTCTCACACATGGTACATGAGAAGTCATGCCATGCAAAGGATGCCATTTTGTAGAGCAGGTCTCTGGTATGTGCAGCATTTCACTGCAATGCTCTCTATGTTCCAGGTAGCTGCTGCTGGGGGAGTGGACACCATGGGCACCAGAAGTGGCTCCGTGGCCGCCAGTTGGGCCACTCTGAACTAATAATTGAACTGAAATAGTTGAATGAACTGAAATAAAGAATGTTTTCTTTCTGCACATACAGAAGAGGCTCCTGCTGTCGGAAGTTAGTTTAGCACTTCAACAAAGTCTGATTCCAGGTGCTTAGCCTGTGACTTCCATCAGTTTTTTATTGATCTTCAGCATAAAATTTGTGCTGCTTAATATTTTTAGTTTAGTTTAAATTATTTTAATTATAGGAAGTTTCAAATTGAATTTTAAATAGGTTTATTTTAAAAGTATACCCATATTTAAATTAAATCCACTTTTAATTTTTTTAGATCCTGGATTTTTATCCAGCTTGATTCAGTTAATACTTTGGTCTAATTTTTGTTTTTACTGTGTGAGTGCTAGGTGATGGTGCTGGTGTCTTGTGATATACAAGACAACAGACTAGATGACCTGGTTGTACCTTCTGGTCTCTAACTCTATGACTTAACACCTTTTTTGAAGGTTGAGTTGAGAGTTTGTAGCTTCATTGGGTTTGAAAATTCTTGTCATATTTGATAACTCGATGCATTTTGTATGTTTAATTTTGTACTTGTGGGCCTATGATGATAGTTGCATTAATAACAAAATACACTAAATATACTGCTGTAGTCTTAGATTAGTTTAGACATAACATGGTTTTCTGGTTAGTGCACATGACTAGATGTCAGATGGGTAGCTGCTTTATGACCTTGAGCAAGTTGCTTACTGCCCTGTCTTAAATAATACACAATGCTTGTATTTAAAATCCTGGATGAAAAATACTAAACATATGAAAAGAACTAATATTTGAAATGCCATTGGTGTTGATACACAGCATCTCCTTTTGATACTTATTTTTCAAGTGAAACTCACAGAAATAGCAACCTATGTATTGTATTGACAAGTACTGTTTAATGTCCTAATGGTCATTCTGTATGTCGATTTAATACTAGTCCTGATCATCACTGATAAAATTTTCAAGAGCCTGCCTAGCTTAGGCTCCTTAGTAAATTTTGAAAGCCTGTGGGTCATTGGGTAGAATTTACAAAATGCAACTAAGTCTTTGTGACATTCTGTGTGAAACTTCAGCAGCCCAAATTTATTTATTCTAAAGGATATCTACTTATTCTTTAACGTTTGAACTGGTAACCTTTAGTGTGGATTTATATAGCCTCAGGTATTGTGGTCCTTGAAAGAAAATGACGAAACCAACCTAGTGACTGGTTTAAAAAATTTATGCTGTCTTACAGTTTGAGCAAAATCTTGTATAACTGCCAGCACTTCACAGCAGATGTACAGCAAGTGTAGTCTTAATGCTTTGCTGGTAATGTGCAATAACAGATGTGTGTAAATCCTTCAAACCCAAACAGGAGAATATCTCCTAAAGGATCAGATGTAACCTGGAAATGTAGAATTGACCTACCTTTAATGTAGCATTATGTGAATGCATGTAAACTAATGTGACACACAAATATTTTCATACATTTCTGGTATTTAAACTAAATGTGTCAAATTAGAACTTTCTACGTAGAAAACTTAGTGTACAATTTTTCTCTTTTTCTAAAGCGATGGACTTGGGAAGAAGACAGTAGACTGAAGGATGGGGTAAAGAAGTTTGGAGTGGGAAATTGGACTAAAATTTTGATTCATTATGACTTCAACAACCGAACCAGTGTCATGTTAAAAGACAGATGGAGAACTATGATCAAGAAAGACATTGTTTAGTTGGACAGTGAGAAGTAACTTCAACTCTTGTACCACTTTTCCCATGAGGATAATGTTTGGACATCTATCTAGCTTTTCCCAATAATTTTGGTTATAAAGTGTTGAGCAGTTTAAGTTGATATAAAATAGCTTCCTGTGTGTGAATTCATTCTTACAGTAATGTAAGACTAATGTTTCTCTCTCAATGAATGTATATAATATGAAAAGCAATAAGTGATAAGATTAAGAGCTTACATTATATCTTTTTTCCTTTAGAATGTTTTAATTTGAATTTTTTTAATTCTGCAAAGCACAAGGTACCATAGCTTGTTAGTTCTGGTTGGGTAAGGTAAAGTCTTAAAACTAGCATCCTGACAGTGGAACCAGAACTATAAAAGGTATACATCATCTGTGTATCCTCTCTTGTTTGCCATCTTTTATGTTACATATCTATACTCTTATCTGTATAAAGTGGATGTTTTCACTCATAAAATGTCAATGTTTTAGTTAATTTGTAAAATACTAATTGTGTAATATTAAAGATGTAAATAGAATGTAAAATGGTAAACTGTATTTGTAGTCTTATAAAGATATTCATCATTTCCAGAGCATTTAGTGATAGTCACATCATAAAGGCTTGCATCTGCAATTACTGTGTGTGATCCTCAAAGAGAATCAGATTAAAGTAAGTCATGCAGCATCAATGTGATGTTTTTGATCTCTGTCCAGCATTTCATTCTTGAGATATCTTGGTCAAAGTGGCTTGTACACTTATTTATCTGCAGGCATAATTGCACAAAAATCTTGAATTGCTAATTTAAGATACTTTCCAAATTATCTGCAAGTGTGTGGGTTTTTTCTTTGGTTTTTTTGTAAAGATGCCATTTGGAAGTTCCCTATGCTGCTGGCACAACTGAAAATTAATCTTAGTTCTTTCACAAAAGAGGAAATTGGGGTGAGGGTAGAATGAGTGGGGAGTAATATTGTGAAAATACCTATTATTTGCAGGTCACTTAATCCTCTTCTGGATCTTTCTTCTCCCGACCTCTCTGCATTGAAACCCCCAACATCCAGCCCCCACCCCTTGCAACCTTGACTCTCTCTGGTATGACTCTACCAATCAGGATGTGGAAGGTTTGAGACATGGTTCGGTAGCCTGTTTAGTCAACACATGGGAGGCCACTGTGCATAGGAAATGATATAGCTGACTTCTATATTTTCTCACTGTCAGCTAGTGAAGATAAACTCTGGGAAGGGCAGCTCATGTAAGTGCATCAGGGTGCTATTAGCTCATATGAAAAGAGTGAGTGCTCCCTAAGCAGGACAGTGTGCCACCTATTGCCTTGTAGGGAGCATATGGGTTGTCTCTTCCAGTCTTCAACCTGTGGCACAGAATGCCAAAATCTCAAGGAAAAGGTTTTATAAAACAAGGAGAAAACACATACTTCCCTGTCCACCAGGTCATGTTGGAAATGTATTGTGGAATCATTAAGTTGCCTTTTCACAACTTCTATAAGTTAGACCAGTACCACCATGATGGGTCTGGCAGACAGCCATGGTTCATGATGACAAACAGCTGCTTCAAAGGTGAGCTGCCTGTTCTTAGTCTCTTTGAAACAAGTTGCATTAAGCTCTTCAGGAGAGAGAGAGAGAGATACTGTGAACACCTTCCTCTTGCCACCATAGTGAATGTCAAAAGTTTGAGACCTCCAAATAAGATTTCCTGCTGCATCTAGTTCATATGTCAGCATTCCATCAGAGCTCCTGGATTCAGCTGTAAATGAGTTTTTCTCTGAGATCTTCTCTGTCCCAACAGAGGAGGAAAACAGAAGTCAAGATTCCCGAAGTGAGCTGCTGCCTAGGTAAGCAGTGTGCTCCACCTTCTACAGAGACAGGAGGACCTTATACTTTGGATGGCCTCCACCTCAATAGGGGGAGGACTAATTGTCTTGGGGACAGACTGGCCAGAGTAGTCAGCAGGGTGTTTTAATAATAAAAGGGGAGGCTAAAAAGAGGAAGAGTATGAATGAGCATTCAGTACAAAATCAAGATGTAGAGAACAAAATCAAGGAATGAAAAGTCATGAAGAAAAAAAATTAATTGCCTGGGCTAGAGCCTGGATAACAAATGAGGAATTGGAATTGCTCATTTATGAGCATAAACTTAATCTAGCTTGCATTACTGAACGTGGTGGGATGATTTTCATTATTGGTATGTTTAAAATCAATGGTTAATGCCTATTTGGAAGGTTCAAGCTGGCAAAAGGGGTGGATGAGTGGCATTCTGCCAAAAATGGCTTTACCTGCTTCCAAGTCACTTATAACTCAGAAGAAAATGATCTTGATAAAGCACAATATGGGGTATTATTTTGTGTCTGTTGCTGTCTACCAGATTGTACTGTACAGCAGGCTGACTGGCTTCTTACATATCAACAATGCATAGGGGAAAAAAGCTGAATGACTGATTGCCAGTACTAAAACATCCTTGGAATTTCTAAATATTATAGATGACAATTTCTAACTCAGTGTTGTGTCCAACATGGGGGAATTCTAAACTTTGTCTTGACAGGTAAAGAGGAATTCATGAGAGAACCAAAAATTAATAGCAATTGACTTGATCACATTTATCAAGTGCAAACAGAATGAAGTCCACACCAGTGACATATATACCTGGAGCTATTAACTACTAAGAATTGTAGAAAATTCATAAGGGAAGCAAAGGGATACAAGGAGAAATCTATGGCCAGCAGAGTTAAGGACAATAAGGATTTTTTTTGTTGTTGTTGTTGTTCCTAACAAACACCTTTTTAAAAAGCCTCTTAACTATGGCATTGGTCCATTACTAGATTGAAATAGAATTATAATAATGCAGATAAAGCAGAAATGTTCAATAAGTATTTGGGGCAAAGAACTGATGTAGTCCTACAACATTCCATTCCAGTAGTATCTCAGTATGATGATAAAACAGCAGCTACTACTGTTAGACACTTTTGAATCAGCAGGTCTAGTTAACTTGCATCCAACAGTTTTAAAAGAGCTGGCTGAGGAGCTCACTGGACCATTAATGTCAAATTTTTCCCAAGTCTTGGAACACTGGGGAAGTTCCAGAAGATTGGAAGAAAGCTAATATTGTGCCAGTATTTAAAACAGATAAATGGGATGACCTGGGTAATTATAGGCCTGTCAGTCTGACAACAATCCTGAGTAAGATAACAGAGTAGCTGCTTTTTGGACTCAATTAAGAATTAAATGAGGGTAATAAAACATGGGTTTATGGAAAATAGATTCCTGTCAAACTAATTTGATAACCTTTTTTGATGCAATTTACAGATTTGGTTGATAGAGGTGATAGTGTTGTAATATACATAGACTTTGACTTGGAACTGCATGATACTCTGATTCTAGAACTAGAAGGATATAAAATTAACCTTGTGGACATTAAATAGATTAAAAGCTGGCTAACTGATAGGTCTCAATGTAATTGTAAATGGACAATCATCAAATGGGTGTTTCTAGCGGGATCCTGCAGGGATCAGTTCTTTGCTTTACACTATAACTTTTTTTTATTAATGACCTGGAAGAAAACATAAATTCATCCCTGAAAAGTTTAGATGACATAAATTGGGGGAGTGGTAAATAATGAACAGGACAAGTCACTGATTCAGAGTGGTCTAGATCACTTGATAAGATAGGCCCAAGCAAAGAGAATCATAGGACTAGAAGGGACCTCAAGAGATCATCTAGTACAGTCTCCTGTACTTATTGCAGGACTAAGTACTGTATAGACCATTACTGACAGGTGTTTGTCTAACCTGCTGTCATAACTAGCTAAGGGTTAATGTTTCTTTTAACTGTAAAGGGTTAACAAAGGGGACCAAACACCTGACAAGAGGACCAATCAGGAAACCGGATTTTTTTAAAAGCTTTAAAGCGAGGAATTTGTGGGTCTTCTTGTCTTGGGTCTGGTCTTTTGTCTGTCTCTCAGCTATGAGAAGGTTCTTCTATCTTCTAATCTTCTGTTTCCAAATTGTAAGTACAGGTAGAAAAACAATATAGGCTTATGTTGTTTTGTTTGTATTTACATGTGTGTAGCTTGCTGGAATGTTCAAATTGGATATCTTTTGATCAGACTGTTTATTCATTTTTTTCTTTTAAGCAATTGATCCTGTATTATTGTCAGCTTGATACAGAGAAATTTTGATATTTTTTTCTTTCTTTTTTTTATATAAGTTTTCTTTTAAGACTTGTTGAGTTTTTCTCCTGGGTAGGCTAAGGAACAAGGAGAGGGAATTCTCTTTGTGTAGATCTACGGAGGATAAGCTCTGCAGCACCAGGGAATTTGTGGGAGGGGGAAAGAGAGAGAGAATCATTTCTGTTTCCTTGTATTTGGGGTTTGTCTTTTTGTGGAATAGAGGAGATATGCTTCTTGTATTGTGATGTAAAGAAGATTGCATCAATACTCTCAGGTTAGCCCAGAGAGGAAAGTCTGGGTGGGAGAGGGAGGGGAAGGAAGTGGAGTATTTCCCTTGCCGGTAAGACTCAGAGCTTCTGTGTCTTGGGTCCCTCTAGGGAAAGTTTGGGGGACCAGAGCAAGGCAGGCGCTGTACATTCCTGTCTGGTGACAGTGAGATAAGATCCAAGCTGGTAATTAAGCTTGGAGGTCATGCTAAGCACCCAGATTTTGGACGCTAAGGCCAGATTTGGGAGACAGGCTTATGATACCTGCTCTTAAAAATCTCCAATGACAGAGATTCCACAACCTCCCAAGACAATTTATTCTAGTGCTTAACTACCCTGACAGGAAGTTTTTTCTTAATGTCCAACCTAAACCTCCCTTGCTGTAATTTAAGCCCATTGCTTCTTGTCCTATCCTCAGAAGTTAAGAACAACAATTCTTGTCCCTCCTTGTAACAACCTTTTACCCTCCCCCCCCCAATTGAGTAACAGTCTACTCTGTCCTTGGTCTTCCTCTTGCTTTTAATGTATTTGTAGAATGGTTTTCTTGTTACCCTTTGTCTCTATGATCTTATTTTGTGCCTTTAGCCTTTCTTTTTGTCCCTACTATTGTGGTGTTTTATATTCATCCTTTGTCATTTGACCTAGTGTCCACTTTTTTGTAGGACTCACTTTTATATCCTTGAGAGCTCCTGGTTAAGTCAGGATCGTCTCTTGCCATACTTCCTGTCTTCCCTACACAGTGGGATAGTTTGCTCTTGTCTTCTTAATAATGTCTTTTTGAAAAACTGCCACCTGTCTTCAATCATTTTCCCTTAGACTTGCTTCCCATGGGATCTTACATACCAACTCCTGAGTTTGCTGAAGTCTGCCTTCTTGAAATCCATTGTCTTTATTTTGCTGTTCTCCCTCATATCATTCCTTAGAATCATGAACTTTATCATATCACGATCATTGCATCCAAGCTGCCTTCCACTTTCAAATTCTCAACTAGTTCTTCCCTATTTGTCAAATCAAATCTAGGAGGTGTCTCCCCTAGTACTTTCTCCACTTCTGAAATTAAATTCTCTAATATATTCCAAGAACTTTGTTGGATAATCTGTTCCCTGCTGTGTTGTTTGTTTTTCCCAACAACTGTCTGAGTAGTTGACATTCCCCATCACCACCAAGTCCTGGTGCTTTGGATGATTTTTGTTAGTAGTAGTTTTTAAAAAAAAAAAAAAAAAAAAAAAAAGCCTCTCCATCTCTTCTTCCTGGTTAGTTAGTCTGTAGTAGACCCCTTTCATGACATCACCCTTGTTTTTACCCCTTTTATGCTTACCTAAAGGCTTTCCAACAGGTCTGTCTCCTATTTTTCTCTCAACCTCAGTCCAAATGTATACATTTTTAATGTATAAGGCAACACCTCTTCCCATTTTTCCCCTTCCTGTCCTCCCTGAGAAAGCTGTACCCTTCTATACCAATATTCCAGTCATGCATATTATGCCAACTATGTCATAGTTGTTTATTTAGTAGCATTGAGTTCTTCCTGCTTATTCCTCGTACTTCTCGCATGAGTATACAGACATCTAAGATACTAAGAAATAATGTGCTTTTTTAATAGGCTAAATGTAAATATAGATCTAGGAAAAAAGCATATAGACTATACTTACCCTATAGGGGTGAATTCTATCTTGGGAAGCAGTGACTCTGAAAAATATTTGGGGGTTGTAGTAGATAAAGTTAAACATGAGCTCTCAGTGATACTATGGCCGAAAGGGCTAATGCAATCCCTGGATGCATAAATAGGGGGATTTCAAGTAAGAGTTGAGTGGTTATTTTACCTGTGTATTGGCACTGATGCAACCACTGCTGGAATGCTGCATCCAGCTGTGGTGGTAACAGTTCAATAAGAATGTTGATAAATTGGAGAGGGTTCAGAGAAGAGCCACAAGGGTGATATTAAAGGATTAGAAAATTATGCCTTATAGTGATAGCCTTCTCTTTGTCAAAGCTCCTTGAGACTAAGGGGTTACTTGATTAGTTTTTAAATACTACACAGGAAACAAATATTTAATAATGGGCTCTTCAGTCTAGCAGAGAAAGGTACAACACAATCCCATGGCTGGAAGTTGAGGCCAAATGCATTCAGTTTGGAGATAAGGGCATACATTTTTAACAATGAGCATAATTAACCATTGGACCAATTTACCAAGGCTGATGGCAGATTCTCCACTATTGACAATTCTTAAATCAAGATTGAGTGCTTTTCTAAAAGATATTTTCCAGGAATTAGTTTGGGGAAATTCTGTGGCCAGTGCTATACAGGTCAGATTAGATGATCACAATGGTCCCCTTGGAACTTGGAGTCCATGAATCTATAAAACTATAGAAAGTCTGTCACATTAGGTTTGCCCACTCCTGAAATCATGGACACCTGAAGTGTGCTGCAGTAGGAGACTAGTCTTCCATAACGTTATACTAGTCAAGCAGCCAAGACAGATGCTATGTTGAAAGCAAGTAATAGAGATACCTGCAATTCATCCTTGTTCAGTGCTATTGAACTGACACTTGAAATTCCCACTGTTATCAGGGGGAAGAGAGCTAGACCAATACTCGGTGCTTTTGAAAATCCTACCCAAGACTTTTAGCCAGTGAATGGTGGTCCAAGTACAGTTAGTTCCTTATTTCACTGCTGTAACCCTGATACAATTTTAAAGTAAATGAGCATTTTTACTTTGAGATGGGTCAATCACCTGTTACATCACTGCAGCAGGGACAATAGGACAATGCAGTCTACATTTACATTGCTCTCCATTAAAGAATACTACTTTTCAAGGCTAACATTAAGAATGATCTGCAATTTGGTACATGAGTGCTTTGTTTAGCATCATGTGCCAAAAAATCTCTTTGGTGGTAAGTGATATTAAGTCATTGAGGTTTTCCATGCAAAACAGGAAGTAAACTAATTGAATAGCTTTAATTTTTAATATGAAGGTGGTTGCATCCATTGGACAAGGGAAATACATACAGTGCTAATCTACCTTCTTTAAATGTTCAATAGCATGTATAGCTGTTTAGACTTGTCTCAGATGGGGCACAGGATTTGAACTGAGATGCAGTACTAGTTCCTCAGTTTGTCCACTCTAAGTACTTCTAGTGGATTAAGGGTGAGGGTAATTTTCCCACATTCGAACAGAGCACATTAGCCTGCCTACTGTGGAGCAGGGTCTGTACCTCTGATAACGAAGGGTGCCTTGTTAGAGATGAAGAGGTAAGAACTGAAACTACTCACGTTAGAGGCATTCAATCTTTTTAATTACAAAAAAGAGAAAAAAGGTAGCTTAGCAGTAAGAAGATCCATCTTAATATCTGGGTACAGGGCAAACATATACACTCAACCAGAATGGCTGCAAAAGTCTTGTCTTTTTTTAAAAAAAATTCTATTTAAGGTTCAGCAAGCAAGCACAGCAGAAAAATAGAGTTCTTGTGGCTTCACAAAGTGTTAAATTGATTTAAAGATGTTCATGGATGTTCTTCAAATTTCTCTTTCCAACTTTTATGTAAAAATAAAACTGTGCACACCAGGACATGAACATTGTTCCACTTGGCGAACTTTCTTCCATGTTCCTTGGCACCGAGGATTACCAACAGCTTGCCAACGGAGAACTTTATTTCTGAAATGTGACAGTAAATTATTTTTTTCTTTTAAAAAACTGAATGTGGGTTTTCAAATACTTTGCACTATAAATTTTACTTTTACTACAGTGCTAGAGTGGATGCTTTTAATAAATAACATTGATATGTCAGACTTGAGTAGCTTTTGAAACAAAACATTTCTAGATAAATCAATCTTATTCCTTATACTGTAAACTCTTGGGAGCAGGGCCTTTCTCTGTACAGTGCTCAGTGTAACGGGGCTTTATTCTCATTAGGATATTTGGGAACTACCATAATATACATGTTAATATATACCAGAGGTAGGCAACCTATGGCACAGGTGCCGAAGGCGGCACGCGAGCTGATTTTCAGTGGCACTCACACTGCCTGGGTCCTGGCCACTGGTCTGGGTGGCTCTGCATTTTAATTTAATTTTAAATGAAGCTTCTTAAACACTTTACATACAACAATAGTTTAGTTATATATTGTAGACTTATAGAAAGAGCCCTTCTAAAAATGTTAAAATGTATTACCGGCACGCGAAACCTTGAATCAGAGTGAAAAAATGAAGACTCAGCACAGCACTTCTGAAAGGTTGCCAACCCCTGATATATACTAAGGATTTTAGATTGAATTATTAAAATACAAAATTGGATTAAAATATGTTCCAAATAGTTGATGATGATTTTTAATCCCTGTTTGATGAACTACATTGGGTGTATGGATTTTAAGAGAGTAATGTGCCAACTTGTAAGTCCTAGAGCTTGGGATCAAATTCAGATTACAGCACTGCCACTTTAAAAAGTGTGGTGTGCCTGCAGGATCATCGGCATCATTCCACCGTTTTTATAGTACAACCAAAAGCTTTAAAACCACTACACTTGGCTGTATGACATTGGAGATATTCATCTAAAAATAAAATGAGATGTTTAAAGTTCTAATATACACTTGCTAAATCACTAAGTTGCTTGGCCCTGGTCTCAGCAGATACTGTAAATAAAGCATAAAGTTCTATCAAAGCCTAATGTAATGAATTTAGGCCTGGAAGAAGGGTTCTTTCTAGGCCAAGGCAGAATGGAGAAGTCATCTCAGCTACAGCAGCTGGTCAATGTGAGCTATTTCCGTTCACCTTTTACATTGATCTTCCACCATTTCACTTCTCTTTAGTCACTGCCTAAACCCTGAGCATTCTCCAGCTGAATAGAAGATAAGTCAAATCCGAGCTAGTGTTTTATATAAAAACTACTAAACAAAAGGCATTTAAACTCCTAAAATTGAAATATAGCTTACCCATCAGAACCCAAGCCATCTCCAGAACAACGATGGTTGCCAGTATTCATAGCTGGAGGCTGGCAAGCTACACACACTGTATACCCTTCTCGTAGATACTGCATCCAGCGGGCGTATGGCCGATTCTCCACAGTGCAATGGTGAGAGAGTGATTCAGTTTTAAATTCCACACAATATCTGCATGGAAGTGGGAAAAAATAGTACCACTTTAACTGGCTTTACTAGTGATGAACATAACTTTGTTAGAATTAGCATGTGAATCACTTTTATGCCATATTTATGCATCATACAAAAAGTATTAGTGATATAGAGCTTAGGAAAGAGATGCTTATGAGTCATTTTCTGAACAATGGCTAAGTTACACACCCTTTCAGCCATGACCAAACTATGGACCTTGGATCTGACAGTGATACACAGCCCAAGCATGACATAATGTACAAAGTTTCTTAAATTAGGATGAAACACTTTGGGAGACTGCATCTTACCAAACTTATTTTTAATCTAACAGTGAAAGATAAAACTCAATGTTTGACTAATTGGTTTCAGAATGTCTATTGGTTTCATTGGCCCAGGGTAAACGGAGTAGGATTGAGCATTAGAGACAGTGATGGAGCTGAGTAGATCAGATCTGTGAGCTACATATTTGTACAGCTTCTGCCATACAGCCCATATAGAGCAGTCCTTGGGACTGCAACATTCAGCCAATTTTGTTTATGCAGCAATCTATGTATAACTTCTCAGGCTACTCATAGTCACAGATTTACTTGACTTTGTTAGCTTCATTTATTTTATCTTTTTTAATAAGCAGTCACTCTACAAAAGTTTCCATGACCTCAATAAATGTCTAATTTGGGATACTTAGCAAATAAAATAATGACCTGGATTGACACACAAAATAAAATGCAGTACAGGAGAAGAAAAATTAGATATGTGGTTATTTAGGGCTGTGTGCTGCCCTTAAATTATTCCATATCAAATTAAATTTCTCTGTGTAAATAGATACTTTCTACTTAACAAGATGACCCAAATGTACACGGGAGAGTTACCCGGCTTCCTCTGTATCTGAAGACCACAGTGGAGAGACAGCTTGTCTTTTTCTTTCCTTACTGTATTCAGAGGTAGTTATGAAAGCAGGAACTGATGGGGAAAAATAGTTAGATTAAGAACACAACCTTTGTGAAATAAGGTAGATATCTAATCTCTATTTTACTTATAGCATCAATTATGTTGTCTTTATTAGAGAAATGATGGCTCATTAAAGATGTCAGAGGTGGAAGTCAGTGGTTTATTGAAAACACTTACAGCCTGAGCAAACTTCTCTACTCAACCCTGCCAATGTTCCTCCGTTCCAGAATGAGGAATGAGTGCAGTCTAATCTCAGAGACAGAGTGGGAAATGTCTGGGTTAGACTGTGAACTCCATTTTGTAACCTCCATTTTGTGTTATGTGCTAACTGCCTAAAAAAAGGGAGGGGCAGATCTGTGCTACAGAATTACTTTGATACAACTACGTCCCTGAGGATGTGAATAATCCTCACCCCTGAGTGACACAGTTATACTAACCAAAGCACGGGTGTAGACAGCGCTGTGCCAGCAGGAGAGCTTTTCCCCCTGACATAGCTACCCCATCTCAGGGAGGTGGATTAACTACACCAACGGGAGGGCACTCTCCTGTCGGTATATAGTGTCATCATTAAAGTGCTACAGCGGCACAGCTGCCCTAGTGCAGCGTTTTAAGTGCAGACCTACAAAATTTAAGTATTCCAGTCAGCTACGTGCCCAGGAAAAATGCTTGACGCATCATTGAAAGACAATCTCTGAGAAGCCATCAAGACAACAATCTAGGGCCATTGACTGTCTCTCAACTTCTGGCCCATGCACATGGTATGGAACAACAAATTTTCAACACAGGAACTTGGAGAGGGAAAGGGACAAGGCTGCCAGTGGCTATATGGCCAAAAGAAGAGAGTCAGCGCTTGTCTTCATTTGAAACGCTGCTGCAGCACTTCAGCGTGGACACTCACTACAGCAATGGGTGAGGTTCTCCTGTTGACTTTTGACTCAGAAAGGGTGAGATCTCAGGACTTTTATTTTGGAAAGTGTGTACTTGCTAGTGCCTTTTAAAAGTACAGTGGGACTGTGGTTAAGAAATTCCCTGGCTAAGCCTGTGTTCCTTGCTTTCACACTGTCCCCAAAGGGGTTAAACTAGAAGTCAAAATGCTCCCAGCTAGGTAGAACTCTGGGGGAGTGTATGTGAGCAACTGAGGGCTTTAGAGTTTCAGAGACACTTCCCAACATTCCCAGTGGCTAAAGGGGGACAAGTCCTGTCCCTGGGGAGTGGGAAGCTGGGGCATTGGATTCTGCCCCTGAGGAATGGGAAGCCCTAGTGGGGAGTTGCAGAGCAAACCCATCCTGCACTCACCCCACAGCAGCAGTTCCAGTCATGTGGGTCTGGCTGGATTGACTCCCACTCCAGGCATTGCAACCTGGTCCCTGGCACAGGGAGTTGCAGTGCTGTTCACATTTGGTCTGTCCCCTGGATGAGGGGGCAGCTGGGCCAAATTTGAGTGCGTGGCACGCTGGAGTAGGGTGACTGGACTGTGAGTACCCAATTTGTTGCAAGAACACATACATATTCATTTTGTTGGTGCACAGACTGGCAAAAACTTTGAAAAATTGCTTCTAACTTTCTACAAAGAAACAGAAGCTTAACTTCCTTTGTATTTCCAGTTCTGCCTCAAAGGCTTTCATTTGTTTCTGACTCTACTCTGTTCCCATTGCCACTAGTATGGCTGAATGGGTAAATCATTGTTTTCATCTGTTCACAAGGCAGGAGTAGTCACTCCAGATGCAGGACTTCTGTATCCTGTTCTTCCTCAGCCCTATATGCAAGACAGTTGTTTTCCTGCCTTACTGCAAGCAGCTGCAGTTTGTGTGTCTAAGATGCCACCTTCTTCTATGCCTAAAAGAGGTTCTAGAATGCCACAGAACAGGAGTACAAAGAAAATGTCCTTCCAGAAAGAGCCAGGCAAGAAGGGCTTAAAATGTTATTCTTGTGTCCCTTCCCCTGCAACCTTTTGGCAGCAGGCTTTTTCTGCACCTTCTTCTATATACAGACACACCCCTTGCATGTAAGCGCAACAGCCAGGCCTGAGCCATAGGGAGTCTGATTCTGAAGAAAACCCACATTCCAGCAGTCCCCTGTGGATTATAGACACCAGCAGGACAGGTCCCAAGGGACTTTTAGGAGGAATATGGCTCAGAAAGGACTTCTGGGAGGTAGGGAGATGGTGTCTCTTTAGGAGTATCCTAACCCCTCTATTTTCGTGTGAGATCTTTCATCTAAGATAAACTGGGCCTCTGTTGCCTCCCTCGCAAAGAATCCTTTTACCTGACAGCTAAGAATTTTTCTTTCTTTAGTAAGGGAGTTCCTGGCTGTACCATGACCTATTGATCCTAGAGGCAAGGAAAGCCTTGTCCTTCATTTTCCTTTCTTGAAGAACCTCCCAAAGGTGGTGAGCTAGATTTGGATCTGGATCACCAAACTGTCTCTCTCATTGTAAAAATATCCTCAGAAGGTCATTTGCGAGAAATAGGGTTGCACGGTCACCCACATAACAAAAATGTCATGGTCTCCAATGGAGCAGTGATACTCTATTTTCTTCCCAAGGCAACTTCTCTGGGGTGATTCTGCTTACCTCCCTTTCTGTTGGGAAGATGGTGGAAATAAAGTTAGCACTCTTGATTCAACGTCTATCCCAAGAACTTACTCAGGCACTACAGATCGAACACTGACTTCCATAAACTGTGGTTGTCCCATGTGAAGGTGGATTTATTGGTGGCTTTCCATTCTAAGCCTATAAGCCTACTTCTGGATGCTAACATCCTTTTGTGATCCCATGTACAGGTAAGTAGAAGGGGCTGTTATTTAACAATTTACATGGGGGTGGCACTCAGACTGCTACTATAATCTATGCCTCGTACGCCTCTAGAGTGGCCATCCCGATGGCTCATGCAGATCTGAGGGGACAAAGCTGTTTGCTTCAAGCTGCCCTTTATGGTATGTAGGAACCTCTTGAAATAGCTCATCTCAGTTGAATCCCCTCAACAACATGTATCCGTCTTCCTTTGGAGCCAACTTCTTGGGTGCTTCTGCACTAGCTCAGAGAGCTCTCTAGATCTGTCTCTGGGATGGAGATATTTCATCCAAGCTTTGTTTCCTCACTCTTCCCTTTCAGGATCCCAGGCTGTTTGGAGATTGTTGGATACGGTCTTGGAGCATCCAATAAGAAGTGCAGTTTTGTGTTTCTGACACATTAGTGCAAATGCTTAAAGAAATACATTGTAAGATGGATTTAAAAACTATTGAGTGGCCTAAGTCAAGAAAGTGAAGGGGAATATGTAGTTATAGTTCTTTGTACAATAAACTCCTTGTAAACACTTCCAACAATAATATATCCTTTGTAATTTAGGTGAGGTGCATTCACCTTATATACATTGTTTCCTTTTTATTGGGACTGATTCTGCAAGATGTTAGGAGCCTCCTGTGAGATGTGGAGCATTTTACCTGTCACTGAAAATCCAAACCTGGCCTAAAATGTGTAAGTAAATATTTAAATCAGAAAGAATAAGCAACTATGAAATTATATGAAAGTAAAGGATAAAGTTTTAAAAGGGATGTCTGATGACCCGAAGAAGAGCTCTATGAAGCTCCAAAGCTTGTCCACATCCAACAACAAAAGTTGGTCCAATAAAAGATATTACCTCACCAACCTTGTCTCTCTCAAAGTTTTAAAATGCATTTGTACTATGTAGACTTTAACTGCAACTTATTGTCATCAATGGCTGGAGGTGGGGGAGGGGGTAAAACTACTATTAAGTGGTGACAAAATATATTAGGGCAATTCAAATAAATCACAGAGAGAGTACCGTGTTCATGTCCGCAGTCCTGCCCCTGGTAAGTCAGGTATTCCAGGCAGCCAGACTTCTCTTCAAGTAGGGGGCAAGGTTCCCCACCATTTTTAGGTTCCTGCTTCACATAGCGCCTACGCATTCGCAAATTAGGTTTACACTGCTCTGCACAGCCACTCCAGTGACTCCACTCCCCAACAATGCACGGAAGAGCTACAAAGCAATATTTGAATATTACTAGTAGTCAATACCACTATCTTATTACAGTAGCACCCTCTAACAATTCTAGTATTAAGGCCCTCTGGGAATGCCTCTTTACTGAGGGGTTTAAGATGAAACTTCCCCTTTGGGAAGATTATTCCGTAGTTGTTCACTTCAGGTTTTCTTTCATGTTTCTCTGAATCATCTGATGCTGGCCATGCTGGAGACAGGATACTAGACTAGAAGGACCTGTGATCTGATTTAGTTTGGCAATTTCTGTGTTGCTAAATTTGGTTTAATGGAGGAGAGAAATAAAACGGGGGCATCCACTCTTCACTCCTCTCTGTCCTTGGAGTTACTGGTTTCTGCTGGTAACTTATTCCCAAAGCTGGCAGAAATGTTTCCTCCACTTCATTTTCCTTTTGTTTATGTTGGGTGGTCCCTGTTTGCTGTGAATAACACTAGGTCAAATTGCCTTGTAATAACACTTTTTCTCTTCATTCACCTCAGAATATTGTATAAGAATATATATTTTTGAGATCCCCTTTTAATCATTTCCCAAAGAACACACTTCACATTTCTCTAACCTTTTTCACTGATGTGCCTAGATTCTACTATTATTCCAGATTTAGATTAGTGTAATTCCAATGGCATTACTCTAACATAACTGAGGGCAGGATGTGAGTGGAATTTATTTTAATTTCTGTACACTTTGGTTACCCTTTCTCTGCCTTCATGTCCTTTTCCTTTTCGCAATTAGGTGACAATTCACAAGGTGATGCACAAAAATTACAAATCTGACCCCATGAGTTCCCTTAGATAACACTAGAATATTTTACACTACCTTAAATTTCTCAATGTTTCCCATTATTATTAAGCACCGTGTTGGAGCTGATACTGCCCCTAGAAATTGCTCCTCTGTATTTCAAAGGCCACTTACCCCTAGCAATAAACACTCTTTGATGTCACGCTGCCACTTGTTCTTGCTTTGTATCTTTAGGTTTTCAGGGGGGAAGTGTTCTGCTGTGTCAGTCACAGTTTGAGTGATAGAGGGAGGAGGAGCTCCAAGTAAGCACTATTCTTTAGTTGGGGAAAAGATGCATGGAGGCAGACACAGGCCTGGCCTACACTTAAATTTTAAGTTGACATAGCCGGTTTCAAGCGGAGTGCCCCAAGCGTCAGTCCTGGGGCTGGTTTTGTTCAATATCTTCATTAATGATCTGGAAGATTATATGGACTGCACTCTCAGCAAGTTTGCAGATGACACTAAACTGGGAGGAGTGGTAGATACACTGGATGGTAGAGATAGGATACAGAGGGACCTGGACAAATTAAAGGATTGGGCCAAAAGAAACCTGATGAGATTCAACAAGGATAAGTGCGGAGTCCTGCACTTAGAATGGAAGAATCCCATTCACTGTTACAGACTAGGGACCGAATGGCTAGGAAGCAGTTCTGCAGAAAAGAACCTAGGGGTTACAGTGGATGAGAAGCTGGATATGATTCAACAGTGTGCCCTTGTTGCCAAGAAGGCTAATAGCAATTTGGGCTGTATAAGTAGGGGCATTGCCAGTAGATTGAGGGACGTGATTATTCCCCTCTATTTGACATTGGTGAGGCCTCATCTGGAGTACTGTGTCCAGTTTTGGGCCCCACACTACAAGAAGGATGTGGAAAAATTAAAAAGAGTCCAGCGGAGAGCAACAAAAATGATTAGGGGGCTGGAGCATGTGACTTATGAGAAGAGGCTGAGGGAACTGGGATTGTTTAGTCTGCAGAAGAGAGGAATGAGGGGAGATTTGAAAGCTGCTTTCAACTACCTAAAAGGGGGTTCCAAAGTGGATGGATCTAGACCAGGGGTAGGCAACCTATGGCACACGTGCTGAATGTGGCACGCGAGCTGATTTTCAGTGGCACTCACACTGCCCAGGTCCTAGCCACTGGTCTGGGGGCTCTGCATTTTAATATAATTTTAAATGAAGCTTCTTAAACATTTTAAAAACCTTATTTACTTTATATACAACAATAGTTTAATTATATATTATAGACTTACAGAAAGACCTTCTAAAAACATTAAAATCTATTACCGGCACGTGGAAACCTTAAATAGAGTGAAATTAAATGAAGACTCGGCCACACACTTCTGAAAGGTTCCTGACCCCTGATTAGACTTTCGCAGTTGGGTACCAAGATGACAGAACAAGGAGTAATGGTCTCAAGGTGCAGTGGAGGATGTTTAGGTTGGATATTAGGAGGGTAAGTGAAGCACTAGAATGGGTACCTAGGAGGAGGTGGACTCTCCTTCCTTAGAGGTTTTTAAGGTCAGGCTTGACAAAGCCCTGGCTGGGATGATTTAGTTGGGAATTGGTCCTGCTTTGAGCAGGGGGTTGGACTAGATGACCTCCTGAGGTCCCTTCCAACCAGGGGAAGCGCTAGCTTTTTTGCTGCCCCAAGCACAGCAGGCAGGCTGCCTTTGGCAGCATGCCTGCGGGAGGTCCGCCAGTCCCACGGTTTTGGTGTACCCACCATTGAATTGCTATCGAATCCTCAAGACCGGCGGACCTCCCACAGGTAAGCTGCCGAAGGCTGCCTGACTGCCACCCTCGCAGGGACTGGCTTGGAGTGCTGGTGCCTGGAGCTGCTGCTGCTTCCAACCCTGATATTCTATAATTCTATGCTTGGTAGTGTGAAAAATTCACACCCCTGAACGCTGTAGCTATACTGACCTAAGCCCTGGTGTAGACACAGCGAGGTCAACGGAAGAATGCTTCTGTCACCCTAGTTGCCATCACTCAAGGAGATGGTGTTCTCACATTGATGGAAAAAAACCCTGTCAGTGTAAGCTGTGCCTACACTACAGGATTATGCCAGCATAGATATAGCACCCTAGCCATGCAGCTATAGTCCCCATAGGGTAGATGTGGCCACAGAGTACTGTATTCCTAGTCTGTTACTCCCAAGAATCATCACTTTTGAACAGAGACTGAATGGCAAAAGCAACAAAGTGTAGCAGCTTAAGGCGAAAGGTTTGAAAATAACAATACAGGTAAACCAAAGTTCTATGAATTCCAATGTTAAGAATTTCTGTTTAATCCAAAATGCCTCTGGGTCCCCCCAGACTGTAAACAGGCTATTGTATTTTGACATGATATTGAAAATCTCAATTTTACAAGCTTTGGGTGCCATCTAAGACTGTTAAATATCAGACTTGACCAATAATAATCATTAGTACACTTTACTTCCATGGTATCTTCCATCCACGGAGCTCAAAGCTCCACAAACTTTATTAATGAACAAGGCAGTGAATGTGGAAATGCCTCCCCAAGTACCTGTTAAGTGATACTATCTTGGGTATGATTGCAATACCTGATTCCATTTTTTTAGATAAAATTGTATAAACATATTGCTTAATTTCTTCATCACTTTCACACAACATCTCTTATGCGTCCTTCTTTGCATGGAAATTTTATTCTTACTGACAGGCTCCTACATTACAGATATTCTACAAGAGCTTTGTTTTGATTGTTTGTTTGGTTTGTTAGGCCATTTTATTTGTCTTAGATAAAGGTGTACTAAGGATTGTCTGAAGAAGTTCTGATTTTGATCTGGTTCTGTTAATATAAAAATGAAGGCTTGATATCACTAAATTTACTGGAGACAAAATACTTATCACTTATATAATGCTTGTCATCTTAGATTCCAAAGTCCTTTGTCATTATTCCATTTTACAGATGGGAAAATGGAAGCACAGAAGATTAAAGTGACACATAGGTTACGTAGTTAATGGTAGAACCAAAAAGACAACTAGTTTTCCTGAGTCTCATTCTTGTGATTATGCCCAAGATGAATTCTAAAATATATTAAACACAATGGGTTAACTTCATTCCTGGTTTCCCTGGAGTCACACCAAGGCTTGACTGACTCAATGTGATCAGAATTTATAAATAAAGGTGAGGTTTCTAGTTAAAAGTACAAAACTTCATATCTCTCAAAGCTTCGTCTTCAGGTTCCATGGAAATTGTTAGTTGAAATATTGAGTTTGACACAGTATAACAGGAATTAACATTTTTGGCCAGAATGTGACACATTGGGAATTCAAATACCAGTTCTCATGCACAAATTCACGAATGCCTTGTGAATCATACTTGGAAGTGTTCACACAGCTCCACTTCAGACCTTTCCAAAAGCATCTTCTGGGGGGAAAAGAGCCATTATTTTGAAAGCAGATTTTGATTCAGAAGAAAAATTATTTTTCAAAGCAATTCCCTCAGAATTTTAGGAATACTATTCAATAAACAGCACATATGCCAAATTTTCACAGAGAGCTTGTAAATCCTGTTGTGTTTATATGTCGTCCCTCAGATCAGACTAATACAGTCTTTACTTTTCCAAGGTTCTAGTGGAGTTCATTTTTCACCAGGTAAAATGAGTTTATGGCATACAAATATTGTGCGAGGAGAAATACCAGAACACATGGTCAGCTCATTGACGATTTCAATCGAAGAAAAAAGGAAAACACTGTTCAACTAGATAAAACTTTTGTTTTGTATTATACGGAATTCTTCTGACACTTTCTGGAATGTTTAGCCCAAGTATGGCCTTGCATACTTTTTATGCAGCCATATAGATGTACTGGATGGATCAGGCAGCCTTCTGAATCAGTGCAAGCTGTAAAGACATAAGACCGCATGTTGATCACTTGAGAAAAAGCCTTTCAGGGTGAAAGTGCTTGTGATATAGAAGATAGAATTTAGGTGATACACTAACCAGCTTTTACATTTTCAAAGGTAACTCAATGATAGTGCCTGCAGAAATTCTCAGTAATGGATCTGTTATATCTGATTCTTCCAAACTATCTCTTTCTTTATCTGCAATGCTTCCTTCTCTGGATGCATCCACTAACGATTACATCTTCCTTGCATCTCTCCTCCATATTAATCATGATAAGCTTCTTTCTGCTCTATATTTTCCCTTTCCCTTGGATTTCCCATTCAAATTTTGTCAAAACAGCAGCTCTGTCTTGTTTTAGCTCTAAGAGCATGGACAACAGATCACAAAAGATGTCCCTGGTGGATACGGATACTCTGCAAGCTGACTGGAAGAAAAGTTTTAGCAGCTTGCCTCCCAGATTCCAGATGCAGGTAATGGATCCATTATCCCAGGGTAAGAAACTGCCTAATGAAAAGATCTTTGCTTTGTTTGCCATTTAACAGCCACCTTACATTAGACAAACCCACACCAGTGTGACACACTGGCATGAGAGTTCAGATTTCCATAGCCTCATCTCACCGAGACACTGAGAGTTACAGTTTTTGAAAACTGTGCCTATATGGCCTGCTGCATATCTATTTGTTAAATTGTCATAAAGGATTGTATAGGTCTTTAAATTCTGTTCATGAGATGATAATATACATTACCAGAGATGGCCCAGGGGCTTTTAACTGACACAAATATTTTCTGTGACTGAGTGGAGAAATGCAGGCATCAACTCTCTGCTCTCTAATAACTTACACAGTGACACTTGTTTATATGATCAGGACAAATCTTGCTCCTCTTACTCACAGGGGTGGTCCCATAGGGCCAAATTTGCCCCTGGTACAAGTCCACTGACTTCAGTGAACTTGCATTCCTGATGAATTTAGTCCAGTACCCTTTTTCTGCTCATCTCCATCCATTTTGCCCAAAGTGGTGTGGCAAAATTATGTTACTCTCCAGCCATTTTGCCCATGTCATTCCCTCTTTAGATGTCTTCACCAGTCTCCTCTCTTCTTCCATCTCAAATTCAAGCTTCTTGTTCTTACTAAAGGTGCTAAGAACATAAGAATGGTCATACTGGGTCAGACCAAAGGTCCATCCAGCCCAGTATCCTGTCTACCAACAGTGGCCAATGCCAGGTGCCCCAGAGGGAGAGAACCTAACAGGTAGTGATCAAGTGATCTCTCTCCTGCCATCCATCTCCATCCTCTGACAAACAGAGGCTAGGGACACCATTCCTTACCCATCCTGGCTAATAGCCATTAATGGACTTAACCTCCATGAATTTATCTAGTTCTCTTTTAAACCCTGTTATAGTCCTAGCCTTCACAATCTCCTCAGGCAAGGAGTTCCACAAGTTGACTGTGCGCTGTGTGAAGAAGAACTTCCTTTTATTTGTTTTAAACCTGCTGCCCATTATGAGGATACCACATCTGTACGCAGTATTCAAGATGGGGGCGTACCATGGATTTATATAAGGGCAATAAGATATTCGCCATCTTATTCTCTATCCCTTTTTTAATGATTCCTAACATCCTGTTTGCTTTTTTGACTGCTGCTGCACACTGCGTGGATGTCTTCAGAGAACTATCCACAATGACTCCAAGATCTTTTTCCTGACTCGTTGTTGCTAAATTAGCCCCCATCATATTGTATGTATAGTTGGGAGTATTTTTTCCAATGTGCATTACTTTACATTTATCCACATTAAATTTCATTTGCCATTTTGTTGCCCAATCACTTAGTTTTGTGAGATCTTTTTGAAGTTCTTCACAGTCTGTTTTAGTCTTAACTGGTATGACTAGACAGCAAGTGTAAAAAATCGGGATGAGAGTGTGGGATAATAGGAGCCTATATAAGAAAAAGACCCAAAAATCGGGACTGTCCCTATAAAATCGGGACATCTGGTCACCCTGGTCTTAACTATCTTGAGCAGTTTAGTATCATCTTCAAACTTTGCCATCTCAACATTTACCCATTTCTCCAGATCATATATGAATAAGTTGAATATGGTTCAACATTTCCCCTGTTTTTATTTCTTCCTTCCCCTCTCAAGAAGAAAGATAGTCTTGTGGTTAAGCACTGAATTAGGCCCCAGGAAAATGGGTCAATTCCTGCCTCAGGTATAGATGTCTTGTGTAACCCTGGGTACATCACTTCATGTTCCTCAGCTGTAAAAATTCCCTCATTCACAGGGGTTTTCTTCACATCTCATCTAGTGCCTCCTTCCATGGTGCACCTTAGCACTTAGAATGATCCCTTCTGTTTGTGAGACAGGTGACATTCAGGGCTCCTTTACATCTCTCCTTCAAATACACAACTATCTCCACATAACATCACACCTCCAAGTTCTTGCCATTCCTCGTCAGAGGCAACGCATGGGAGGACATGCGGGGTCAAGTGCCCCACCAGATTGGTCTGCCCCAGGGAGGGAGCAGGGGCAGTTGCTTCTCATGCCCGCCACTCTGGGTCGCTGCTCCATGCTCGAGGCCTGGCTGCTGGAGACAGGGGCCCAGTGAGCCATAGCTGGAGTCCCCTCTCCCCTCAGGCACGTTTCTGGCTCACTCTGTCTTGTCTCTGGCAGCCAGGCCCGGTTGGGGAGCGGGCAGCCACCGCCAGGCTCTCTCAGGCAGCTGCTGTGCTGCACAGAGCAGCAACTCAGAGTGCCAGCTTCAGCCATGTGAGAAATGGCTCTGTCCCACTCCCCGCCTGGGCCCACCTGCCAGGGAGAATGTGTAGGGGGCAAAGTGGGAGAAGAACAGAGCCTTCCCTTCCCCCCGTCCAGGTAACATGGGCCAGGAAGACCGTGGCCAACCTAGGCTGGGCGCAGGATGGGGAGGTTGCTGGGCAGAGGAGACATGTGGGGTGGTCATATGTCCTCCCCTTTAGATTGGGAGGCACAAGTCATCTATGCCTGATATATTACCTGGCCTATCTTTCTGGACCATATTGTGAGCTCCTTGGGACAGGAATCAAGTCATCATCTTTTAAGCTCTTTGTGGCAAGGGGGTGTCTTTTTGTTCTGTTGATATAGATCTGTGTTTGTACAGCACCTAGCACAATAGAGTCCTGATCCATTCCTGTGCTGCTAGACAATATCGCAATACGAATGCAATCGTTATTATTGCTGAATACTTATATAGTGCAGTTTGCACACTGCTGTTACTCCAGAAATAATAACACATAGCTCAAAATGTCATGTCTCGTGTAGTAGATATTTAACAGAATCATAATAGCTTTAACTTTAGGCATCAATAATTTTTTTCCTAGGCAAATGAATGCAGTACAAAAAGCCTATAAGGCATACATGACAAGCAGAGAATTAGTCCATGGGGCATGCACAGGCCACGGGGGTAAGACTCTCTACACGAAAGGGGAATGGAATGTACTAAGTACAAAAGAATATCTGTTTGTTAGAATCTTTATTGCCCTTACAATATTTTCTGTATTTAGGATACAAGATATTGTAATTTTTTCTCACACAGCCTGATCCAAAGCCCATGTAAGTCAATGGAAAGTTTCCCACTGACTTCCATGGGCTTAGGATCAGACCCATCTTCACTATTAATTTGGTTTCTCTGGGATTTTTTTTAATGCAATTAGTATACACTTCACATCTAAGCACCAAGTCCTATGGGAACTGCATGAATACATCCAAGGGAAGAATCTGGCCCTTTGATTAAAAATTGCAATATTTATACTATGGTGCCACATGGGCGCTATTTTTCCTTTTTTCTAAACATTTTGTAGTGACAGTTCCATATCCATTCACATCTCAGTTTCCTTACAACCTACATCGAGATTTTACTCAGAGCCAATTTTTTAAAATGTTCTTTTACATGTATACGTTGGTATTATGATAGCAACTGCTGGTCCCATCTGAGATCAAGGCCCTGTTGTGCTAAGTACAAACACATAGCGAGAAACAGTCTCTGCCCCAACAATCTTACAGTCCAAATAAAAAGATGGACAAAAGGTTGGCAGGAAAACAGAGGCACAGAGAAGTGAAGTGCCTTGCCCAAGATCACCGTGGGCCATTAGTGCAACTGGAATTAGAACCCACTAGGGTCTTTTACGTATCCACTAGATCATGTTTCCTCCCAACATATCATCAAATATCAATGTCAAGTTTTCTGGTGCTGTTATTTTCTCTATAAAATAGTATTCAGTGTTGGGTAACTGAAATACCAGCTCAGTAATTATTATAAAACATAATTGTGAGCATATTATCATGATAGTTTCTTATTGATATAGAAAGCTCTTAAGTTGTGTAAAGTTTTTTCTTTGTCTGCATGTCATTTTCAGATATTAATCATATTTTGCTTTGCTTTTTCTAGTCCCTTAGAGGTCGTTTTTCAATATGGTGTTTGAGGAACGAAATATAAATCATGTAACATTTATTGGGCACTCTGCCTCAGATTCACTTTGAATTATTTTGAAATGTAGCCCTTATTCCAACAGTGATTAAATTAAGTTTTTTCCCCCATCCCATCTACATTTTCCCTTCAGTGTACACCACATGTTCTGGATCATTATTTTTCCCATCTTTTCTAATTAAATTTTAAGACATGGGGAAGATTTACAACTTAATTTATATTAATCTTCTACCAGCACCTCTTTTCATACAGCACTATATAGTCACAAGTGTCAGAATTTACTCCCACTTTAGTCTCCATTGCTGTTTTATGTTGTCATCTTAAAAAGCTCATTAATAACATTTATGAGGTCATTAATGGCTATCAAAATCCCAGACAATATTTACTCCCTTCTGTGCTCCTTTGCTGAAGAAAGTTATAAAGCTTATTTAGAAAACATCTATTAGTTATGTTATCAGTGCTAATGCAGACAGAGAATCAACATGTTCGTTCACAGAAGTATTTCAGGCTCTCAACAATTCTCTAAGTAACAGAAAATTGGGAGAACTGGAGGAGGTGAAGAGTGAAATGTACTAGTCTCTTCATTGTGTTTGTCTGTCTGTCTGCCTTCCTGAAGGCCCAGATGTTGCCTTTTGTGCTTTCTAGTAATCACATGATTCTCCTGGGTTCTATTGGCTGCCTTCCATGAGAGTAGGGTAATTTTAACTTGCTAGTGGAGAGGCTACCCAGGAGATGTGTTTTATGAGGGTGCCCTGGCCCCACCCCTCCCTCAGCAAGTCTTGACTACTTTTGGGTGTCCCTGAAAGGGGTCTGGTTGAAGGTGGCCTGTGACACTGTCCCCAAATCCTGGTGAACACTCTGCTGCCCAAGTTCATAGCTCTGTTCAAAGTGCTGCTTCTCAACCAAACATCCTTTCAGCATTGTAAACACTGTACGGAAATTAGTTTAAAAATCCCTGTACATAGGTTTTGCAGCCCACACCATACCAGACCATCTCTTTATAGAGTACCAGGCATGCTACAATGTCTAGGCATAATAGACCTTAACACTTGACTTGGCAGCTTTAGAATGGCCTTTCTTTCGCTGGTTTCTGGCCCACCTTTAATGTTGTTTCTGGGCCAGGGCTGGCTCCAGCTTTTTTGCCACCCCAAACGGCAAAGCAAAAAAAAAGAAAAGCAAAAAAAAAGATAAAGCTGATCGGCGGCACTTCAGCAGCAGCTAAGAGAGGGACTGAGGGACCTGTCGCCGAATTGCCGCCAAAGACCCAGATGTGCTGCCCCTTTCCATTGGCCGCCCCAAGCACCTGCTTCCTTCGCTGGTGCCTAGAGCCGGCCCTGTTCCGGGCAGTGCTTTTGTACATCTTAATTTATTTGTTAATTACGCAGATCTGAAGATGGTGGACATTTTAACTATTTCTGTAATTCCCAAAGTACTTTGTCCAATAGAATCAGAAATTTGCAGTGCTGATGGGGATGGAATAACAAAACTGCTTTACCTAAAAACGTAGATGTTGGGTGGGAGGACAAAAGTGCTATAGCATAGTAGGAATTCCCCCAAATTACCTCTACCTATTCCTCATCTGAAAGCATTCTAACTACAGGTTCTTTGCTTTCAACCTTTGCACATCCAAACAAAGGGAAACTCATGCTATTTCAATCTATTTTTCTTGATTTTAATGCCATTTTGGGTGGTTTCAAAACTTCAGAACCATCTTGCTGATGCTGTTTCTTGTGCATATATCTCAGTGTTTCTAAATGTGTGTGCACACGTGCATACTTAACTAATAAAGTACAGATAAGTTTACTGATTTGCAAAATGTAATGTCTTCCTAGCCCTAGACTGTTGAGGATGATACAAACTTCCACTGAAATAATATTTGGATTTTTTAAAAGTAAAACACAGTACGTTTGTTGGAGTTGCAGAATATTTCTGAGCATTCTCATTGAAAAGATGAGCTCTATTAAATTAGTTTTATAGTTGCACTTTCTGGCCTGGATGGATGAGTTTGTAGTTATCTGCCCTCTTCAAATGAGAAGACTTGATGCTTCTGCATGCCTGGCTCCTGAGTTAATTGGGAGTTGCAGGCACACAGCATCTCTCAAGATCAGGCCCTTTTGTTACCCCGCAGCCAATTTTTGTTAGCCATCTTCATCTTTCTTCTCTCTCCAGGACTTCACAGACACTTGTACTCCAAGTACATTGTGTTCCTCTCCCAGTTTCCAGAGATGCTTTCAGTAAGCAGGGTCATCCTGTATTACATTCCTAGCAAGTCTCTCCCTCTGAAGCCCTCAAACTGTAGCTCATAATGTCTTCAAACTATTTCCATGGAAGTTTTTCAGAGGTTCTTTTTAACTTTGTGAAGATTAAGTTACATTCTCTCATTTTGGTCTCTTCAGTTCCAGATCTTTTAGCTTAGGTCCAGACTGCCCCTACCTGTGGGAACTCCCTCACGTTAGGCATTCTGGAGGAGGGGATTCCTCCAAATCATTCCATCAAGAAAGTGGGATCTGGCCCCGGCCCCCTTCTTAAAATGAACAGGGGCTTCACCTCATAACTTCTGAATCCCCCAAGATCCCTGCCTGGCCTCCTTTTGTCCCAGTTTTCTACTAGTATGGGCTCTACTCTTTCATTAAAAGAGAGAGTTCCAATGCACGGAAGGTCACCACAAAAAGTGAACGCTTGCTTTTCGGTGAGTTTCCTTCTTGTGATGGGGGAGAGGCAGAAAGTGATGGACAGTGCATATTTATTTCCCCGATGCTTCATCTCCCATTGTGCTGCTCTGTGGGGTTTATGGACGGGGAGGATATGGATGTGGCAGAACCTCCAACTTCACAACCTCCAACCCCCAACTTCACATCTATGGACATATCAGTGTGAAGAGGGTTCCCTTCCTCATATACAGCTAGGAGTTGTAGCAGTTACTAGATCCTTCTGAGTAACAGCCACCTACAAGAGCAACAGAATTTGCAACCAAATTTCCAGTTCCTTTTTTTCCTGTGATAGTTGCTTCTTTCCTCTCTATACATGGTCCATTACTGCTCTTCATCCATGTTCTCTCCATGAGCTTCAAATAATGCATCACTGAAGTGCAGTCACATGAAAAGTGACTTTACAAAAATAGCACATTCTTATCCAACAGATCTCTTCCCTGAATCCCAGCAGTTTGAGAGTCAAAAATAAAAATTTACTATTTTCTGTTTTTGCTAGCTCTGCAGAGCCTGTACAGCTATGGGAGAGTGAGCTGGATTCTATCCTGGTTCATGCATCATCAACAGAACTATAAACTTAAGTTTCAAATGCAGACACATTGTAACTGCGATATGTGAGTTAAAAATACCAGCTTGATCCAAGACTAAATCTGAATGAGCACCTTAAACATGGATCTGCACAATGCTATTTTTACTGAGTCCCTTTTCAAAGTATACCTGAATTTTAAGCATATATTGGCCAAGAGGTCATACATGGAAAAAATCCCATAGTTAGAAATCAGCTCATTTCTCTTTTTGGGCCTCATGGAAGTTTTTAACTTGATTTTAACTCTTTTAATGTTGATTCAGTGTCTTTACATGATTGCTCCTGTAAAAGTTGTGCATAAATAACTCAGTTTGTTTTCTTGAGCAAGTGCAATGGCCACAGAAGTCATTTCGTTGATGCTCCACCCACTGTTTTTCCAGCCTGACATTACAATGTAAATTATACCATCTTTTTAAACTGCAGTTAAGGTATTCTGTGTTATATCTTCTTGTGACTGTTTCTTCTCTGGTAGTATCAGGAAGGAAGGCTGGTTTGGGAATTAGGGCATAAGCCTAGGACTTAGGTGACCTGGATTCAAGTTCCTGCTCTACTACAGACTTCCTATGAGACCTTAGGCAAATCACTTACTCTCTGTGCCTCAGTTTCCCAGCCATAAAATGGAAATAATAACACTGCCCTTCCTCACAGTGGTGTTTGGAGGATAAATACATTAAACACTATCGTAAGGCACGCAGATAGGAGGTAATGTGATCTCTATAAATCTAAGCTAGACAGCATCACCAGTCAGCCCAACAAAACATATTGGAGCAAATTTACCTCTGGTGTGACTCCATTAGCTTTGTGGTCCTACATCCTCATTGTAACTCCTTTACAGCAGGAGAGAATTTAGGCTATGGCTTTAAAATAAGATCCATAGCATTTTATGGGGTACATAAAAGTGGACAGGCAAATTCCAGGCACAGCAACTACTGTTGAACCAGAAATGGGATACACATCCAATGCTGTGTGGAGGGATAGGTGAAAAGATTCTTCAGTCTCATTATGCTGCTCAATGCAACCCCTAGCTGCTATGTCCACACAGGGCCAAATCCATCCCTGTCACTTCACAGCTTGAGGGTGAGTGACACCAATGATGAATTTGCCTCACTGTATTTTGCATTCTAAGGAAAAGTCAGAGCCTCGTTCACATCATCTTACGCCCATTCCCTAATACAAACAAGCAAAAAAAAAAAATTAGGTGGAACATCAAGTGTGTAAGCCACCAAGATGCCACAAATAATGTTCTTATTATCCTTCCATCATTTTTTACACTCCCTTTACATCATCATAAACAATAAAGCCAATGCAGTACCTCTCCTGGACTAAACTTTGCAAAGGAATGGAAGTTTGTTTCTCTGAGCTGCACCTCTTCACTGTAAGAAATAACTGGTCACCTTGAGTCACTTCTTTGCATTCTTTATTCTGTTGTGACTCACACCCTGTACGAACTGGAAGAAAACTGGCTGACTCTGCTGCTACCAACTAATGCCTCAGGTGGAAGGAAATGCCACAGGGTGCAGTTATTGTACCGAACAGCAGTGGGAGCATGAATAGCTGATAGCTATCAAACCCCAGCTGCCTGCACTTACGTGCCCTATGAGAGTGACCTACCTGGGCACGTCTGCGAGTAATCATAGCAGCAGTCCCCAGTGAGCTTGCAGGCTTCATCACAGAAACAGGTCCCATAGACTCTGTCCATCCTCCAGCCGGGGCTGGCACAGCTTGGGTCGCGGCCAGGGCAGCATCTTCTCTCTTCAGAGCAGCCCGCTTCAGCCCGGTGCCAGAGTCTCCATAGCGCCAGCAGCACCAGCCAAAGGACACTTGCCGGGGCCCTTGCGCTCATTGCCTCCCCCTCAGCAGCGACGGGTCCGGAGTGAAGGATTCAGACGCTTCGGCTCCTTCGCCCGGCTGAGCTGCGGGCCCCAGCGATCGCCTCCCGCCTAGGCCGCCTGCTGCAGCATCCCGGCTCAGCTCCCCCAGCCCGGCTGGCAGCACTGAGTCATGGCCCTAAAAGCTCCGCCGAAACAAGCCCCGGGTCGGGATCCGCCAAGCCCCGCGCGGGCGGGTCAGGCGACGGGCAGGGAGCGCGCGTGGGAGCAGGGCAGGGGACGGGGCGCTGGGGACATGCCGCCAGCCCGGGAGCTAGTCACTGAGCCGCAGCTTCGCCACCGCCGCCCCGGCTTGATCTCGCGCTGCGTCTCCCTGCCGCCCGCGCGGGCAGAACACCCTGGCCTGCCCTGAGGAATGCGGGGCGGGTGGGGGCTCGCGCTGTGAGCCGGGGCTGGCTCCATCCTCCTAGGGCACAGCAAGGAATGTGACTGGCTGCCGGCCAGAGAGAGAGACAGGGCTGCTGGCGGCTGCTACTTACTGCTGGGCCTCCTGGCACCACTTCCCTGTTCCCTCAGGGACTGCGCCAAAAGCTTCTGCAGTGGCCCTGGCAGTGATTGATTTTTGCCAGGGCTAAGCCTCCAGTCTTGGCAGTTCATAGTCCCAGCACCTCTGAGTTTGCCAGACGGTTACGAAAATAAAACAATTGCTTGAGGCCCAACACCTGGTTCACTACAAATGAAGCACTGGGCCCTAGCCTGATTTAAGACTGCAAGCTAAAGAGCGAGTTACATTGGAGGACAGCTCCTGAAGTCCTTAGAGGCAAAGTTCTCTGTTTCGTTAGAAGCCTGACTGAGTGGAGAATGAAAAATGCTCTCCGGATTTGGACCCAAAATGACAGAGAACCTCACACTGCTCCCATAGCCACCGGTGGCAAACTCTTCCTGCACTGGCATGACAGCCCAGTAAAGTGTTAGTTGGAGCCCTTTGTACCAGCATGAGCTTGTGAGGGTTTCTGTTCACAAATGCCATGCTTTCAGGAAGGTGTGACTCCACTGGGAAAAGTTGCTCTTGTCTAAAACATTGTCTCCGTGTAGTTATTTGTTTGTTTTTGTAGATCTGGCAAGTGGAAATTGGCTGTGGAGGAGCCGATGGTTTGTTGTCTTAAGAATATTTCCAAGGTCAGGGCACAATTAACAGACTAAGGAGTATTTATTTCTTAATAAATAAAAGTAGGTTGCTGGGGGGAAAAGACAAACAAAATTGTAATTGTTGACATTGTAAATAAGAAGTGGGCAGCATTATCTCCTGCAAATGTAACCAAACTTGTTTGTCTGAGCAATTGGCTGAACAAGAAGTAGGACTGAGTGGACTTGCAGGCTCTAAAATTTTACATTGTTTTATTTTTGAATGCAGTTTTTTTGGTACATAATTCTATATTTGTAGGTTCAACATTCATGATAAAGAGATTGCACTACAGTACTTGTATTAGTATTTTTTAATTCACTTATTTCTTTTGTTTTTTACAGTGCAAATACTTATAATCAAAAAAATGTAAAGTGAGCACTGTACACTTTGTACTCTGTATTGTAATTGAAATTAATATATTTGAAAATGTAGAAAACATCCAAAAACATTTAAATGAATGGTATTCTATTATTGTTTAACAGTGCGATTAATCACAATTTTTTATTGCACAATTAATCGTGATTAATTTTTTTAATCGCTTGAGAGCCCTATTATCTACCATATATGCTCCAGTACTTAAGTGACTTGTACCAACTGAATGTTAGTCTAAACTTTAAATTTCTCCTAGTTGATTTTCATCTGCTCAGTTAAACCAGCTGAAATGAGAAGCAACCCCTGTAAAGTCAATAATGCTTGACCAGCGTAAAAGTGGTGCAAGTCAATAGAGTGGTGTGAGTTAACAGAGTTTACTTCCAATTGAGATTGGATAGGCAAGAGGAGAATGATCCCCAGCCAGGAGCAGCATTTCCAGAATATCAGGGTGAGATCAGGATTGCCCCCTTCCTTGGGTTTTTCCTTTAGTTTAATATTATTCCTATGATTTCACTTGAAAGGCGGAGTATCAGTAAAGCTTTTAATTCCAAGGTGGAATAACCTGTATAAATGGAATTTTAAAAGTTGTTTGCATTAATTACAGATTTTTGTGCCTAAGGTAGGGTTGAAATAAAATTAAAACAGTATGATTAAAAGACAGATTAATCTCAGTGGAAATTGTTTAAGGCTAAATATGGAATTAGCTCTATACCAGTCTGGGGAAAGACAAGGCAAGACTGAAAAGCATAGAATTTTATTTTAAATCTTCTATTGGGAGAATTAAGATAAGCTATTCTTCTAAGCAACCAGAAAAGAAAGTGGTGATTAAAGGAATGAGCAGACTCATTCCAAGCAGCAGTGGTATCTTGGTGGATAACAATATGCATCCATCTGGTCACTGGAAATAGGAAGTAGTTAACTTCATTTTTGAAATACAAAATTATTAATTATTGTAATTACATTAATAAGTGAATATTATGAGTCAAATTCAGCCCAAATTCCACCAGTGTAAGGGCTGGTGCCAATAAGTTTCTTTCCAACCCCAGGAGTCAGTGCGGAACCAAAGATCATATTGTGACTCTCACAAATAGGCACTACCCCTCATTCAAGATTTTTGGCAAAGCCACAATCTATCTCTGAGTTATTTTTACATTGTTACTTTTTTTTTCATTTCTTTTACAGTGGTTTAGCCTTTGCTAATCAAAAATCAGTTTCCTGATAACTTACATGTCTGTTAACTAGGCTTAGATTTTTATTGAGAAATGGCAGTCAACATAAATGTCACCATGCACACACAAACCAATGAACAAATATTTCCATTGATAGTAGTAGAAATGTACAGATTGGTAAAGTAAGAAAAATGTTGCATCAGAACTTCTTAGAATTTAATGTAAGGCTTGTTACTCTGGATATTTTGACATATGATGTTGACAATTTGTGTTTTATTGGTATAAAGCTTTAACTTTTTGAATCTCAACATCTACTGTCATTAAATGACTATTGTCTGACCCTCCCCCATATAATTTCCTGCAACTGTGAACATTTAAACTGATAAAAAAAATGGAGGGGGGGTGAAGTTTACAACCCAGTTTTGCACTACTATGAAAATTAAAATTGATAAAAAATGATTAAAGATAAACATAAATATTATCTATCAGAATTATATAAAAAAGTTGAATTCTGCCAAGCTTACTTTTAACCTAGAATATGTTGCAGTAAAATAAACCAAAGTATGTTTTTCAATCAGTTTCTATAAAATGTTAATAGTACATGTGAGCATCATTCTAATCTTTTCCCAGTTTCACACTTATATAATTCTGTTGTCTTAAATGGAGCTTTTTTTATTCTTACTGCTATGAAAGCAGAATAGATCCAACCATGTTTCAATAAAACTAACCTAACCCCTGTTTGGGCAATAATTTACTGTTTCTTCTTCAAAATTCACTGTAAGCCATGTATTTCCCAAACTCAGTAACTATCTAGCACTATTACGCACCTCTGTCCTATAACACTTGGAAAAAGGAAATGTCAAGAAAACTCAGAGTGCCATTTGCTTCTGGGAGAAGTTCTTAATGTTAAGTCAATAACTTTTATGATTCATTGTAAAATACCTACCTCTTATTTTTCAAATTTAAATGATAGCCACAGCAATATTGAGGCTCAAACTAATGATAATTCAGTTCAACTTACAAGTTTATTTTAGATATATTGTCTGTCAGTCTGGAGCATTCCACACACACACGTGAACTCCCTGGAAGACCCTAACTTTTACAAATAGAGGGAGCTCATTTTTGTTTCCTGTTAAAGGAGCTTAATTGATCAAGAAGAGAAGACTTCAAATAGTTTATTTTGTTATTATTATTAAGACTTGTGTTTATTCAGGCCTATCTATTTAATTTTCAGAGATTGCATTCCACAAGAAGGGACATTCTGTTATGGCTGGATCATTGCCAGCCAGATCTAGGAGTCGGAGCCAGAGTCTGCAGTCAGGATATTGGGAGATCAGAAGCAGGAGACAAACTGGAGATCAGAACAATGTGGTGGGAACCAGAATCAGGCTGGGTCATGATACCAGAGAGTCAGAGGTTGGAGCTGTCATAATCAGATAGCTAAGGGTTAATGTTTCTTTTACCTGTAAAGGGTTAACAAAGGGAACCAAACACCTGACCAGAGGACCAATCAGGAAACCGGATTTTTCAAAGTGAGGGAGGGAACTTCTGGGTGTGTTTTGTCTTTGTTCTGCCTGTTTGGTTTCTCTCGGCTATGAGGGAAGAGCTTTTTTTTTTTCTATCTCCAAGCTTCTTTCTACCCTTCTGTTCCCAAGTTGTGAGTACAAAAGGAAAAGCAATAGGTTTATATTGTATTTTGTATTTACATGTGTGGAGTTGCTGGAATGTTTAAATTGGATATCTTTTTGAATAAGGCTGATTATTCATATTTTCTTTTAAGCAATAGCCCTGTGTTATGTCATCTTGATGCAGTGATCATGTCATGTGTTTTTTCTTTCTTTTTTATATAAAGCTTTCTTTTTAAAACTTGTTGGATTTTCTTTTCCTAGTTAAGGCAAGGGGATAGGAATCTCTGTGCCAGGAGTACTGTCTCTCTCAGGGAAAGACTGGGAGGGGGGAGAAGAAGGAGGGGGGAAGGTAAATCGTCCTCTCTGTTTTGTGTTTCAAGGGATTGAAGCAGGGAAATCTCCTAGTATCCCCAGGGCGGGAAAATCTGGGAGGAAGTAAAGAGCAGGAAGGGAAGTGGGTTATTTCCCTTTATTGGAGGCTCAGGGCATCTGAGTCTTGGGGGGTCCCCCAGGGAAAGGTTTGGGGAGACCAGAGAGTTTATCAGGTACTCAGAATCCTGATTGGTGGCAGCGAGATAAGATCCAAGCTGGTAATTAAGCTTGGAGGTTCTTGCTAAGCACCCAGATTTTGGCCTTGTTAAGAGGAGAGTACAGTGCTGCTCTGATCAATAGCTTAAACTATGCAGTTAAAATGAAGGCCAACCTTGGATTGTTCTTAAGAAAACATTATAAATAGCTTCTCATGTTTTACAAGGGCTACTGCTGTGAAACAGCCTTTAGCTTGCATCTGTTTTAGCCGGTAAGTTCTAACCAGACGGAATTTCACCATAGAAGCAAAAGTTGCCAGCTATATCATAATTCCAGTCATTGGTGTTGGTCATGTCAGGCAATGATTCATGAAATGGACAAACTCTACTTGATTTTTAGATCTCAGGATGAGTTTGCATTGCTACCAACTAGCACATTTTTATTTTGGCTTATAAAAGGCTCAAACCTATGGCTGCTAAAGAAATGTGAAGAACTAAGACATTAGCACTAGTTGTTGCCAAGCATCTGTGCAGAGAAATCTGAGCAAACATTTATGCCTTCAGTGAACAGAGTAGTGGTGAGCATAGGAGAAGAGAGTGTGTCATGGCAGAGACAGGTACTAAAGTGCAGCCATTTGCAGTTACTTCTTTTGGCAAGCAGGAGTACAGTGTGCTCATGAGCTGCACTGAGAAAAAGCTGAGAGCAGCGGCTACCATAATGCCCAGTCATTGACAGAAACGTTTCAGAAGTTTCTAAGGATACCTGATCCCGCCCATTCCGAGCCTGCTGCTCAATGACTCATGATGTGTACTGAGCAAGTGGTCTCAGATACCCATCATTTGGATATTCACACTCATTTTTATCCAGCATTATCTTATCTCTTAATATCAGATTGCAGGGAGATTGAGGTATGTTGCATTTTACATGATTATGGTTAGAATGTCACTATTCTAGTATGGGCTTGATTTCTGCATGAGCCATGATTAGGATGGAGGTAACTACTGTGAAAAGGACGGTAAGCCGGAAGCCAAGAAATCACAAAATGGCTTTGATTGTGTTGCAAGAAGCATAGAGCTCCTCCTTGCTCTTCATTTTCTCCTTTTCACTCCTGCACATGAAGCAGCATTTTATGGTAAGGGGAAAAAGCAGAGAGAGTGAACTCCTGATCAGCAAAACACTTAAACTTGTGCATAACTTAAAGCACATGAATAGTCCCATTGACTAATCTGGAATTACACATGTCTTGCCCGAGCTCCCATTGGAAGTCTGTGAGAGAAGTGGGAATAGAATCCAGCTTCTCTTAGTCTCCATTGTATGCCTTAGTCACACGATCCTCCTTTCTCCCACAGATCTGTAGTGCACACATTGTTCTGTAGACTCTAGAGCAAATAGTAATCCAGGTAAAGTGCATTCAATCTCACATTTTGTCAGAGTCTAGATAATTAGATGAACTGAAGATAGGAGCAACCTATTATCAATTTTATTATTAAGTTCAGTTGTACTCAGAAAAGTGACTGTGAAATTGGTTTGTGGGATTGCATGTTTGTCTCTCATTAGCTCCATATGAACTTGTGTGTGTGCGTAATTCCAGCCCTATAGAGATACAAGCTTGATTCTTTCCTTCTCATGCCTCATCCCTGGTAATAAAGATTCTGCAACCTGATCTTAATTAACTGTTCTGATGATTGTGCATTAATTAGCCAGAGTAGAATCCTACTCACTCTTGCACAGCTGTTGGCTGTGTAGTGCTAACAGGAATAAACACTTCTTTTTATCAATAATGTAAACAGAAATGGCCATGATTTTATTTAATTTGGGAGCTGATCTGTTAAGAAAGTGAGTCACTTTTCTGAGCATAATTCTACTTTTAAAAAACCTTTGCCAGTCTTTTTACTGCTCTGTTGAAAAGGTGGATTTTGCTGACTTGAATTATTTTGAAAGTAAAAGGTTATTGTGGTGTACACTGGCTGGCAGAGGAAACTGTTTATATAATTCTGGGTTTGCTAATAACAAGCTCTTTGTAGCTAGAAATGATGCCAGTGAAGCTGCTGGCTATATAAAAAAATGCTTTTGCATTTCCTTGCTTGTTCTTGTTTTCTGTCACAGCCTGTTTTCTTGTAATAAGTATATGGGCTGTGTTTAGTGTCCATGGACAAAAATGCATTGTGCAAACTAAAATGTGGCTAGGTAGTGTGAAATGTTATTCAGGGACAAATATTCAGGGCCAGAATCTGTCTTTGGATATAAGAGTTTTGCATGCTTAACCCAATTAGTTACACCCGTGCAGGGCTGGATCAACATAAAGGCTTTGGGGGCTGCACCTGATGACTTTGGATTTTGAGGGACACCCAAAAATATGTATCATTTACTCTATGGATTGGAACAATACAGCTATTTTATCAAGCCATATTCAGTTGGAGCAGCAAGTGCCTGATCATATGACCCCCCCTTGACCTGCAATCAAGTCACATGCCAGTTTTATCCAGCAGGGCCGTGTCATGAACGTGACACAGTGTAAAAGAACATGTAAAAATGTCTGACATAGCATCTAGAAAGTATGAGAGTGGCACTAAAAGGCAGAATGCACAACAATCACAGGGAATGTCTTCACAGGGAAGATTTTAAAAAAAAATCTCACAAGCTTTTAATAAAATATCAACAAGTCTATGTGAAGGCACCAGTTCTTCAGAAAATAGATTGGAAAAAAATCAACAGAGGGAAATGACTGGTGCTGCTGTCTGGTGGAACATATCATAAGGCATGTTATCTCTGGGTGACCTGCCTTTAACTTCAAGACTTTAAGAACATAATTTCAAATATACATACAAATATCTCCTTGCATATTATCCACACATATATTTCATAAAGATGATGATGACCAGAGTGACACTGGCTTTCAGTAGAGATCTTACATCACACTCTTTGGTGAACTAGTATGTAAATATCAGACCCAGGAGATCCCTGTAATCCTTAGGAACTCTTGTGCTCTCTGCCAGTTAATATCAAGAGGACCTTGGGACACAGGGAGCTAGGCATCTAAATACTGGGACCTGGGATATTTAAAAAGGACTCATCTGCTCAACCCTCCAGAATTCTTAAGGTGCATAACTTCTATTTAAATTAAAAAAAAGCTATACAGAACCAAATTCTGCCCTGATTTACACCCATGCACAGGTGTGCTTGAAGGCAGAGTAGAATCTTGTGAGCCATTATTCAGCTTGCAGGGAAGGCAAAGTACATTTCCATACATATACAGCCTCCACTGACAGGAGAGTAAACAGACATTCTCTATACTGGGTTCCCATAGAATTTCAAAACAAGTTCAAGGTCTCAATCATTATCTTTAAGGCATTTTGTGGCTTAGTCTCTGGGTATCTAAAAGATCAACTTAAGCACCAGGCCTAAGACTGTGGTCAACAATTCCACTTGTTTGGCACAATGACACACTCTACAATAAGGGTAAAGCTCATTTGTGTGGGAGACAGAGCTTTCTCAGGAGCTGGTCCAACATTGTAGAATGAACTCGACCAGGAACTAAGGACCATGACAAATTTCACCACTTTGCCTTTCATTTAGTGCAGCTATTTCTTTGATTTTGCTTTCTCTAACTCAGCAATATGTACATTGAAACAAAAAATCTGCCACAAGACACTCCATTGCACATGCTTCACTCCCTGGGGGCACTGTCCTCTGAGGCCTCCTTTCTCTCCTTTCCCAGATTGCCTCCTGAGTCCATCATTTCTTGCTCTTTACTGCTGGCCCCATCTCCACTTTGCTTTGTGTGCTCTTGGCATGACTGTATATATCCCAGCAGCCTTTGAACTCACATACTGTATGTGGGGCATAAAGGGTGTGAGGCACCTGAGTGGAGAAGGCCAGCTGAATGCGGGGAAAGTTTTGGATGAAACTCTCCATATTTTACTGCATGCAGGGCCAGCCCTGGTCTTCAACTTCAGCACTGTCGCTTATGGAGTTAATTGAAATGGTCTATTAAAGACTGGCAGAAGGATACAGCTGAAGGACCTTGGAGAGAGTTTATGTTTTGTTAGTACTTGCTCCACTTACAGAACTATCCTATGCTTCCTTTTTTGGAATAGCAGTAACAGATACTTCCTTATTTGAAATACTACCCAAAAGTGCAAGCAGAGACCATGATCACAGGACGACACAGACTCAATGGCTCTGTCACGCCAATGTAAATATTACTGACTGCTTTGCAGTTTCACTTGCTAATCTGGATATCATTTTAAAGACAAATAATGTGATCTTTCAAAGAGGGCCAAATCCTCAGCTGGTGTCAATTGGCATAGCTCCACTGAGTTCAGTGAAGCAATGCCAGCTGATACCAGCTGAGGATCTGGTTTTAAATGTTTTGACTTTTTTATGCTCTATTATCATTTCTGGGTTTTAAAATGGCACTGAGCCCAAATGACTGTCCACTCAGTTAAAACGGCTTGTGGTAATAGCTATATTTTCTTCCCCATTTCAAAAGGGGTCTACATACATTAATGAAGTGTATTTGAAGGAACATCTGCTCAGGTGCAAGCTGGGAGCATTGGATGTGTGAGAATCACAAGAAGAGATGAGGACTGACACCTACAACAGACAGTGAGAGACTGTTCTCCTCAGATGAGATATACCAGTCTTCACCATTACAGTTAATAGTCTCAACTGCTCTGTGTTGGCTCCACTACCCTTCATATACAGTTATGTTCTCCTTCAGCAAGTGCCTCTGTGTTTCTCCCATTCTGCCTCTCGTCTCTGCAGTGACTACTTTGATCTCATGCTCCATGCAACTTTTATCTCCCATTTATCGTTCTTCAAATCCCTCTTCTGATTCCTGTTTCCAGTGCTGAAAACCCAGCACTAATTTATAAAAATAACTAAAATTTAAAAACTCAGTAACCATTTACAAATTGAACAATAAGCAATGGGATCCCCAGATGGGAATCTTACACATATTAGAGTCATAATAGTGCCCATCTTGGCTTCTCCTCAGCCCACTGATGTTTGATGTCATCTTTCCCCACCCATCTCTTACTTAGATTGTAAGCTCCTTGGAGCAGGGATGCTGTCTTCCATTTGTTTGTAAAGCACCTTGTACTTCCACGGCACTGTAAAAATAACAACTTATACATCATCATATTGCTGTTAGAAAAGTCAGGGTGTAACAAAGCCATTTAAACTTGCTTTTAAGTTAATGAACATCCCAAAGAAATGATGTAACTAGAACAGTCTATACAATATGAGCCTTCACATACACCTCATACAACCCCTTTTAAGTCAACTTTATTTTCGGTTCTCATACATATATTGAAAACAACTTCTATCTGAGTAGATTATACCTCATCTCTTGACTTCAGCTGGGTTGTGTAAGGATGGTTAGGCCCTGAATTGGGATCCCAGTGACTTGGGTGCCAGATTTGCAGTGTGACTTTAGTTAGGTCACTTTATCTCTCATTGCCTCCATTTTTCATCTATAAAAAGAGGATTAATCAAACTTCTGTGCCCCACAGGGGTGCTGGAGGATAAATTAATCAGTGTTTTTAGGCACTCAGCTGTTACCAGGAGGGAGGCCACAGAGGTACTTAGAATTTGGCTCCAAATGTGGCTATAGCCAATTCCCTCTCTTTCTGTTCTAAGGACCTGGTTCAGCAAAGCACTTAAGTATGTACTTAGCTTTAAGCATGAGAAGTCCCACTGACTTCAGTGGAACTATCCATATACTTAAAGTTCAGCATGTGCTTAAATGTTTCCATGAACCAAGGCCTAAGTGCAGCTCTGCCCATTTTTCAATATGATGAGCAGTACTGACTGGCTGGATTAACTGATTAAAGCAGAGATGGCCATCCTGAGCCTGAGAAGGAGCCAGAATTTACCAATGTACATTGCCAAAGAGCCACAGTAATAAGTCAGCAGCCCCCCATCACCTCCCCCACACCCGCTCCCAGTGCCTCCTGCCCATCGGCAGCCCCGCCAATCAAAACCTCCTCCTCTCTCCTCACACCTCCTGATCAGCTGTTTTGTGGCATGCAGGAGGCTTGGAGGGGAAGGAGTGAGGGCATAGCAGGCTCAGGGGAGGGGTTGGGAAGGGGTGGAGTAGGAGCAAGACCTGTGGCAGAGCCAGAGGTTGAGCAGTGAGCACCCCCCAGCACACTGGGAAGTTAGTACCTGTAGCTCCAGTCCCCGAGTTGGTGCCTATACAAGGAGCCGCATAGTAATTTCTGAAGAGCCGCATGTGGCTCTGGAGCCACAGGTTGGCCACCCCTGGATTAAAGGTACTGTAAGGTGCTAAGGACAACCTGGGAAGCGCTGAGTTCCTGTAGTTACTATGGAATTTGGGCAAATTAAGAATCAGACTCTTCACCCAAAATTTGAACTAAATTAATTGGCACCCATTCAGAGCTGGACTATTTTTGTAAATATAAAAATAGTGAAAACAAGTTTTGAAAGAGTAATAATGGTGGGATGAAATATATGCAGATGTTAAAAAAAACATTTCTCTTACCTTCCCTTTAAGAATGAATTTAGGATTTCCTGCCATCTCATGGTTAGAAATAGAAAGTGCACCTGTGTTTCTTCATATGGGAGCTAATTTGGCTGAAACCAACACATTTTTGAAGTTTGTGGGGCTAAATATGTCCAATTAACTTTACAGATGATTAAGGATATCATTGATTTTAGGACTTTTTTCTTTGCAACTTGATTTATTTCAATAGGGGGGTGATTTGTTTTTTTTTTTTAATAAATTGAACTTTAAAGTCATTTAATTGTGTTTATATCTACTAAGTTCTTGTATAGGTGCCTATCAGCATTGTAACTGTGTCTAGTTTTGTCAACAGCTACAACCATATGAGTTCCATTTGGAGCTAAGCCAGAACTGTTGTGCTCAGGGAAGTATAGATTCATATTTAAATTTCAATAAGCAGAGGAATACCTGGTAACACTGTGGGTCATATTCTGAGCTAATTCCCACGTAATGAATCTTCATTGACTTTGCAGGGATGGCACCAGATGTAAGTCGATGCAGAAAGGGCGAGCTAAGTAAAAACCTACAGCTCACCATAGGAACTGGCCCAATATGTCTTAGGCCTGGTCAACACTATTACAATTTTGTTGGCAAAAGGCAGCTTTTGTCAACTAAACAGTGGAGGTGTACACACTACAAAGCTCCTTTCACCAATAAAACTCTCCTGCCTTTGCTGACAAAATAAAACCACCTCGACAAGAGGCATAGAGCTTTTTGCAGCAAAGTTAGATTGACAAAGCGTCAGTGTAGATGCTGCGTTCATTACATCACTGTAACTGGCCTCCAGGAGGTATCCCCCAGTGCCCACTGTGCTCACTGTTTTGAACTCTGCCAGCTCCAGGCAGTAAACACACTCCTGCCTGGACTATAGGGGTGAGGGTACATCTCCTGGGTCTGTGGGGAGAGGAAGCTGCGGGAGAAGTTGGAGGGAATCAAAATATTAATGCAGAATCCTGCTCTCCCAGGCTCTAGGACCACAGTGGCAGGCAGGCAGAGCAGGCTGCTGCGGTGGGGAAGTGGGAGATGAGAGGAGAAGAGGAAGAGACTGCTGTGCTGTGCAGAGCCAGAGAGGTAGGTGGGGGCTGATGTGGGAGAATGTCCCCCTCCCCCTGCCTCAGGTTTGTTCCATCTGCTGTCTGTACTTAAAGAGACAGCATGCCAACACTTTAACTTTCCCCCAACACACACACTCCCCCAACATACATACACCTGCCCAACACACACTGTCTCTCTCCCACACACACAATCTTTCACACATTCCTCCAGCACACACTCTGTCTCTGCCTCTCACCTCCCCTCTCACATGCACACACACACTCCTTGTCACCGACTCTCCTTCCCTTCCCCCCAACAAACTTCAGTTGAAAAGTGGCTGGCAATCTAATAAGATGCCCATGGAACTATGTAATTGAGACACCTGCATCATGTGACACTGTACCTGCTCCTTGAGGCATTGCAAATCCTTCCCAAAGCAACTTCAGCCAGTTGCACAGTGGGGTAGCTACCACAATGCACTGCTGTCTTTACCATTGCAAGAGCTGCTAATGTGGATGCGCTCCGGTGTCCCAAAGAGCACAGTGTGGACATGCAACAGCACGTTAATTCCAGCATTTTAAATAAAAGTGGTATAACTTGTGACGCAGAAACTTTCCAGTGTAGACATACCCTAAGTTTGTTTCCCAAACCTCAACAAGAACTGTGTGTATCTTGAAAGCTTGGCTCTCTGACCAGCAGAAGTTGGTTCAATAGAAGATATTACTTCACCCACCTTGTCTCTCTAGTATCATGGAATCAACATGTTTGCAACAACACTGCAAACAAGACTTTTATATAGTCTTAGCTAAGAAGATCTACTTGTTCATCCATTCTTCCCAAGGGGGAATCTTGAAAGACTATGCATCTTCTCAGGTCACTCCTGTGAAACAATCCATGTGCATCTTGAAAGAATGATTTCAGATTTGCTGTACTAGGAAAAGGTTTGACAGTACCAAGAGTTGAATCTGTAAGGAGGTTAGTCTATTTTCAGAGCACATGCATAAATTATTAACATTAATGGGAATTGCACAGAATAGATGGCACCTCACAGTCTCTCTTTAAAATGTTGGCTGCAAATAGAACCCCAGTAGGATAGTTTAAATTCCATTAGAAATCCAGTTGATGTCAGCTGATGTCTTCTCCTAGGGCAAGTGATTTCTGTGTGATCATAGATTTTGTATGTAAAGAAAAATCATTCAAACAGCTGTGGCAGACCCAGGCCAGTGGGGTACAAGAGTCTGGTCCTATTGGCATCCCATGGGTGGGCGGGCAAAGCCCGCCCACTTCTAAAGGACCTCCCCCCAGCCTAAGGGGAGGATCCACAGGTCTAGAACACCAAGTAATTCCGGGGGACAACTAATGAAAAAAA
>NC_133770.1:243483659-243506047 GCF_003597395.2 Chelonoidis abingdonii
AACCTCCCAACTCCTGATCAGACACAGGAGAAGTTGACTCAGACTGTGGGGAAGATCACTGAGGTGAGCAAATCTGCCAATAAGCGCAGGACCCATCAAGGTAGAGGAGGAACTTTGTCACACAGCCCAGAGTGAGGCACATAGTGTCTCAGTTTTACATACAGACTCTATATATAGAGAGTCTTTCTCAAATATTGGCATAGTTCCATGGTCATTCTGTCATTGCTTCCCTGAGCCTGCTTGTTCCTTCACTCTCAGATCCTACCTGACCTGAAATTCAATGATAGGTTATACCTAAAGTCAGTGTTTACCCCTCTCTTGCCCATTCTCACTCCTGTCTCCCCTTCTCTCCTGCTCCCATGCACAGTGTAAAACACAAAACCCTTAACAGGACCATGTTCTTCTTTTGTCTCCATTTAATTTTGGCTGTGGCTTATTTAACTCAAATCCATGTTTCACTACTGGAGCACATGTTATTTGAAAAGACAATAACCAGCCTTCTGCTTTGACAAGTAAGGATTAACTTTAAACGCTAGAGCCACTAGAGATGTCTACAAGCAGATTTATGCACCTTGCTTACTGATTTTTGTGAAGACTCATGATGAGCACGTGACCAAAGAGATCAATGTTGTCATCCAGTCCTCTCTAAGGGCCAAATTATGCGCTCAGCAGGAAACAAGTGGACCTTGCAATTTGCAGTTTCCCACAAATCATACCAGGGTGAGGGGATTAAATGTTTGCCCCGCAAGCAGCATGAGCAGTGAGCATGGCTCTCCACAGACGTCTCAAGGTCTCCAAGGCAATGTCTTGGATCTTGATGCTTCCACAGGAGCCAGGACATTTGCACAGAGGCCATGAGGGATGAGGCCCACTCCCTGCTATTCCTTAGGCCTGGTGACATTTGCGTTCCATGAGGAAGGAGAGGAGAACTTCAGCCCTGAGGTAAGGGTGAAGCTGAAGCTGAAGCTGAAGGGGCTATGTGGGAAGTGTCCCAAGGAATAGCAGCAACAACTATTATGGAAAGCAATACTTGGCTGCTATTTATAGGGTCCTTGGGTTGGGGCCTGGAGTAGTGGGTGAGCCCCCACCTGATGGTGTAGCAAAGCCCCCAGAAGAGGATAAGGCTTGTTTAGAGGCCCAAGTGAAAAGTGGGACTTAGGGTCTCCAGGGAGAAAGTCTACTTTATATTAGGGCAGGCACAGACTTAAAGCTAGCCTAGAAGGGGCTGAGGACTGAGCCCAGAGACAGGGCTAAAAATGTTACCAAAGGCACAGGGACAGGCCCTGTTAGATCTTTTACCCCAGAAGAGGTTTGTTCATTCACATTCAGGAATAAAGTGAAATAGAGAGTGATTGCAGAGACATAGACTGGGTCTATGCTTACAGCAGCACAACTGTATTGAAACAGCTGTGCCACTATAAGAGTGCCTGTATAGCTGTGTTATGCTGATGGGAGAGAGCTCTCCCATCAACACAATAAAACCAGCTCAATGAGCAGCAATAGCTTTGTTGTGGGATAGCATCTCCCACTGACACTGGGCTGTACACACCAGCACTTATGCCAGCAAAACATATGTCGCTCAGGGATGTGAGGTTTTTACACCCCTGAGTGACAAATATTTTGTTGACATAAGTGCTAGTGTAGACATGGCCTTTGTAAAACTGAAAAATTAACTGCACCCATGAGTAACCTGCTCATTTAGAGAAATATAAAGGGTTAAACATATCGGGCTTGTTGGGGACAATGGTGGCCAGTCCTTTACTGAGCTTCTCTGTAGCAAGAGACTGGAGCTGTGTATCGGGGTGCTGGAACAATTTGTATAGTTGGGGTGCTGAGAGTCTTTGAACCAAACTGCAAACCTGGTATATAATGGAAACCACTGCAAGCCAGGAGGTGCAGCAGCACCCTTAGTTCCAGCACTGGACTGATGAGAAAAAGGTGCCTGTTTTAATGAATGTAATGGGGCCAAAAGTTATAATCTGCTGTGCAGTTCACCAACTCCTATTAAACTATCAGACTTAGGTACAGAGGCCTCGCAAGTAGTGGATAGTTAGCAAACACAGTTATTGGGACTCCACTGTGTACATGTGGTTCCTTCATATTATGTATACTGTGTGAAGAGCCATAGACACAACAATATTGATTAGATATTTGTCTGTGTTGACTGGTAAATACAGTTTCTGTTCTACTGTGGAGTTCACTTAACTCTCTTGTTCCCTGCTCTTTCAAGCTGAAATTTTCACTCATTGTCAAAGGAAACAAAGACAAATTTGCTCTGTGGCATACTGATCTGTTTAAAATAATCATGTAAGTGGCTGAATGAGCCATATATAACTTTTTTTTTACTACAATAAGTAAAGTTAGTAAACTTTCAAAGGTAGGTAGCCTAAATTTAACCTGTTGAATTTACTTAATTCTTAATTAGAATGCTATTTTTGCATGTGAAAATTCATCTGATTTCAGGCAGATGAAAATAAAGTAATAAAGACGAACATGGATATCTTTAAAGATATGTCTTTCTGCTGATATACGGGGCAATTTAAGTACAAAGATCAGCAATGAGAACATTATGGGCCTAATGTAGAACAAGGAAAAGAGTGAGAACAAATAGTCATGAATATTTCCATGACTTTCAATTAAATGTTTGCTTTGACCATGTTCACATGTGCTAAAACAGCACAAAGCAGCCTTAGTGAGGCAGACAAGAATTCAGCCCTAATTCTCAGATGCCTTGCACCTTGTGGAGTCATTTACATTTGTGCAGAATGGTTGTAAAACACTGCCAAGTGAGAATTGCTCATTCATTTGCACTGATAGTAGCATTTTACACCCATCTTGTATAGATGTAAACAATTCCTTAAAGTATAAGGCAGTACTAAATTAGGCCTTTAAGGCCTAATAGTCCTGTCAGGCCATGTCTACACTAGGGCAAATGTATCATGTTAGAAAGCATGTGTCAAGGTTTTTTCCCCACTTTGAGCTTTAGAATAAAAGAAGTGGGGACCTGCATGAACACTTCTAAACTTAATTACTAGCTTAGGTCTGGTACGCTGCCACCAGTCAGAATTTAGTGTCTGGCAAACTCTGTTCCCCCAAAACCTTCTCTGGGGAAACCAGACCCAAACCCCTTGGATCTTAAAACAAGGAAAAATCAATCAGGTTCTTAAAAAGGGAGCTTTTAATTAATTTTTACTTTCTTTCTTTATCTCTGTAAAATCAGGATGGAAAATGTTTTACAGGGTACTCAGATTCATATAGACTAGAGGGACCCCCTCACACCCCAACTTAGATTCAAAGTTACAGCAAACAGAGGTAAAAATCCTTCCAGCAAAAGAACCATTTACAAGTTGAGAAAACAAACATAAGACTAACCCGCCTTGCCTGGCTATTACTTACAATTTTGAAACATGAGACTGATTCAGAAAGATTGGGAGAGCCTAGAATGATGTCCCATCCCTCTCAGTCCCAAGAGCGAACAATGAACCAAAACAAAAGCACAAACAAAGACTTCCCTCCACCAGAATTTGAAAGTATCTTGTCCCCCTATTGGTCCTCTGGTCAGGTGTCATCAGGTTTACTGAGCTTCTTAACCCTTTACAGGTAAAAGACATTATGTTTATGACAGCATGTTGTAAAGTTAAACATAACAAGCACTTAGTGTAGACAGGGATATGTCATGTTTGAAATGTAGTAGCTGGTTGTGGTTAACCTGGGGTTACCACAGCCAGCCAACTTGTATATAAACATGACTGTCCTTTTTGACATGAAAGGCAAAATTGTATTTAATATGTTAGCTAAAATGAGTCAGTGAATATATTTTTCTGGTATGATGCACTTTCCCAGTGCATCCAGGGCCTCGCTTATGCCAGTGTAAATCAGAAGTAGCTTATTATAAGTTGTGTCCTGTTTGTTCTCTCACTTACACTGGTTTAACTTATCCCTCCAGCTCAAGTTTTTTCTTGAATACTCCTCGCTTAAGGATTTGGCTCCTTGAGTTTAGACAATCACTGAAATCTTCTCCTAAACAAAACTAAAAATCCCTCAATATCATCCAGTGACACCCTCCAGTATTGCACAACAAAGCCAGTTACAAAAGAAGTTTACCCAAGCATCCACGGAAGGCAAGAGAGGAAAAAATGCTTCCATATTAAGCATGCTAACCAGCTTCTATAGATAAACAATTATCAGTTGGACTCAGACTTTAAAGGCAGAAGGGTCTATCACAATCATCTAGTCCAGGGGTAGGTAACCTATGGCACGTGTGCCGAAGGTGGCTCGCGAGCTGATTTTCAGTGGCACTCACACTGCCCAGGTCCTGGCCACCGGTCCGGGGGGCTCTGCATTTTAATTTAATTTTAAAGGAAGCTTCTTAAACGTTTTAAAAACCTTACTTACTTTACATACAACTATAGTTTAGTTATATATTATAGACTTCTAGAAAGAGATCTGCTAAAAACATTAAAATGTATTACTGGCACACGAAACCTTAAATTAGAGTGAATAAATGAAGACTTGGCACACCAGTTCTGAAAGGTTGCCGACCTCTGATCTAGTCTGACCTCTTGAACATTGCATGCCTTACAACCCACTCACTCCTGAAAGAGGCCCATGACCTCTGAGTTACTGAAGTCCTCAAATCTTGATTTTAAATTTAAAATAGCACCAGGAATTTACAGGAAACATACCCTGCCCTCTTCCTCTGAACAATTCCTTTACTGGACAAATTGTACCACTGGAGTCAGTGGGAATTTTTTAGTTTGACAGGAGTGGAACTAGGAGTGACCCTATACCAAGATGCTTAGCTTCCAGCTCTTAACAAAACAGAACAGAACAAAAAAACTGACTCTACAAGAGTGTTTCCTGCTATTTTACCACTTATTACATAAAGAACCTGATTTTTGGCATTTTTCCCAACAATGTCATGGGAGCAAGGAGCTGGCTTGAATGCAGCTTTTCCAATTTTCACAATTTTTTAGTGTCTTTCTTAGTGCCCCAATGCTGGAATGAAGAAATTGCATGAGCATCTCAATTTTCATTTAAAAATAAAAGGAAATTTCTAGACACTAGGTTGCAGCAAAAAATCTTGAAAATGTGAGGCAAGTGTGTAAAAGCTGAGAAACCAGAAGGAAATAAAAGTAACCCAACATTTATTGTAGAGTGACCAGGCAGCAAATGTGAAAAATCAGGATGGGGGTTGGGGGTAATAGGAGCCTATATAAGAGACACCCAAAAATCAAGACTCTCTCTATAAAATCAGGACAGCTAGTCACCCTAATTTATTGTGTGTGGGGGTTTTTTGTTTGTTTTTTAAGAAAATATGATTGGGGAGAGTGGGATCCTGATTTTTGAATGTTTGGGGTTGCCAATACTGAAAATTTAGCAAGAAAAACAAATATTTCCCTTTTCACTAACAAACTGAAAACAATAGGGCTCAGATTTACAAAACTGCTTCAGATTTGGACAGCTAATTAGGAGGAGCATCAATAAGTATTTGAAATGACTTTAAAGTCTGGATGATAGTTTAGGGAACAGAAAATCTATTGTTGAGGATTTTTTCTTTTTACTAAGCTTAATGACTTTTTTTGGCAGAGGGGCTGTAAATTGCTGAGCTTGGAGGCCTGTTAGTACTACGAAGGGTTGAAAAGTATTCAGCTGGCTAACTGGAAACTGCCAGCATTCTGAAAGTTAAATATTTTGTTTGTTCTGTCAGCAGGACTTCATCCTGTGCTAGTACTTCTATATTTAAGGAGTTGTTTTGGAGTGGGTGAAATAGCACACTGTTCTCAAAGCTAAAGGTGTAGAGAATCAAAAATAAACCTCAGTCCACTAGCACTTAATAAACAACAAAGTAAAACAAAAACAAAAAAACTAAGGAATGCTAATATCGAGGGCACTTTCTCCACTTCCAGGAGTCATCAGCAAAGATGTAGTGCTTTCTCCACCTCCCCACCCTCAAAAGCTAGGAAAGGGCTTATCACATGTTTAATGTACTCCAAGACAGTGCATTACTCATTTTCTCTTCAGTACTCAAGATTTAACAAAAACTAGCTCATATGCAAAAAACAGGAGGGCTCTGGTTACAAGTAAAAAACCTATATTTTGAACCCTCCTCATTGTTTGTTTTTTCCCCATCAATTCAGTCTTTTTATAGGTAAACACATACTGTTGCTAACAGGAAACATTGATTTCCCTGCTTAAAGATAGTCCCAATAACAGCACAAAATATGACCATAGAGCAATTTGTTGTGCAAGTAATGAGAGAAACACCACTACTGAGACATTTTACAGTGCTGCCATGGGATGTAATTTTTCTCAGCCATTAGATTTAGTGATATTGAATGAACATCGAGAAAAAGTTAAACCTGTAATTATGCATCCGTGATAGAACTTGTTAATCACATGTTTTCACAGAAGTTGTTAATGGTACTATAATTAAAAACATGTTCATGGTTCGATGTGAGTTACTTACTCTAGAGAAAGGGGTCTATAACTCAGCCATGAGTATGGAACATGGCATCCAGACTGTTAGCCCAGGAGCAAAGTATTTTACAAAATCTGAAGAAAATCTATCAACCTGGTTTTGAGTTGGAACCTGGTAAACATCATTAGCAATCTGGATTTTCTAGAGCCTCCATAAATCAAAGCAATTTAGAGCCTTTCTGTTAAAAAAATTTATGCAGGTAACTAGGGCCTGATTCAGCACTGCCTAGTATCTTGTGCCATAATTCCTATCTATACAAAGTGGGTGTAATACTTTAGCACGAGACGCATAGTATATTACACTATGAAACACCACTTTGAATGATACAATGGCGAGTGGTTGGGCCAAGGAGGGCATAAGTGACTGACTCTATCGTTTGATAGTTGGGGCACTTGCCTTGGATTTGGGAGTACCAAGTTCAAATCCCTGCTCTAATGACTATATTTTTTTTAATTAAAAAAAAAAACAGAACAGCTTCAAGAGCAGAGATTAGGCAAGCCACATATCAGAATATCCCATAGCTCAGTAGCTAGGGCATTTTCTTTCCATGGGGAAGACCCAATTAAAGTCTTTTAAGGTTTCTTGACCCCTTAAATGATTGCTCCTTGGAGCAGCTAGTCCTGGAACCCACAAGATGTGAGGCAATTCTTGACTTACTCCTAAGTGGAGCACAGGATCTGGTCCAAGAAGTGAATATACCTGGACCGCTTGGTAATAGTGACCATAATATAATCAAATTTAACATCCCTGTGGTGAGGAAAACACCACACTGACCCAACACTGTAGCATTTAATTTCAGAAAGGAGACTACACAAAAATGAGGAAACTAGTTAAGCAGAAATTGAAAGGTACAGCAAAATGCATAGAAACTTCTTAAAGACTCCATAATAGAGGCTCAACTTAAATATATATCCCAAATTAAAAATCACAGTAAGAGAACCAAAGAAGTGCCACTGTGGCTAAACAACAAAGTAAAAGAAGCAGTGAGAGGCAAAAGGCATCCTTTAAAAAGTGGAAGTTAAATCCTAATGAGGGAAATAGAAAGGAGCATAAACTCTGGCAAATGAAGTGTAAAAATATAATTAGGAAGCCCAAAAAAGAATTTGAAGAACAGCTAACAAAAGACTCAAAGTAATAGCAAAATAAAATTTAAGTACATCAGAAGCAGGCAGCCTGCTAAACAACCAGTGGGGCCACTGGACGATCAAGATGCTAAAGGAGCACTTAAGGATGATAAGGCCATTGTGGAGAAACTAAATAAATTCTTTGCATCGGTCTTCATGGCTGAGGATCTGAGGAGATTCCCAAACCTGAGCCATTCTTTTTAGGTGACAAATCTGACGAACTGTCCCAGATTGAGGTGTCATTAGAAGAAGTTTTGGAACAAATTGATAAATTAAACAGCAATAAGTCACCAGGACCAGATGGTATTCATCCAAGAGTTCTGGAGGAACTCAAAGGTGAAATTGCAGGACTACTGTCTGTAGTCTATAACCTATCATTTAAATCAGCTTTTATACCAGACGACCGAGGATAGCTAATGTGACACCAATTTTTAAAAAGGGCTCCATAGGTGATTCCAGCAATTACAGACCAGTAAGCCTGTCTTCAGTACCAGGAAAACTCAGTGAAACTATAGTAAAGAACAAAATTGTCAGACACATAGATGAACATAATCTGTTGGGGAAGAGTCAACATGGTTTTTGCAAAGGGAAATCATGATCCCCCCCAAGGAATTCTAGATTAGTGAGGCAACACCCATGTGGGATCAAGCAGTTATAGTGTACTTAGATGTTCAGAAAGCCTTTGACAAGAGCCGTCACGGAAGATTCTTAAGCAATGTAAGCTTTCATGGGATAAGAGGGAAGGTCCTCTCATGGACTGGTAACTGGTTAAAAGATAGGAAACAAAGGGTAGGAATAGTCTGTTCTCAGAATGGAGAGATGTAAATAGTGGTGGCCCCCAGGGGTCTGTACTGGGACCAGTCCTATTCAACATATTTGTAAATGATCTCAAAAAGGGGGTAATCAGTGAGTTGGCAAAATTTGCAGATGATGATACAAAACTACTCAAGATAGTTAAGTCCCAGGCACACTGCAAAGAGCTACAAAAGGATCTCTCAGAACTAGGTGACTGGGCAACAAAATGGCAGATGAAGTTCAATGTTGATTAAATGCAAAGTAATGCACCTTGGAAAACATCATCCCAACCATACATATAAAATGATGGGATCTAAATTAGCTGTCACTCAAGAAAGAGATCTTGGAGTCATTGTGGATAAAACTCTCTGAAAACATCCACTCAATGTGCAGCGGCAGTCAAAAAAGAGAACAGAATGTTGGGAATCATTAAGAAAGGGATAGATAAGACAAAAATATCATATTGCCTCTATATAAATCCATGGTATGCCCACATCTTGAATACTGCCTGCAGATGTGGTTGCCCCATCTCAAAAAAGATATATTGGAATTGGAAAAGGTTCAGAAAAAGGCAACAAAAATGATTAGGGGTATGAAAGAGCATCCATATGAGGAGAGATTAATAAGATTGGGACTTTTCAGCTTGGAAAAGAGATGACTAAGGCGGGATATGATGGAGGTCTATAAAATCAAGACTAGTGTGGAGAAAGTAAATAAGGAAGTGTTATTTACTCCTTCTCATAACACATGAACTAGGGATCACAAAATGATATTAATAGGCAGCAAATTTAAAACAAATGTATTTTTTCACACAATGCACAGTCAACCTCTGGAACTCTTTGCCAGAGGATATTGTGAAGGCCAAGACTATAACAGAATTCAAAGGAGACTTAGGTAAGTTCATGGAGGATAGGTCCATCGATGGCAATTAGCCAGGATGGTCCCTAGCCTCTGTTTGCCAGAAGCTGGGAATGAGTGACAGAGAATGGATTACTTGATTACCTGTTCTGTTCTTTCCCTCTGGGGCATCAGCCACTGTTGGCAGACAGGATACTAGACTAGATGTACCTTTGGTCTGACCCAGAATGGCTGTTCTTATGTTCTTTTCTCAATATCTGGTTGAGGGGGTGGGGGAATTGAATCCTGATTTTTCTACCTTCTAGGTAAATACCCTCACCACTGGGCTAAAGCATATAAGGGAGATAATAGCATTACCATCACTTGCTTTTCCAGCTGTTTTATGACTCCTTAGCTTTTGTCAAAATGGTTGAAAGTCTAAACAAAAATACGTGGTTGAAATGAAACATTTTATTTCAACATTACTGAAACATTTTGACTTTTTCAATTTGGTCTAGACTATTTGAACGCCACACAAATTCAGGAATCGGTCCAAAAACTGATTTTTATTTTTTTGTGAATAAACTGTCTGAAATTTCACCCAGCTCTGCTCACTACTTCTTGTGTACTCTGGCCTTTTGTGGTTAAATGCATTGCCTTTGGGGCCCAATACTTTCCTCTTTAATCAAGGAAAATTGACTTGACTGGGATTGAAGGTTGAAATTGAGACTAGAATGAAATATATTTCAGGGGGAATTCTGTTGCATCACTAGCATTCTGTGGCCCTTCATAAAGGCAAGATTCAGGCAGCCACCTCTCTCATGGTAGGTAAACACCTGGAGCAGAAGACAAAACATCAGTGAGACATGGAAAACTTTGGTTAAGGACACCAGGGAAAACCTTATTTTATCAAAAATACCATGGCATTTTTAATGCTTGCACAAATGGAGCCTTGGGCTGAGATTCTGTGCTGCACAGTGCAGAAAGATGCAGCCCAAGCTAAGGTAGGTTTTAAACCATCTGATTCAGGTCTGCCCTGGAGGCTGGCACTTCTCTAAATTACACATCTCCCCACACCACTGCCTATGGGAAGTGCCGTAGCAGTGAGAATCTCCATCCTTGTATATGCTACAGAGACTCCCTCCCACTGCTGGCACACATCCTCCTGGCCCTGTATGGCTTGTTGTGAGAAGGCTTGTAAAGGGCAGCTTACAATTGTCCCACTCTGCCTGAAATATCCAGCTGGCTATAAAGCACCACATAACAAGAAGGAGATTCCTTCTCTTGGTTGTTAAGATCTCATTTGAAACTCAGTGCACGGCATGGAACTTCTCTACTACAGAAAGAGGAAGAGTTGAATTGACCATGCTGGGATTTGAACCTGTTGTAGGTACTCAGGGGATTGCAGACTTAGAGTCTAATCCTGCAAACCTAGAACAAAATCTTGCTGGACTTCATACCTTCACTTAAGACCCCAGGCCACTCAAGTTGTTAAAGAAAACTGGATTTGTCCCTTGAGGCTTAAGCCACTAAGCTGCCTCTCTGGCATAAGAAACTATCCTATGCAGTGCATCCATTTCTTTAATTTTATTGAAGCTTATAGGAGAGTTAATACAAACAAATTGTATCTTACTGGACCCTCATGGAGCAGTGTCTTCCTGCAAGGAGTAGAGGTTTTCATAATATTTACATGAAATATTTATTTAAACCTTGAAGGCCTTCAGCACAAAGCTTTACAGTGAACATTTCCCAGACATTATCTGCAGACCATCTATGCTAATTCTATCAGTCTACTCCATATGTGGCAGGAGCTTTTACAGCATATTAGCACTTCTAATGTATTTCACTCACTGGTAAAGTAAAGTAGTATTACTTGCATGGTTGCTTTCACTGTAAGGTGGGATTTTTTGTTTGTTTTTTGTTTCTCTCTCTCACTTATTTTTTTATTTAATTTCTTTTGTCCTTAAAAGGAAATCTTGAAAGCTTTAAAGCTGAGACCAAAAATAGAGGGAAAGGGTTGCCAAAATTGTGTCCTGTTTTTTCCCTTCACTTTATTTATATTACAATCCTCTTAAATCTACAAGCACAGTTATGTGGCTCCTTTTCATTAAGCCCCATGTGCCAGATTCTGGAAACAATGGGGTAACTGGCTTTCCACCAGTGTAAATGAGAACATGAATTTGGCACTGAGAATTCATGCTTTACTTAACATGTGCCTCTTACATGCAGCAAAATTTCACAATGATCCCTAGCTATACAAAGCCAAATGATGTTGCACATTTGATGTTAGCCCAGCTATTGAAATTCAGTTTCACATACAAATAACTTCTTTCTATCAGCTGGATACCTGGTGAACCCCTTCACTTCAGCCTTGTGTTATCTGTAGCCTGACAAATTTATTCTGCAGAAGTCTCTGAGATGTCTATGATTTACATGGATGTTCTTAGCCCAGACATGAATACTTCAAGCAGCAGTGGCAGGATTATAGGACACAGAGTAGTTCCTATTAGGATTACACATATGCTAAATATGCACATCAAACTCAGGCTGGACTCAAGAGTCTAAACAGTCGCAAACCTATGGGAAGGTATTTGGAAAGTGCTGTTCAGATTCAGGTAGGGTGTTATTTGTAAGCCCCCCTGCCAACTTTGGACCTTTCTTAAATATCTCATCCTGGTAAATGGGCCTTTTCCTCCAGTCAACTGCTTTCCGTCTGGCCTTCAGTATCTGCAGGAGTGTCCCAGTCCCATTCACTTCCCAACATGCTCTTATGGGGGCTTTCCAGTATGTGCCATTGCCCTTCTCCTCCCCAGTCTTTGCCAGGGACTTGTTGCAGGGGGAACCATGAAATGCCTACCCCTCAGAGGGCAGGGGAAGAAGAAAACACTCTCCTCTTGCACTGCAGTTGCCAGCTGTGCAAAAAGCATCCCATGTGTTGTTTTAGCATGGTAGTGAAAGGATACCTTAAGAATTCCCTAGAAAGCGCATGCTAGGGAGAAGACTTATAATCCCTTGCAAGTGACAAAAAATCTGAGGGCTTCCTATGGGGCAGTTCAACAGAAAACATGCTCAGTAGAACCTGCCTGCCCCACCTTCCTTGAAGATTTTATTAGAGGCTGAGGAGGCAGCAGTCAGCTCCTAACAGCATGCTGTGGGAGGAACAGGACCTCTGGCTTTGCATTGATAAAACTGGTCAGCTCATCCCAGCACATGGCCCTAGTCTGATGTATCCTGTGATTGTAAAGATGTCATATCAGGTAATCTGATGCCATAAACAATTACACTTCTTTATACCACTTTTTTTACACCAAACTGTAGTTGTATGTTGGAGAGATTTTTGGTTTTGAAGACAAAGGATGGCCAAAGCCCTCCAAATGTTTGAGATGAAGGTCTCAAGTGCTTGCAGGTATTTCAACAACATTACAGTATATTTCAGGCGCATGATGGAGGCAGGACAAATGAGCAGAACAGATCTGATCACTTTAAGAAGTTATTTGGTGGGACCATTTCAGAGATCATTGATTTAGGAGAGAGATTGTTCATGGAATCTTAGTGTTTTTTGCTCTTGATCTAGCCTGGTGATTAGCTGCACAGATATTGTGTTAATTATCTTATTTATTCATTAAAGTGTGTCAAGGACCCATTCAGTCCTATTTAAAAAAAAATCCCACGCAGACTAACACCAACTGCCAAAGCATTTATTTTAAGACAAGACCTCCCCGTTGTTTTTCAGGTGGGCTGTGGATCAGCAAAGACAGAGTTTTGGCTGTTACTCAATCCAGTGAAATGCTGTTTAATGGCTTTTCTGAAATACAAAGTTTACTTAATGTCAAAGGATAATAAATTTCTAATAGTCCTGATAGGCCAAAATCAGAATATCTAGAAGAGAGCTTTGCAAAGGCATTTTGAACTGAGATGGAAAGGGAACTTGTGTATTTGGTTGTCATGGTTTTTGTTCCTATGGCAACTGAGTTAGATTATTAGGGGATAGCCCAGCCAGCGTCGGCCTGTTAGGCGAGCTCTGTGTCTGTAAATAAATGGTAGTTTTGTTAGCTGTCTGCTGTCTGGCTTCAAGTGATTTCTTCCTAAACCAGCTGCCCCCAAGGATATAACAGAACTAAAGAATGGAACTAAAGTACAGTGACTAGACAAAATACATTTAAACATGCTTGTGACTGAGTAGAACATTTTTATGTTCTGTAGCTTAAATTAAAACGGGGAGTACTCCCAAAAACCTACATTGCACACAGGCAGCCCACAGGGGAGGTTAACTGGAGCTGGAGAGCTCTATAACCCTAACCTGGTACACCTGGAGAGGGTGGCTGACTGAGGGAGGAAATTAAAGGAACAATACAGGCAGGGCCGTCCTTAGCCATAGGCAAAATAGGCAGCCGCCTAGGGCACCAAAAGGTCTGGGGGCACCAGACGGGAAGCAGTGGAGCATGTAAGAGCAAGACTGCTGGGTCCTAGAGAGCTGAATGCAGCACAGTCTGAGGGAGGGGATTGGCTGCTGGGAAAAGGAACTCACCTGCAGGGGTGGAAGCTTATATGGATTCGAGCCAGTGCTCAAGCACCAGGAATATTCAAAGCTGGGGATTGTGCTCCACCAATATTTGGAGCTGGGTTTCTCCCTTGCCCCCTCCTCGGAGCTTCCCTGTCTGAAAGAAAACAGCCAGTGTCTCTCCCTTTGTTTGTGCTGCTTTTGCCTAAGGCTATAGAGATCAGTGGCAGGTAGGAGCACCGGCGGGAGGGGAGACGGAAGAGGGGGGCACCTGCTGGGAGCCTCTCTCCCCCACCCCACCCCAGCACCCGGTGGCAGCAGCAGAGGTGGGGAGGCACACATGATGGCAACCCCCTGCTGGTACCCTTCATAAGGGGAGGCGAGTGGGCTTTCTGGACCTGAGAGAGTCCCTAGGAGCATGTGCAGCGACCGGGTTCAGAGTGAGTGTGCGCGGGGGGGGAGAGGAGGGGAGGAGAGGAGGGGTCCCTTCCCTGGAGCTTGCTTCTGCCAGTAAGGAGGGGAGAGTCCCTCTGGCCTAGCCCTGGGCAGCTTTGTCTGCTCTCAAGTTCACTTATCCCCAGCCCTGACCCCACCCAGAGCCTGCGCCCCAACCTGACGCATCCCTGTTTGCAAGCTGTTGAACCCCACACCCAGCCCTATCCCAGAAGCCACCTTAGGGAAAAACATGCAACTTAATTGTGGTCATTTTGGGTTATTTTGTGTTCACCCAATATACCTTGATTATTTTACATGCTCTTAAAGTATACGTGTTACAAAGTGGGAATGTTCTTAATGTTTTCTCTGCTACTGTGTGGGTGCCTCAGTTTCCCTTGACATTTCTCAAGGATCTATGATGGGTGGTGACAGGTGTGTGGATTGTTGTTAGAGCTAGAAGTCCGGAGTGATGTCCTCTGCACAAGAATGGCCGAACCCTGTCTCACGGGCAACTGATGGCCTGGCACTTCCGGCACAGTTGCCAACTGAAGTGTTGTGAGAACAAAGAGATCAGGTGGCCTCCTAATGCCTGGAAAAGAGACAAAGGCCAGAGGAGTGAGTCAGTGCCTATGTTGGACTTCCGTGAGTGCATGGTGTGGAAGGGATGCTGGATGCTGGAACTACTCCATACAAAGCTCAGTCAGAACTCTGGGTAGCCGCTCTCTGAGCAGAATCGTCCTCCAGAGCAGACCTTAGACTTCCTGGTCTGGACCCTCAGAGCATTCAGCATGCCCTTCCACACGTGCGCTTTCCTCTGAGTGTCTCTAGCAGGTCCTGGAGCACAAGAGTCCCTGCACGCAACCTGCAGTCAGACTGACTCTCAGCCAGCCAGTAAAACGTTTATTAGTGACAGGTTCACAGTCTAAAAACAAAGCCCTTGTAGGTTACAGAAACAGACCCCTCCATTCTTGGGAAGGGTAGGAGCCTAGAACCCAAGTTTCTGGGCCGCTCCCATTAACCCACCCGCCTCCAACACGACACTCCTCCTCTTAGCCTTTGTGTCTCTTCTAGGAATCTCTTCTGATCTTTGTCCCCAGCACCTTCAATTGGCCACCTTGCAGGGAAACGAGCACCACACAGTTATTCAGAGAAAACATTAAGAACATTCCCACTTTGAACACACGTGCAGCACAAAATATATAGCGTATATTGAACGAGGCAAGTGGCTTTGACTCTTCCATTTTTAATTGACCTCTGTAATCTTGTGTGCTACGCATTGTAGCTCTTTTATATATCGCTTACAGGGCGACAGCGGGGGGTGGGGGGGCCCACCATTTTGGCACCAACAGATTATATCCAAACCTGCTGCCTGTGCTCACCTGTGTTGGTCTTTCCCCTGGCATGAGGGCTGTCGCAGGGTTGTGTTTAGGTAAGTGCTGTGGGGATGGTGAGGCTGGCTGCTACCTGCTGATGGAATGAAGAGAAAGTAACTTCACTTTCCTCACAGGCAGCCAGGATTGGATTGTCACTACACGCGCTGGGTGGGATAGTCAGATTACAATGTGCAAAAATCTGGACAGGGGTTGGGTAGGTGGAGTAGCATGTCGCCACATTTTAGGGAAATCCCAATTTTTGGATCTTTTTCTTATGTCGTTCTATTGGCCCCCCACTCGCCATCCGATTTTCAATGCTATCTGGTCACCCTAGTGGGGGTAATGATGCCTATATATCAGACAACAGCCCCAAATATCGAGACATGCCCTTATAAAATCAGGACATCTGGATCTGGTCACCTAGCTGGGAGCGCATCTCTCCCCCAAACTGCGTGATTCCATCTCATCCAGGGAGCCTGATAGGGCAGGATGAGCTTGCTGTGGTCCATGGCTGCCCTGCTGAGAGTCAGATGCTGTGCTAACTTCACATGGTCGGTGGGCTGGCGGTGGTCCATTGGGTGTGATCGAGACCTGAGGGTTTTCTGCTGCTGTGCCACTGACTGCACCCATAATGTGGATTTTGGGGTCCTGCAGTTTTCCACGCTATCTCCTCTCTACTGCAACTCTGTTGAAACGTAGCAAGGGCAGGGCTCGCGGGGTGAAGCCCAAGATGGAAAGCGTACTGTGTTGCATTATAATTGAGAAATTTTTTGCCTATAATCGCTTGCTACGAATCCTGGAATTCAGGTCTTACTAATATATATCTTTTTTTTTATAAAAAATTCAATATCTTAGCCCAAAACAGAAATAAGCTGACAATTAATTGTGTCAAGTTTTGTATGGAAGGGAGTGGCGCCAGTTTTCATCAGAGAAACAAAATGTTGACTACTTTCCTATAGCCGTACATGCTAAATAGAGCCGTCGCAACAGACTGAAGTCTATCCTCCTTACTAGTGTATAGAGCAGGGTCGGAACCTCCGGCTCATTGCAAAGTGGCGACGCAAGCTGATTTGATGGACAGCTCAGTGCGTGGGCTGAATGGTTCAGCCCACCACTGCTCTGGTATTCCAGCTGTGCCCCATTGCCTTCGGGGTCCCAGCCAGCCCAACTCAGCACCCGCTGCTGGCCTGGAACCCTCAGGAATCCCGGCTGGCACAGGCCGGTGGCTGAGACCCAGCTGAGCACCAACACGTGTTGCTTGGGTTTCAATTCACTCATGCGGAACGGCTGAGAGGGACAACATTCCATGAAATAGGAAGCAAGAGCAACTAAATACATAAGTGCAAGAACTAGAGCAGTGGTCCCCAAACCTTGGTGGCGACAAACTCCGCTGAATGATGCCAAAATTCGGTGGCAAGCAGTGTCATCCAAGGCACTGCGCTGCCAAAATGCCACCGAATGTTTCGGTGGCAACAATTTCAGGCAGATGCTCGTCCTCTGGCCCAGTATCAGGTGCACTGAGAAGCGCCTCCCCGCCCCCTCCTTGGGCACCATGGCGCCGCGGACACATTGTGGATGCTCTGACCTAAGAGCCTTCCTAAGATGGTGATCATTTTGATTTAAATGGACTTGAACTGTAGAAGAATGGAGTTGTTTGCACATGCAAATCAATGAGGAATTGTATAGTTTATGTCATACCAAGCAACTTGCCACCATATCTACATAGCTGAGACAATTCTTCGGAAACAGTAGCATCAGGAAGACGGAGTTCTGCAGACTAAAGCTACGATTAAAACTATCTCCGCTCGATCAATGAGTCAGGACACCTTGACTTGATCTGCTCATTCTTATCACAACAAGCATCATCAACTTGTCTTGCATTCATGTGACATTATTACTCATTTTTTGTTTGCACCAAAAAAGCCAGACAGATTGCTTTAATTAAAAACGAATCTTGTTTCATACCTTTCATATACATTTCCAATAAAATGTTGACAAATTAAAATATATTATTTGCATCATTTCTGTCAAATCAGAATTTTTTCTATAATGACTATTTAGTCTAGTTTTCAGCATTACAGTGTGCTTAATTAAGTTAAATGGTTTAGTTAACATGCTGTGGCAGTTTTCCAATACTGTAAGCTTATGATTGTGTTTCTAAGAGCAAGACAGGCCCAGGGGCACCAGTTTAATAATCTCGCCTAGGGCACCATAAATCCTAAGGATGGCCCTGAATACAGGCAGTGGGAGGAGGAATCTTGGATCCTCTCCTGAGAAGAGAGGGCTGGCAAGAGTTGGGGGTGGGGGGGAAGGGAAAATGTCAGGAGAGGATTAGTTCCTATGGTGGGCCCCAGAAAGGGGCAAGATTTGAGGGGAGCAGCCCTGCAAGTCAGTATTCTGAGAACAGGATGGAGGATTGAGAGGACTAGGAAGAGCGGCTGACATCCCCCGGTGGGAGGGAGGGAGACACAGGCTGGGGGCTGCTCTTTGGCACCCTGGCTCCCCACCCAGGGCAGGTGGAGGGTCTGTGGCTCCCCATAGCAGGCTGGGCTTCCTGGGTGGCTCTTACCATGGCCTACCTCCGGCTTCCAGCATGGCCAAGGGTGGGGCCTCAGGGGGAGGATGAGTACAGGGGAAGAGGAGAAGCAGGGGTGGGCCAAAGAGGAGTGGAGCCTCATTGGGTGGGGAGGGCATTTCTACCAAGGTTCTGGCTGTCTTTTTGTTTTTCATTGCTTGGTGGAGAAGCCAGGACTGAAGAGAGATCCCAGGAGGGGCAGAAGATGTCTGTATTAAACATATGTGGGTTTGCCAGTTGTCATGGACATTTTTTTGGGACAAAGAACAGCAGGGACCTGGGAGGAATGTGGCTGGAGGGTCACACACAGGAGACGGTCTGAAAGGCCATGAGGGGTGAGATGGAATGATTACAGGGTGAAATACTGCTCCCATTAAAGTCTCTGGGCAAGTCTTCACCACAAAATTAAGTCAACCTAAGTTACATTGCCATACAGCCACTGCAGTAAATGAACTGATTTTACACATCCACACTATGCTCCCCTTGTGTTGGTGGTGTCCTCACCAGGAACATTTGTATAATACTGACAGACCTTGGTTGTTGCCAGGCAGAATTGAACCTGGGACCTCTAGGAGTTTAGTGCATGAGTCTCTACCGCATGAGCTAACAGCCACCTAGCTCTAAACTAAGGCTGTAGAGCTGACTCCTTCATCTCTCTCTAAGTGGTCTTGGTGCCACTAGATGGGCCAGAACACCACACCCAAGACGTATGTAGATTACACTTGCTGCCTTTCAGAAATGGTTCCAAAATGGCAGTTAAATTGGTGCAACAGCCAATTTAAGCAACACACTACACAATTTAAACAACAGTCTACACTGACACTGTGTCAACCTAACTACATCGACTTAAGTGCTACACCTGTCATCAAGATGTAGTTAAGTCAGTGTAGTGGGCAAGTTACCTTTGTGTGGGCTACATTTCAGGGTAGACACTTAGAGTTAGGTCAACATAAGCTGCCTTACATCAGCCTCACTCTGTAGTGTAGACCAGGCCTAAGGCAAAGTTACGATTGCCTTTAAATAAAGTGAGCATGGTTTGCTGGTGGGTCTTTGCTGACATAACCCTGCACAGATCCTTGTGCAGGGCCCTGGAAATGGAAAGTCAGCGGAGAAAGATTACAGTGGTGCAAAGGATGAAAGCCTTAGTTATCACTGTCTCTGTGCTCTCATTTTTCTCAGAAGCTGCTTATACAACGAAAAGGGCTCAAAATAGTTAATCAGCTAAAGCGTGTCACTTCCAATGGTCTTGATCAGCTGAGCTCTCTGACAACTCTATCAGCAAATTAAGTGGAGTTTCTAACCTCTGTATTTGTGCCAAGACCTTAGGTAGGGGATGAGGAAGGTCCTGTAGGCATTGCCCCAGAGATAGGCAATGCCTTTGGGAGTGCTGGCAGCAGAGGTGCCGAATAACTGTTGATCATGGGGAGGCACAATTAAAAGGTTTGAGGAGGTATGTGACCATCCCAGGCATCGCCGCTGGATCTAGAACAGAGGTTTTCAAACTGTGGGGAGTGTCCCCTGAGGGGCACGGAGGAATGTTCTGGGGGAGTGAGAGTGGCAATGCCAGGCAGCTTGGGCTGGCCCTGCTTGGGGTGAGAGTGCCACCTTCACCTCCTGACTCACCTTAGAACAATGGTGGACAACCTGCCCACCACTGCCTTAGAAGCTGTTGCTAAATGGAAGGCAGGGCAAGCCCCACTGCAGTGCTAGGGGAGCAGTTTCCCCTGGGCAGAGCCCCTGCTATAGCAGTGGGAAAGCAGCCTCTGCCCTGGGAACAGGCACAGGACCTTCACCCCACAGCGGTCTGCAAAACAGGCAGCAGGAAGTGCTGAGACTTCAGCAGCAGGAAAAGAGAAGCAGCCCATGTAGCCGGGGTGGGGCTCAGTCTGCAGCCTGCTGCTTCCTCCCTCCTCATGCTGCACGGACACACAGTGAATGCTACCACCTGAAGGAGCCCCTGAGATTTGAAGTAAATTCTTTGTATGATCTGAATAGTTATTGTCCTTCAGATCCATCCTCAGCCATAGTTTTGATGAGTATTAATTGTATGCTGCTGCCCCGATTCTCTAAACATACATCCCAACTGCTTCAGTTCTGATGGAGCTACAAAGGATCCGTTAGAAGGGCTCACCATGTTATTAGTTTACAGAGCACAGTCAAAGAATCCTTCCTGCTGCCTAGTTTGTATTAAAAAAACTCGGGAAAATATTTCCCTAAAGTACTTGCATTCCAAGCCAGTGCTTTATAAAGCTGCGCACAAGTGACCAGGGAGCTGTGCGAACAGGAGCTGCTAACAGGGAGTTTCGCAAGGGAGTTTGGAAGGGGAGTGGGAAGGGAGCAGGGGTCCCTTGTCGGTCCTATCCATGACCTGTTTGTCCCTTGAAAACCTATAAACCAAACTAATCCAAAACCTTTCTCTTTAAAGCAGAGCAGACAGGGAGCTTCAGACAGGGGAGTTTGAGAGGGAGTTCGACAGAGAGGCTTACGATGGTTAGGAGGACCCACTATGATTTCATGATCACTTTCACCAAGCTTCCTTCTACTTTCAATTCTAAACGAGTTCTCCCTATTGTTAAAATCAAGTCAAACAGCTGTCCTCCATTAGCTTTTGATCCAAACCTCTTCTGAAATAAAAGTTGTTACTGCAATGCAGTCCTGGAACTTATTTGGATAGTCTGTGTCCCCACGGTGTTAATTTTCCAACATATATTCTGGATAGTTGAAGTCCCCACACCCTTCACATCATTGGGCTTTGGAATGATTTTGTAGTTGACTAAAAAAAAGCCCATCCACCTGGATTTAGGTGGCCTAATAGGAGACTCCTAAAGAATCTACCCTTGTTTTTCACCCTTTTATCCTAACCCAGAGAGTCTCACACTCCATCATCCTATGTCCGTCTCCACCTCTGTCCAAGTGTGTAGCTTTTTAATATATAGGCACACCTCCTCCCTTTTCCCTGTCTATCTCTGAGCGAACATTATCCATCCATACCAACTTCCAATCATGTTATTATCCCACCAAGTTTCAGTGATGCCAACATGTCATAGTTGTATTTATTATTAGCACTTCCAGTTCTTCTGCTTATTACCATACTTTGCATTTGTATATAGCATCTTAAGATACTGGTTTGATCTGCTCCCACTTTTGCCTGACCCTCCTTCTCCTGCTTATAGCCCACCTCCCTCTTGTTCCAACCATCTCCCAGGTCTTCATGTTCCCCACTTACCTATGGGCTTTTGCTTACCTATCCCTTTCGAAACTAGTTTAAAGCTCTCCTCACTAGGTAGCCAGTCTGTGTTCAAATAGGTCTTTTCCCTCCTCGAAAGGTGGAACGCCATCTCTGCCTAGCAGTCTTCTCTCAAATAGCATCCCGTTGTCGAGAAGACAAGCCTCCTGGTGCACCATTCTTGATGCAGGCATTCACCTCATGATGGATCTGTCTCTGCCAGGCCCTACCTTTGAGGTAAGATGAAGAGAAATACCACTGTGCTCCAAACTTCTCACCGTACTCCAGAGCCCTGTAGTCCTTTTGATCCGCTCAGTGTCACACCTTGCAGTATCATTGTGCCCACATGGTGAGTAGCTGGGGGTAGTAGTCAGAAGGCGGATATCCTCAAAATGCTTTGTCAACATTTCGGATACGGGCCCCCGGCAAGCAGCATTACCTCCCGAGATGAACGTCAGGGCGAGACAGATGGGCGCCTCCGTCCCTCAGCGAGATCTCCGACCACCATACCCTATGTTTCTATTTTCAGTGGTGGCAGCAGACTCCCAGCCTGAGGGGTATGAGGCTTCTCCTCCTTTACTGTAGGGGGTGATTCCTTCTCTCCTGTATCAAGAAGCATAACAGTTACCTATTTCCACAGTGGGAGGGTTTGCAGCAGGGTGGAGCGCTGCAGAGCAACCGCTGCCAGTGTCCACCCTGAGCCATCTCCCTCCACCAGTGGTGTGTCAGCAGTCCTGTGAACTGGGACAGCTGCCTCAACTGTTCTCACATGGACACTGTCCAGAAATTGCTCGTGATACGGATGCTCCTCAACCTAAGCCACCTCCTCCTGTAGCTCTCCCACCTGCAGCCTGAAGTTCCACCAGTAGGCACCTTTAATTGGATGGCACCACCCAGCCTGGGTATCAGTAAGTGGAAACTGCAAGTTACAGTCTTGCAAAACCACACCAGAATCTGAGGTAGAAGCATCCATGCTCTGGTGCCCTGTCTGGCTACAGGCGCAGGTGGAGGGACACGAAAGCATGCGGCACAGGTGTAGTT